>NC_042615.1:775507584-775812862 GCF_901001135.1 Rhinatrema bivittatum
AGTAGTGAAAGTGAGGAAACCTTTGGTATGGTGTCTGACTGCAATAGGAAATGGAATTTGTAAGATAGCACCAGTTTAGTGGAAACCTGTCCTTGGTAGTATTTTGTTTAAATGGGATTGATCTGATGCTTGAAAAACAATCCAATTCTCATTAGACACTAATCAAAACAGGGCAGTAACTGCAGGTGCTAATCTGAACATGCACTCTTTCCCAAGACGCTGTCAGTTCATTCTAATGTTCGAATTCAACGGGTACTCCGAATGGCTGTAATTTGTTCACATGTTCGATATCCCTGCTGTTTTGCTGTAGGACGTTTGAAACCTCTGAATGGCCCTTGCAATGTGTAACATAGTTAAATATCAGATCAGCACATTACTATAGTTTATGAGGTATGCCATGTTTAGCTTCTGTGGGAGGTAGCCTGATGAGGTCTCTCTGAGACTGAATACTAGGCTTTCTCCATACCACTACTGGAACTTCTTACCAAGAAAATGATATACTAAACAGAGAGAAACTTTGCAAAGTCTGTGAGGCGAGCAAAAAATGGCAACTATTGAAAAATATTTTACAGTAGCGCACACTACTTTCTTATTTAAAGAAAGTAGTGTGCGCTTCTGTAAAAGATTTTTCAATAGTTGCCATTTTTTGCTCGCCACACAGACTTTGCAAAGCACACTTTTTGAAATTTTCAGGTTTCACAAATACAATATTCTGCATATAGTTTAGAATTACAAAGTTGCTGCGCTGCAAAAAAAGTATGCAAAGCATTTCACTATTCGCGCATAGTGAAACAATGCGTGAAAATTCCTTTACAAACACGTTTGCTAAAACTTTTAACTTCACCTACATGAAGAGGTATAGTTAAAGGTTTTGCAAAATTTACTGTAGAAAAAAATGGGTGCCATTTTTCTTCTGGGCTTGTTTGCATATAAGTTTCAGAAAAAAAATAGCATGCACTATTTAACTGATAGTGCACAACATTTATCTCCATTAATACGTTGTCCTCCTAGAGAGCTCAGATTTTGTCCCTTGTTTACCAGCTTAAAATGTTCATTTTTCTTTAAGGCTTTAAAGGTACTCATGGAGAATTAAAAGCTTATTTTTGCATGCTGCCTTGGAATTGCTTAGATAGCAGTGAGCAATCCAGCAAACTTTGAAAAAAATATGCTAATAACTATTACTGTTGCAGCTCATAGGGCCTAATTTACTAAAGCTTTTCTCCCATTCTGTGTCTATGGGAAAATGCTTAGGACCATAGCTTATTATCTGAAGTTCTTTGTTCCTTGTAAGTTATTTTAGGGATTACAGTATTGCAATAATTCATTACAAAAATTCACTTAACTCTATTACAATTATTGTTCTGAAAAGGGCTCACATAGCAGGAAGTAGGGCCCTACAGTTGCTATATTTTTTTCTTCTGCTGCTTGCTTACATATAACAATCTGTTATAAAGTGGATGTTACTGCTGCTCTGTCACTGGATACTTGCTAGCTAGTGCCAAGGAAAAAAAAAAACAACTGCAACTTGCCGAGTGAATTTGCCAGCCCTTGCTTCCACTGCCAACTATAAGACATGATTTCAGAGGGGAATGGAATAATGCAGTATGCCAAGCTGGCATATGCAGGGTTCATTGGGAAAGTGAAATATTCTGTCTCCAAGGGATAGGTAGCATCTGTACTGTAGGTCTCTTCTGGCACTGCCCCTTTGAAGCCCAACCAATAGAGCAAAGTATGTTGTGGCTGGCAGCCATTTGCAAGAGAACTGCCCTCTTCCTTCAGGATGGTGTTAGGTGCCAACTCTTGGAATGTGTACTGCAGAATTCAAAATGAGAAGCAAGCACAAGAAACAAATATATTAAAGGTTTGCTGCAAGAAGTTGGAGCCAAAGCTCTAATAGCAATACATGCAGGAAAGCCCAATAAGATGGTGTGATACATTAGAGTTTTGTTGCAATTCCAAAATGATAGTGAGGTGATTTATGTCTAAATACTTAAGGAAAACCAGAGGGACTACTCATCAGTGTTGGATGGAAGTGATCCAGAGAAAGGTAACCAAAACGATGTGGGGTCTGCACCAGAAGAATTATGAGAGGGCCTAAATATGCATATAGTGGAGGAAAGGAAGGACAGGGAGATATAATATAGACTTTCCAATATCTGAAAGGAATTAATGATGCACAAAAATCAAACCTTTTCTAATGGGAAGAAAGCTGTAGAACTAAGGATCATGCTATGAAACTCCAAGGGAGTAGACTCAGGAATAACATCAGTAAATATTTCTTCATGGAAAGAGTGGCGGATGCATGGAAGAAGAGATGGTGAAGATTAGAACAGTAATGTAATTCAAAAGGGAGTGGGATAAATGCAGAGGATCTCTAGTGGCTAGAGGATGGAAAAGAAGAAGTAGAATACTGTGTGCTAAGTTAAAGTGTAATCCTTCTGCATGGAATTAACCTGCACAGAGTGTCAGTTACTACAATTAACAGAAGACATGGGGATAATCTGCACAGAGCAGGAGTTAAATCCCTAAGAAACTTGCTGGGCAGACTGGAAGGGCATTTAGGTCTCTGCTATCATTTACTATGTTATTATGTTCATCTTGGGGTCGATTTAAAAGCGTTGCTCGCACGAAAAGTCCCATATAAGCGAGTATGCGGCCCATGCGTGAGCAACACAGATTTTAAAAGCCACAAATTATGTGCATATATGTGGCAAGCAAAAATATTAAGGGGGAGGAAAAGGGGCGGGGCATAGGTGATGTATAGGCATTCCATGGCGGGGTCAACAGTTTCACATGTAACTCCGTATTTTTAAACCGGAGGCGGCAGCATGAGCTGGCTTGTTAGACGTCTGCATTTACTGCTGCTTCCGATGAGAAGGAAGTCGGCAAAAATCACATTTTAGGGTTTACATGACAGAGTGAGGGATCCAAGTCAACTGGGGGAATGTGCAGGATGAAGAATCAGAGGGGTCTGGATGACCTTGAGATTGACCGGGCAAACTGGTAGACCGTGTTTTAAAATCCACTTACATACATGTATTAAAGCTGGCAAAGTGCTATTGATGATACGCGAAGTAGATTTTCTCAGGTAACCTCTTAAATTTAGGAGCATACTTACCCATGGTAGATGTATTTTAAATAATACGCTCACAAGTGCGCACACGATTTAAAATTCCAGCTTATCTCCACTTGTGCACCCTTACGCATGTGTATGGGCACCCAGGCGCTTGTTTTAAATTAACATCATTGGCTTTAATTTCAGTTTTAAATCCCTGTAAAGATGTTTTTCTTACTTATTAGATAGTATCATTACTTATTAGATAGTATCATTACTTATTAGATAGTATCATTCTTCCAAGCTGTTCGACACCGAGTATAATTCTAATACTTTTAAAGAAGGTATAATATTAGAAAAAAAAATATTACATAACATTCCAGCCTATTATTTCTAATCATTCTTCTTAAAATATGCTATTGAATTTATAGCAGAAAAGTCATATCCACAAAAAATGCAAGAAAAATGTTTCTTTTTCATTTATCATTTTCACAAAATAATTCAATAAAAGAAAAATCGGAGGATTAGATGTCATTTTCACCCACTATCACACTGCCATCCCAGTGCAATGGAGCAAGTTACACAAGATGCTATGAAAGACAGTTAAGGAGTGAAGGAATAGCCTACTAGATAAAGCAGCAGATTGTGAACCATGGGCAAGTCACCTCACTCTCCGCTTCCTCAGATACACACTTAGATTTAAGCCCATGAGGTCAAATGCCTGCAGTACCTGAAACCTAATTCATCTTGAGTTTGAATTTGGAAAGATGAATAATGAAATCTAAAATCCAATATAATTGGGCACAAAAGAAACAGCAAATACTAGCTGGAATGTTTGCTGTGGTAGGAGTATATTGACGCTGTTAGATAAAAATAAGAGAGGCACACATCTGTTAGATTTCATCCAACCACATATTGTCAAACTTCTCAAACCACTGAATGCTTTGAAGAAATATCAAACATTCTTCTTAGTTATCACGGAATTTCTGAAGCTGATGCTGTGAGACAAATACTTTACTTTCTGTAAAAGAGAGCCAGGTGCTTATTATCGGAGGGGATGAGCCAATCGAGTTGAACAGAATTGATTTCCTGTCCATCAACCCCAGAAAATCAATGAATTCTCTTCTGGGGGTTGTAAGCATGCCCTTACAGTTAAGTAACCAGCATGCAGGTGCTGAAGCCTAAAATCTGGGGCCGCTCTAAATTTCAGAGTTTAATTTAGAAAAGTCAGATCAAAAAGTGACATGTTTTTCTTCTGTCTGCCCACAAGGTAACCTACACTAAAAATATACCTTGGGCATATCAGTGAGGCTGATTTGGAAAAATGTGCCCAACTAGATGGAGCTAGAATATTCTGATTTGGGTCTCTCAAATACGTAAGGAAATAAAATAGCTTTTAATATTGTGAAAGAAAAATAGAGGCTGATATTTAGTGTTACTGAGACGGTTAAACAGGGACTTCTCCGGCTAAGTGGCAGACGCTGAATATCTGACAATGTTCAGTGGCTATCACTTAACCGGATAAGTATTTATCTGGCTAAGTAGATAGCCGAGCAATGGATGGATCGTGGCGGGGCTACTTATTCAGTTACTGTAACTGGATAAGTGCCAATATTTGAACTTAATCAGTTAAATTAACTGAATACGTTAAACCTGCTCGATAGCAAATCTAAAGTTAGCCAGATATTACTTATCCAGCTAACTAGAACTTATCCAGCTTTATTCAGTGGCATAGCAGTGCCACTGAATATCCCTTCTAAGTTATATATATATCCGGCTAACTTAGGAACTGATTTACTAATGCTTTTCTCCCATTCCGTGTCTATGGAAAAAATACTTAGTAAAGGAGGCCTTTAGACAGCCAATCCTTGAATATTGTGCCTCAAATCTGCTGTCATCAAACCAATCCTTAAAAAGAACAACCTAGATCCGGAAATCCTTTCCAACTACCGTCCCATATCAAACCTTTCTTTCATAGCCAAAACCATTGAAAAAGTCATACACACTCAACTAGATGACTATCTGGAGACAAACAGCATCCTACCTCCATCCCAATATGGTTTTAGAAAAAACCTAAACACAGAATCTCTCCTCATCTCTCTAAATGACATTATTATAAGAGGCTTTGACAAAGGTGAAAAATACTTGCTCATTCTTCTTGACCTTTCAGCTGCCTTCGACACAGTGAACCACAATATACTATTGGAGCGACTATCCCAAATTGGTTTAACTGGCAATACCTTACATTGGTTTTCTTCCTATTTATCTGATCGAACATACCAAGTATTAATCAACAACAACCTATCAAAAATAATCAACTTCAACACCGGAGTCCCTCAGGGATCAGCTTTATCAGCCACCCTTTTCAACATATACCTTCTCCCCATTTGCCAACTACTAAAAGAATATGAAATCACACACTTCCTCTACACTGATGACAAGATCCAGAACACACAACACACACCTTATATTATGAATACTTGTTACCGATAAACATCCTGGCACATTGTTAGTAAGAATTTTACCAAATATATATTTACGTGCCTCATTGTAAACCGTTGTGATGGTACAATACTAAACGACGGTATAGAAAAGGTTTTAAATAAATAAATAAATAAAATAACTAAGCATTCAGCTCCTCATTCCCATACAAAATTCGATTGAAGACACCTACAAGAAAACCTCAGAACTACTTATCTCAATAAAACATCTCCTAAATTCCCTGAAAATCATAATCAACTTTGAGAAAACTGAAATAATACTCATGGATAAAAAACCCAATCCAACTCCGCCACCCCTGACAATACTTGACAAACAAATGATAACTATACTCCCTACCACCCACACCAGGAACCTCGGAGTTATCATTGATAAAGAACTTTCTTTCAAGAACCACATAGCAAATAAAACTAAAGAAGGATACCACAGACTCCTAACCCTAAGACACCTGAAACCATTTCTCAACCCCTATGATTTCAGAACTGTACTTCAACTTCTTGTCTTCTCCACCTTCAACTATTGCAACTCCTTACTAATTGGAATACCTTTTTCATCCCTCAAACCACTCCAAATACTGCAGAACTCAGCTGCCAGAGTCCTAACTGGAACAAAAAGAAATGAACACATAACACCAATATTGACCTCACTTCACTGGCTCCCTATTACTGCACGTATTGCTTACAAATCAATGACCATAATCCACAAAATTCTAAACAATGATCATCAAGGTCTTAACACCCTAAACATAATCCCTCAAAATCCTCCAAGAAACCTACGCTCTAATAATTCAGGCTACCTAAGCATTCCCCCTATCAAAGATGCACATCTGGCAACCACAAGAGAAAGAGCCTTTTCAATTGCTTCACCTAAACTTTGGAACAACCTACCTAAATTCCTGAGAACCCAACATGACCTAAAAATATTCAAAAAGGACCTAAAAACACTAATGTTCCGCAAATTCTGCACTGACCCTCAGACATCTGATCATTCCAACTCTCAACTGAACTCTCAGTTATAAACCTCTTAATACATTCTCTTCACCCTGAACTGCATACCCTCCTCTTCTAACCTAATAATGCTCTCTGGACTTGATATGCTTATTTCTGATATTGTTCAAATTGTTTTTTATTGTTGCACATCTGCTAAGAAAATGTATAACGTTCACATTGTTTTTTCTGTTACACAACTGCTAAGAAAAATGTATATTTTTGTAAACCGTTATGATGGTATATAAAACTCAACAAATAAATAAATAAATAAATAAATAAATAAATAAATAAATAAATAAATATAGTCTAATCGAGCTTCAATCTTAGAAAAAACCTAAAACAATAAGTAAAAAGATAGAATATTTCTCCTTGTTAATTAATTCATCTATAAATTACATTCACTGTAACCATACTGAAGGTTTCCCTTTTCATGTTATTAATATTAACTACACAGCACAACATATCACAAAATATTGTTCAGGATATCATTTTAAACTGTCAGCACTTATTGTTAAGATCATGGACCCTTGGGCCGGCTGAGACAATAGGTGTAGTGCTGTGGAACCCCACAGTGGGCGTTGCAGCTGGGAGGCAGTGCTGAGGAGAGACTTTGAAGAGGGCTTCACCACTGGAAGCCCAAGGTCCCCCCAGAAGGAGCCCATAGGGACCCGGGTCTCTTGGTCTTAGGTGGATCCTATGCGACCAAGGATCAGAAGAGTAGCCTGCCGAGGTATCTGACGATAAGATGGCACCAAGAAGGTCAGGAGAGACTTCACCCTTGGAAGCCCGCGGTCCCCCTGGGAGGAACCCATGGGGACCCGAGCCGCTGGGGCTTAGGTGAAACCTCCGGGCAGGTGAAGAAGAAGTACCTGTGGCAGTGGAGAGAAACGAAGCCGAAGTCCAGAACAAGCCAAGGTCGGGAGCCAGAAGTCAGATGTCGAATGCCAAAACCAGGGACGGAAGCTGAAGCCAGAGTCGAAGAACGAAGCGAGGTCAGCAGCCAGGAATCAGATGTTGGATGCCAAAACCAGGGACGGAAGCTGAAGCCAGAGTCAAAGAACGAAGCAAGGTGAGGAGCCAGGAATCAGAGGTCAGGAACAAGCAGGGACTGGGAAGCAGGAAGCACAACTATCTACTCTGAAGACTGAACCACGTTGCAAGGCGAGGGTTAGCTGTGACTGCCAGGTTTGAATAACCCGGCAGCATCTGACATTATCAGGAGGCTGTCTTCAGTTTTCCTGCGCTGGCCCCTTTAAATCTAGAGCCCCTGCACGTGCGCGCCTAGGGGGCAGGGCCAGCAGCGGATCATCGGCGGCGTCTCACTCGCAGAGAGAATGCCGCAGTAGGCCACGTCTCAGGCCTGGACGACCTCGTCTCGGGCCTGGACGGCCGGAGCGGGCTGCGTGGTGAGTGGGGATCCCGGGGCACGGCCCGGGATCGCAACACTTATGACTACTATGCAATATCATCTGTTTCCTTAGACACAGCAGACAGTCACAACTATAAAAATAAGAACTCTGTTCTTGAATTCAATGCAAGAGTACAGCTCTGGGAAGATATATATATATATATATATATATATATATATATATATATATATATGTATACACACACACACACATATATATATACACACATACATATATGTGTGTATAAATATATATATATATATAGAGAGAGAGAGAGCTCAAATCCATTTTGCATCACTCTTGCATTGAATTCAAGGTCTGAGTTCTCATTTTTATAGTATATGGTATATGTCTATTCTATACTAAACATATAGGCTACACCTGTCACCCTTTTTTTTATGATATCTTACAAGATTGAGATGGACATTATTTTGATATTTGTCTCTGTTTGAAAAGATTTTTTGGAGAGAGGTTTTAATAAGCGGTTAACCAATATTATCATATTCACATAGTTAAAATGTCTTCCTTCCTCTTCTCATTTTCTTCTTAGCCTTCAGCTTTCATTTGGCATTTCAGATTGAAGTCAGAATCTCAAGAACTGCAAGGGGAAAACAATTTGGATTTGTTCACAACGAGCAGGTATTTATTTGATAAAACACTGCCCATGGAGGGTTTAAAGTAATAATGAATGTAGCACTCCAAAACTAAATATTGCCAATTATAAAAGTTTTATCAGGATGTCGGGTCTGAAATTAAATTGATTTGGCCAGTATGCTTTCCTCACTGTGCCTCAAGTTTCAAACAGTTTGGCATATTATTTGTGAATGCTTGCCTAGGGTGCAGAAAGAAGAGTTTCAATACCTTGTAAAAACTCACAAGATAACAGGAACAGCCTCCGATTATCTAACAATCTCTTCACACACACTCTCCTTCCCAACATCATACATCAAAGTAATTGCTTAACAACTCAATACATTTTTATATCAAGGGCAGTGACATTATTAACCTTTTAGGTACCAACGTTCCACAAGTGGAACCTTTTTTCACATACTTTTAATTACTTGTTTTATACCATATTTATCCCATATTTGGGTCTAGTTAACTAAAATATGTAAAAAAGGGTATCAGGAAATAATTCCTTCAATGAGCAGGATCTAAAAGGTTAACATGAGCAAACAGGTGACAATACCTGAGCCAGTCAAAAAGTGGGAAAGACACATCCCATTCAGCTCAACACCTTTGCAGCCCCCTCAGCCCAGCCCAGTGAGTCAGGTCGTGTTTGAAACCTGCCAAACCCTCGGGCATCATCCTGTGGAGCCACCACCATTATGTTATCTGGAGCTCTTCTCAGCTGACCACATCCAATCACCACTATGCCACCCTCACCCCCCAGTGACATGGATGGTTCCCCAGATTCTGCCCAGTTGTATCCTCTGCCAGTAGGAAAAGTAGATTTATACAGCTCAGAATAAGTAATGAGTCAGATGTCCTATGCCCCCCCCCCCCCCCAACAACGATGAGACAAAAGCAAGCACAGTTTCTCACTATATAGAAAATGATAAGAGAGTCAGTATGAGAGTTGCTTATTGCTGCATGGACAGGGAATGAGGGGCAATGCTATGCTCCCCATCTTTTTATCCATACATCAGACCCGCTCATCCCCCACATGGCAATCCACCCAGACAGTGATAGGGATTTTCTCACTATGCTGTATGAGTCACACAGGGACCATGGGCCTCACACACCCCACTCCAACACCTCCAATGAACCCCCTTGTTAGATGAGGAGGCAGTTTGAGGCTAAATCTGGTGCCAAGGTTATCTATGGTGACCAGGTCCTGCCCCATCTACCTCCTCCTAAATTTAGGAAGAATTGTAAGTTAAGATTAGAGGGGTTTCAAAAACAGAAGAACAAGATTGCTTAAGGTACTCCTCTATTACAGGAAAGTTACCCCTAGATTTATCAAAATGCTACAAATTATAGCAGAAATAATACCTGAGTTAAAAAATGAGCATGGTTAGGAAAACTGCAGAGTTACTGCATTGCAGAGACAAATATTGAAATGCACATTCCATTATCATGTTATTTGTTTTTGTTGTATGTGAGAGAGAGCACTTTAACAGAGTGAATAGGACTCTATATATAAATAGCACTGCCGATGGGCACATTTCAACTCAGGGTGGGTTTCGCGGATGGGGTGTGTATGGGAGCGGGAGGTGATATTACTAGTGCTTTTAATGTTCGTTTAATGTTATCGGCTTTTCCCTATCTTTCTATGCTTCTCTGTTGTTTTCCCCCACTCAGTTCCCACGCCCTGTTAAAATGTAATTTTCTTACCTGCTGTTCATATGTAAACCGATGTGATGTCCCCACTAACACCGGTATATAAAAGTTTTAAAATAAATAGATAAATAAATACATACATACACAGTCAGAGGAACTAACTACAAATTTGATGTCACTGAAATTTTCTATCATTTGAATCAATCAAAGGTACAAGAGGAACTGTTCTGTACAATTAGAGACTGGACCATACCATCTAGTGATCATGTGATGCCACATGATTATCTTTTACAACAGGGGTAGCCAACTCCAGCCTTTAAGAAACACAAACAGACCAGGTTTTAAAGACATCCACAATAAATATGTATGAGGTAGATTTGCATGCACTGTCCCCATGGTATGCAAATCTATCTCATGTGTATTCATTGTGGATACCCTGAAAAATGTGGCCTGTTTGTGACTCTTGAGGACCAAAGTTGGCCACCCCAGTAGTACAACATCAGAAACACCGTCCCCATTGGGAAACACCAGGTCAGGTACCGCCCCTTTCTGTGCAGGTTACATTATTTAGCTTTTTTTTAATATATATATATTCCGTTTTTGGAACTTCAAAGTGTACATCAGATGATGGAACAGTTCTCCCTGCACAGAATACAGAGTCTTCCTGTGTTTAGAAATCACTGCAACTGGGATGTCCCAATCAACATCTGGCAGATTGAAAGTCCCTAGAAATAGCATCTTCTCGTTCATAGCAATTTTGCTAATTTCCTTTATTATGTATCCGTTTCTTCACCCTATGATGGATATCTGTATATTACACCAATTTAAATACATGCTGTATTCCCTCTTTCCATATTAACCCACAGTGCCTCCTCCCTACAGTTCTGTTGTGGTAATGTCTATCTATCTATCTTATATAGCACTACTCCTCCTCTCTTTCTTCCTACTCTTTCCTTTCTGAATAGATAGTAGCCCATTATAAGTATATCTCAGTCATCATTTTCTATATTCCATGCCTCAATGATAGCTGCTATATCCAAGCCAGCCTCTTCCATGACTGCTTCTAGATCCAGGACTTTATTTCCCACACTAGGGGCGATAATTTACATAGCTTTCCAAATGTTGCTCTTTTTTTCCTTTTCAATACAAGTGTTTAAAAGGGAATTTTAAAAGCCTTATAAGAGCTGAAATCAGGGGATGTGTGACTATGACGGACTCGAGCACACCAAAAGGATTTTAAAAGCCGCCTGGATACACACATAAATGCCGTTACGCACACATCTGGGAACTTCTGAAAATGACCACATTTGCGCTCATTTGTTGACCCCCACCAGGGATGTGGCTATTATATATCATCCAGGCATGTATGCGCACATGTTATAAGATAGCCTGGCTGTGCGCACATGTGTGCTGAATTTTACATTTTAAATGGGTGTGCACCTGTTCCCACAAATCCCATTTCTACTGTCTACGTGGGTGTGCCAGCACATTTGCCAGTTTTAGCAGTTTGCTCCCAGTTCTCCCAGTTTGATAGCCTGCACATCCCCCAGTTACCCCAGATCATTTAAACCTCTCCAAAATGGCTCCTTTTTAATTTTTTTTTTTTTTTTTTTACTGACATGCGCCATCCACAGTAGAAGTAAAGTTGCGAAGTAGGGGGCATCGGCGCATGCCGGATCGTGGAAGGATCTACGAGCAAATTTCTGGTTCAAGTCCTGAAACGCCCATGTACCACCCACATCCTGCCCCTTTTTCAGAAGTTCCCAGATGTGTGCGCAGCGGCATTTCTGTGTGTATCCAGGCGGCTTTTAAAATCCTTTTGGTGTGTGCGAGTACCGACATAGTCACACATCCCCTAATTTCAGCTCGTGTAAGGCTTTTAAAATTCACTTTTAAACACTTGTATTGAAAAGGAAAAAAAGGGCAACATTTGGAAAGCCCGTGCGCCGGTTTGAAAGTTACCGTTGCAATGTTTACCAGGTAGCCTAACTCTCAAACCTATTCATGGGACAGCATTTATGTGCGCAAGTGGATGTGTGGAGATTAATACTAGTATCTTATAAACTGTTCAGTGGGAGCTGCACATTTTATAAAATAAATCATAGTTCTGCTCTGAAAATACACACATAGGGGCTGATTTTAAAAGCCCTATGCGCATAAATGCAGAGGATTTACGTGCGTGGAGGGGTTACGCGTGCCGGGCCTATTTTAGAAATAGGCCCGGCACCGTGCATAAAGCCCCAGGACGCGTCTAAGTCCCGGGGCTTTACTAAAAGGGAGGAGAGGGGCGGGGCAGGGGCGGGGACAGAGGCCTCTGACACAGCGGCCATTATCGCTGAGTGGGAGGATCGCATGCCGGCAGGCTGCTGGGGCGCGCAACTTGCGCCTGCCCAGAGGCAGGCACAAAAGGTAAAACAATGGGCAGGGAGGGTTAGAGTAGGGCTGGGGGGGGGGGGAAAGATTAGGGGAAGAGGTGGGAAGGTTGGGCTAGGGGGAAGGGAATGGGGGAAGGCACACAAGTTATAAAATCAGGCATGGATGTGTGCGCGCCAGGTAGTGCGTGCACATGTGTGCCCCTGCACTCCTTTTAAAATCTACCCCATATATTTTAGTATGAAGAAATATTTCCAATGCAAGAAAATGCATAATTTGCCTACATATTTTATAAACATATGTGCATATATTTTAGGTGCATACATATGCAACATGCATGCCTAATAACCCCAATTTGTGTAGACAGGTATTTTATAAAGTATGTGTGTATAGCGTTTTGAAAATATTTGGGCTTACTTGGAATCCCCAGTTCACCCATTCCTTCCCCACTTCACATAGATCTTCTAGCACAGTCACCCTGAACTTGCCCCAGTTCCCCCCAGACCTCCCACCCAAAAACTGCAGACAACAGACAAGACCAATTTTGTTTGCTTGAGTCATTTAGCAGGTGTAAAAGTGTTTAAGTAAGTTAACTAATGTATATGTGTATCTCTCTTACAAAACAGCAACAGCCATGCATGCTTCTTAACCTCGCTCCAAAACGCCCACTCCTTTTTTCTGCCAGTAAAATGCACATGAGAAAAAGGAAATATGCATATATTCTCGATGTTTATAAATGAGTACATGCTACTTATGCATGTCATTTGTATGCTATTTTTATGTGCAAAGCCTCTGAAAATTTACTCCTGAAGGCTTATGCTTGCATAAAGGCTTTTTTTCATCTTTTCCAGATAATCCTAGATTAAAGCCTTCATCGATAGATTTGGCATCCTATTTTGGAAGACAATTCACCCTTTTTAGACAGGTGGACACCATCTCTGCTCAGCAGTCCTTGGAATGCCATTCCATGATCTAGGAACCCAAAACACTCTTCCCAACATAATCTATACACACAGTTTATTACTGGGACTCCTATGCAAATAAGACAAGTAGAAAACTCATGTAGAAGTTCCTATGGACAACTTCACAAAAAAAGATAACTACATCATTGAGGTGCAATTATCTTTTTTTGCAAGAACTGGCCTGCGAAGTCCTTTTTACATGGATTTTAGCACTGCAAACATAGCTAATGAACTGTTTTGCATGATTTTTCTTTTATCACAGAAGCGCATTAACTTTGAATTTGCATACAATTTTGCAAGCGTAAACTTACACATGTAAATTTACTATATACATAATCAAAAATATCTCATTGATAAATTCTGGAGCAACTTTTACACTGAAGCAAAATGAGCACAGAAATGTGCCACACACTCTTATTTGGGCAATTACTGCAGGGTATAGGAGAGAGAAAAAAAAATGAATAAACAGCATCTATAACAGCAAAATATGTTGTATCCTGCCACTAAGTCAAAAATAAGGTGAGGCCAATATTCAGCATGATATAGTCAGAGAAGTGGTGACTTATCCTGTTAAGTGGTGGCCACTGAATATCCGGCTGGGATCAACGGTTGCCTCTTAGCTGGATAAGTACTTATCTGGCTGTGTGGATAGCTGGATAGCTTGTGGGCGAGCAATATGTGCATCAGGGTGGTGCTACTCATCGGGTTAACTTATCTGGGTAAGTGCTGATATTTGGACTTATCCAGTTAAGTTAACCAGATAAGTTAGATCTACCATAGAGCAAGTCTAACTTAGCCAAATATGACTTATCCAGCTAAGCAGCAATTTCTGCAGGGATATTCAACAGCTTAGCTGTGCTGCTGAATAATATCACATGTAAGTTAGCCAGATAAGCTTACCTACCTAATTTACCTAAACGTTAAGCATGTTACGTTTACACGTGTAACTCCTTTTAAAAATAACTCCTTAGATTTGAATATTGAGGCCACTATAGCCAGAGACAATACTGACCAATCTAGAGAACCCTGGAATTGATTTTCTTTGCTCAAGTGCTGTCATTTAATCTTTGTGTTATTTTTTTTTACATTTTATTTTAACTGCTTTGGAGACAATTTTCTAAAGTTCTTTCCTACATAAAAATTGTTTTTGAAAATGATTCCTCCTCAGGGTGGGTAAAAGTATGATTGCTGTGGAACAGCACACCTACTTTTTTACCCATGGGGAAAGGGATGAGGATAGGTCAGGGGAGGAAAAGTGCACCCTATTGATTTGATTCTTAAATCACCACGTGCACTTTCCAGGTTGTAGTTTGCACTTGCTGAAATAGGTAATGCAGGCGAAAGCCTGTGGGTACTTGTTTACCAGTGGGGTTCATGCTACTTTGTACCCAGGGAAAATCCCCATGAAAAATTAGCTTGCAGGCCCATGGGAACCTGAACTGCAACTTAACCTGGCGCTCTGAAAATTGCTCTTTTGAGGGAATTTTCAAAAGCTGTGCAGGCAGGGAGAAAGTGCCTGGGCAGTGGGCACTTTACCCCCACAGACTTTGCAACATTTCTGAAAGGGAATTTTTGAGCGTACCTTCCTTTTGAAAATAAACTAGGAAACAGTACCCACAGAGATTTATACCTACTTTTTTCTGTGGATACTTTTTTCCCTAAAAAAACAACAGGCATAATTTTGAAAATCCAAAGCTATGCACATTGTTGCCTTTCCGGACCTAACCCAGCCTCTGATCCCACCTTCTTTCCCCATATACATGGTGGGCAATTTTCAGACAACCCAGTGCTTACCGAGCTATTTATTTATTTATTTAACACTTTTTTTTATACCGACCTTCATAGTAATAACCATATCGGATCGGTTTACATTTAACAAGGGTAAACTGTAGCATAACTGAAGAAAATTAAACAAAAGAAATGAATAAGGCAAGTTACATTCAACAAGGGTAAAGAACTTGGAAGCTTATATAGCTGGAAGGGAGTAAAGATGGAAATAAATTAAGATATACAATAGAGAATACGGGTTAAGGCTTAAGAGTGCTTTAACCTAGGGTGTCTACCTTTAACCTAGAGTTAAAGGGCTTTTGAAATGTTGGGCAATTTTATAACTGCCCGCATTGGTGCAAAGTCCATGGATCTCTTTTACACTCATTTTCAAAGTGAAATTGCATGCATAATTTCACTTTGCGCATTACAAAGGAAAGTTATCTGCACATGTTTACACCTGCTAATTTGTGCAGGTAGCTTTCCTAAGAAACAATTGCCCATATACATGACAGAATCAAAAGTATGAGTGTTAAGTGCAAACATCCCACACCCAGGAATACCTCCCCCTAATGCAGGTAAAAGTACATGCCTAATGGTACCTACATTGATACTTATTCTCTCAAATATGGTGATCAATTTCTGAAAGCCCATTTCTGCAGGGTAAAGCATTGCTGCTCCAAAATCGGAGTGACCTCTGAGGGAACTTTCCTTCCACTCCTCCGCACCTTCCCCTCCCTTCCCCTACCTAACCTACCCTCCCGGACCTATCTAAACCTGCAGGGTAAAGCAATGCTTTACCCTGCAGGTTTAGATAGGTTTAGATGGCTTTTAAAATTACTCTCTTTATGTATTACTTTGGAAGTACATGTACAAATTGTCATGCCAATAAAATTTCCTTAATCTGAATTTGAAAGTCTAGAGGGAAGTCAGAGCTCTAGTGTGACAGCTACCAAGAATGTAGAGGAGTGCAGAGAATGTACGGTATGTCTGACAGCCACTGATATTCTAAGTTACTATATATATGTATATTTTTTATTGAAAAGACAAATGATGCAATATGGAACATATTTGCTTCTTATACATATCAGCCAATGGAAGACTTAGGGCCAGATTTTAAAAGGGTTACGCACATAAGGTACGTGCGTAACCCTTTTAAAACGCCCCTGTGCTTGCTGAGCCTATTTTGCATAGGCTCGGCGGCACGCGCAAGCCCCGGGACGCGTGTAAGTCCCGGGGCTTTGCAAGGGGGCGTGTCAGGGGCGTGTCGGGTGGGCGGCGTGAATTTTGGAGCGTTCCGGGGGCATATCGGGGCATGGTGCCGGCCCAGGGGCATGGTCGAGGCCTCCGGACCAGCCCCCGGGTTGGGAGATGGTGCGCCAGCAGCCAGCTGTCGTGTGCAGAGTTACGCCTGCCTCTGGCAGGCGTAACTTTCCCAACAAAGGTAGGGGGAAGGTTTAGATAGGTCCGGGAGGGTAGGTTAGGTAGGGGAAGGGAGGGGAAGGTGCGGAGGGGTGGAAGGAAAGTTCCCTCAGAGGTCACTCCGATTTTGGAGCAGCCTCGGAGGGAACAGGCAGCGCGCGCAGGGCTCGGCACGCGCAAGTTGCACAAATGTGCACCCCCTTGTGCGCGCCGACCCTGGATTTTATAAGATACGCGCGGCTACGCGCGTATCTTATAAAATCCGGCGTACTTTTGTTCGTGCCTGGTGTGCGAACAAAAGTACGTGCGTGTGTAGATTTATAAAATCTACCCCTTAGAGTTTAATTGTAACTTTAACTAGTAGCTTATCCCATTCCTCTCCCTTTCCCATCTCCTTTAACTCTCCCATAACTGTAAACTTTACTAAATCTTTATTTTTCTAATAAGAAAATAGTATCTGTCTGAACAACTTCAGATTTTTGTATCTTAAACATGTTACCTAACAATTAAGCCTCAAACTCCAGTGATGGAAAATTTGGGAGACAGGTTCCCATCTCGGTAAGAAGATTCTATCTAGGTTTTTCACTCTTAATGACATTTTTTCCATTTCCATCAGTGAGTGCATTTCATTGTGCCATTGTGTAAAAGATTTTCATTTGGATAAATCAGTGAAATTATTGAATGATAAACTGAATCAATCTAAAGGAATCCCCTACTTGTGCAAAACCTTAGCTTTAATAGACACTGGAGAACATTGCATCCCGTAGACTGTGATTACACACAGGCCTCCCGGGCCCATGGCAGTCAATCATGTATTGACAACCTATTAATCTCCAGAAACCATTTCTCCAAGATAACAAATTCAGTAATTGGACCCCTGGAGATTTACGACCATACAGCAATATAGATGGATCTAGAGAGACCACTACAAAGAGACATTACTTGTTGATTCCCTGCAAGCAGGCACTACTGTATTTAAAAATAAGCTATGCTTGGGAATGAGGAGGTTTCTCCTGAAGTGTGAGTAGACAATGCTTGCAGGAATGGAGAAAAGCCGCCTGAAAACCACTTTTACTTTTGCTGCTGAGGCAGGAAGTTTGCACATTTACTTTAGTGGCTCTCCCCCATCAAGGCTCTCAGAATTCCAGGGCCACGACAGTTGAGCCGAGGTCCTGGCTCATCGGTTCAAATCTCCACTGTGCAATTTTTTTTCTTTTCATCAGTTTCTCTTGCTTTCTCTCAGATTATCTAGCTTTGATTAGATATTAACAATGACAACAGCAATTAAGCAGCTATAACAGAGGTTCCTGACCCCAATCTTCAAGTGCCACATACAGGCCCAGTTTTCAGGATATCTATAGTGAATGTTCATGAGATATATGTGCATACAATGTAGGTAGTGCTTGGAAACTTATCACGTGCATTTTCATTATAGGATGTGCATATTCCATCTACTCACGCATTCCATGTCTTATAAAAGTCAAACACATTCAACGGCTCTTGTACATCCAATGTATTCCAGGCACTAATATATAAACCATATAACAAAATACTACTGTGTCTGGTTTCTCTTTAAATATTTTTTTTAGATCAACTATAGAAGACTATATACATTTTGTAGGACCACTACTCATAGGGTCAAGGTATTTTACCAGACTCTCTTATGGTTTCAGGTCCGTTTTACTTTATAATATTTTTGTAAATTTTTTGTAAATTTTTAGTGATTTTTTGCTTAATAATTCTTGCAATGTATTCTTCACTGATGAAAGCTCCCAATAGTTACATTTAAAGATGAAAGTCAATATACTGACAATATAATAAACACAGTCACTTTTTCAATCTCATGAATAAAAACTTTAGCGGTGAATACTCATCTATACAGCCCAACACAATCGTGTTTTGGACCCCCACACTCAAGGTCCTGCTTCAGGGGTAAAGATTTCCATGTTTATTCCGTGACGTTTCCAGGGCAATCATCGCAAACATATTTCTTCAAAAAGCTGTCTTCATCCAGGAATATAGGTGCGAGTCCCGTTAGAGAAGCGGGTTCTATTGGGACTCGCACACCTCTTTTTGAACCGTTATACTTTGATGCTCCCATTCTTTCGACGTTCACATTCTATTAACACACTTTCCCCCTCCCCTCCCACCCCTCCCCACACCTTTCCCTCACACCTCACCTTGCCCTCGTCCCTCATCCAACCAATCCCAAGACTTTACTTGCATCACCTAACATACTCCGAGCTCCTATTCAGACCCTTACCAACTATAAATCATTTCTCCTGCTCAGCACTTACGTTGTTATTTTTGTTCCATATGATATTTCAAGAATCTGATATACTAACTCTTCTTATGGATTATCTCTTTCAGATACATTTTTCAATTAATATGTTAAATAAGGTTCTACGTTTTGAATGTTAAATATGGTTCTAAGTTATTTGTATGTATTATGTTGTTATCCTGTAAACCGGAGTGAAGGCAAAACGCTATACTTCAGTATATAAAAAAATCCAAATAAATAAATAAATAAATAAATAAATAAATAAATAAATATTCCTGGATGAAGACAGCTTTTTGAAGAAATTTGTTTGCGATGATTGCCCTGGAAACGTCACGGAATAAACATGGAAATCTTTACCCCTGAAGCAGGACCTTGAGTGTGGGGGTCTGAAACGCGATCGTGTTGGGCTGTATAGATGAGTATTCACCGCTAAAAATTTTATTCATGAGATTGAAAAAGTGACTGTGTTTATTATATTGTCAGCATATTGACTTTCATCTTTAAATGTAACTTTTGGTAGCTTTCATCAGTGAAGAATACATTGCAAGAATTATTAAGCAAAAAATCACTAAAAATTTACAAAAAATTTACAAAAATATTACAAAGTAAAACGGACCTGAAACCAAAAGAGAGTCTGGTAAAATACCTTGACCCTATGAGTAGTGGTCCTACAAAATTTATATAGTCTTCTATAGCTGATCTAAAAAAAAATATTTAAAGAGAAACCAGACACAGTAGTATTTTGTTATATGGTTTATAAAAGTCAAAAACATGCATATAATTTCACGTTCACATGCACATACATATGCGCATAAAGGGGAAGATTTTAAAAGACTTACGCGCGTAGATCCAGGTGGATTTACGTGCGTAGGGGGGTTACGCGCGCCGGGCCTAGCATTAATGCAAGTGTTAAGGCATTTTTGCATGCCTTAAATCCCTTAATGCATAAGATCAGCACCATAACGCATGGTGCAATGCAAATTTTTTAAGGGAAGGGATTGGGGAGAAGTCAGGGGTGGGATATCCGAAAAAGTGGGCTGCTTTGAGAAGCTATAATGCATGACATCGCACAGTTTTAATACAGAAAATAACTACAACTTTTTCAATTGCATTAAGCTTTGCGCTATCGTGCGTTATGCCCATAATGGAATTTGCAATATTTTTACAAATTCCATTTTGGGCATTTTTAGGCTGGGGAAGGGCCTGAGATGTGGGAGGAGAGTGGGGAAGGGCCTAAGAGGAGAGGGGAGAGAGGGGGCCTCTGAGGAGATGGCACCATAGTAAGCAGCTATTTATGCTACTGTAGGAGGGCCACCTAGTAACTTGAGGTGAGGTTTAGGTAGGGGTTAGGGGCCACTTTTACATGCAGAGTGAGACATACGAACAGAACAGTGCACTCTTGTGAAGATTTGATGATCTTCAGACTGAGGAAACTCACACAAAAATGAGATATGTACAATGTTCTCTCAATCTAGCTTGATGTTACCCAGGTAGAGTCCATCAAGCTAGGTTGAGAGAACATTGCACAAATCTCATCGTTGTGTGCATTTCCTCACTCTAAAGGACATGGAATCTTCATAAAAGTGTACTGTTCTGTTCGTACATCTCACTCTACATGCAGAAATGCTCCCTAACCCCTATACTACTACCTAAACCTCACCCCGAGTTACTAGGTGGGCCCTCCTTTAGAGATATAAATAGCTAACTACTACAAAGACCTCTTTCCCTCTCAAATAGTAAGTTACCACATTATGTGGTATCCCCCTAAACACATCCCTTGTTCTTAGCATAGGCAGTTATCACTGCATTATTAAGACTTTTTTTTATCAATCTAGGGGTTAGTGCTTTCTTGAAGGTTTATGACCAATATAATAATTTAGAGCTAAAAGACCAAACCTGTTGGAAGTACCATCAGTTAAACAGCTATGTTTATGCTGCAGGACCAGTACTTTGGAGCACCTTTCCTTAGGACATTCAATCTGAGGACTCTATAAAAATGGAAAAGATAAAGTCAAAGGTTTTCTGTTTAAGGAGAAGTTTGGTGGATAGTAGTGTTCAGTTGTCTCGGATCAGTACCAGTGAAGAGATAATTATGACAGAGGCAGTGCTTTTTATTCATGTATTTTTTAGTCAGTGTTTTTTGTGATATGATTCACAGCTAGTCTGCATTTTTTATTGTTTTAAAATTTTATGTTATGTCAGTTTTTATATCTATTATCTATTTATTATGTAGGTAGAGTTGTACCTCTCTAGGAATTGATGATAGATGGGCTATAATGCAATAAATAAATATATCTTTGTTGCCATTGACATACTGGACCCTGGTACTATAGGTACACTGGATGCATTCTAGGCAGGAACATACTTTCGTGAGTCCTGGAAGAAACTCCTTACCTCCCTTCATGTAAGTATCCTTATCTCCATCTCACCTCATTGATCAAGGATTTAATTTGGAGACTCTGGATCTGATATCTCCATTGTGCCTCTGATATCTATGTGGCCACCAGTGCAGTTAACCTAGGAGGTGGCTCCCTCCTGGATTTCAGTAGGTGCCTCACAGGAGGAAAGACCCTATACTGGTTTCAGAGGAGGATGTCTCCCTCTAACTTCAGGTCAAAAAACTCAACAGTCTGAAGACAAGGTGTCTGAATTGGTGGTCTATGTTTATCTCATTGGTGGCCAGTGAAATGGAAAATACCCTTCAACCTCTCCTGTCCAGAATGTTTTATTTGTTCCTCCAAGAGGGAGTTCCTATCAGCTCCACACCTCAGGATCCCCAGTGGTGGGATCTAGCCCTCATCAGTCGGGTGTATCATCCCCCTCTACAAAGGAATCTAGCCAGTAGGAAGAGGGAATAGGGGATACCACAATTTGAAGCATGCCCTGGGAGTATTCCCCTCTGAGATGACTGAGGACCCTGGCCCAATCCCCCTTTCTCTTTATAGGAGTCATGAATTAGAGTCCCTCTACTTTTTGGTTCCAAGGAAGAGTCTATGGAGATCCCTTAAGACACTCTAAATTCTTGGACAGGCTAAGGAAGGCAATTGGACTCAATATCCATAGGAATAAAATCCTCATGCCCATGTATTTGGACAGTCTGGAAACACCTTCTGAACCTGCAGTGATCCTCATTCATTCAATCTTGTAGGTTTTTCAAATGAGACTGTAGGAAATTCTGGCCTCCTGCCCCTTAGTGGAAGAAGACTGGACTTAAATCACAGTTCAACAAGCTCCTGATTTTGAAGTAGTTCAACTACCACAGCAATCAGAAGTACAGGAGCCAGTGCTAATGAGCTAAAAGACTAGCATCCCTCAAGGTAAAGACCCTAAGTTAAAGAACATAAGAAATGCCTTGCTGGGTCAGACCAAAGTCCATCAAGCCCAGCATTCTGTCTCGACAGTGACCAGTCCAGGTATCCATCAAATCCCTAATAGGTGATCTATTTCTTCTATCACACTCCCAGGGATAAGTGCTGGCTTTTACAAGTCTACCTGGCTAAAAACTGTTTATGAACTTTTCCTTCTGGAACTTATCTAATCCTCTTTTGATCCCCTCTGTAAAGAATGTCATGAGTATGTGCCCTTTGTACTATGGCATAGTTGATGCTGCCTTGCGAGTGGACCCATGAAGTCTCCTCCTCCTCCTGCTTTTTCTGGGAATCTCAAAGCTGTTGAGCCTTGTATCTTTTCCATTGCTGTTTCATCTCTCCTTTTCTTCACAACTTTGTCTGACTCTGTAGATAAAGCAGTTTCTTCTTACAACACTATACTTTCTTCAGCCAAAGACACTCTTGCCTGTCCTCTTACCAGTCTTGAAAGGCACACCAAAACCCAGCCTTGGCTCACCCCTAGAATTTGCTACCTACATTCCTGGCCCACTCTGCAGAGCGTCTCTAGCTAAAATCCCATACCCATGCAGACTTCATACTCTTCAAATTCATGCTGACCAGTTTCCAGTCTGCTATTGCACTTGCCAAACAAGACTAATATGTCCCTCTGACAAACTCCTTTACATCTAACCCAAACTACCTCTTTGCACTCTCAATGCCCTCCTCAAACTTCCCTCACTTACCTCCTCCCCTTTACTCGCTGCCCAGACTATGGCTGACTATTTCCACGACAAGATTCACAAAATTAGTTTAGAGTTCACAAATAACTATGTCCGTTTTACCTGCTTCTCCCCAACTTCTTTCTTCTGCCCTTTCCCTAACCTCAAACACTCTCTCTCCTCCTTTCCTGAAGTCACAGTGGAGGAAATTGCTCATCTTCTCTCTTTTTCCAAACTCGCTACTTGTTCCTCACCCAATTCCTCAGCTCCATCTCCACTGCAGTCATCCCTTTCATTTGTCACACCCTCAATCTCTCTCTCTCCACTGCTAATGTTACCGCTTCCTTCAAATGTGCTGTAATCATACCACTCCTTAAAAACCCTCACTGGATCCTACCTATCCTGCCAACTATTGTCACACCTCCCTTCTCCCCTTTTACCTCCAAACTACTTGAACACGCTGTTCAGAACTATCTTGACTTTTTTACATCTCAAGCTATTCTTGATCCATTCCAGTCTGATTTTCGCTCTCTATATTTCATAGAAACAGCCCTTGCCAAAGTTACCAATGACCTGTTTATGGCTAAAGCCTTCTTGACCTGTCTGCTGCTTGACCTGTCTACTGCTTTGGCACTGTTGATCACCACCTACTTTTTGATACTCTGTACTCGCTTGGATTTTAGGACTTTATCCTCTCTTGGCTATCTTTTTACCTCTCCCATCACACTTTTAGAGCCGGATTTTAAAATACATGTGCGTGAAACCTGGGCTTTACGCACGCCAGGCCAGTTTTCAAAGGGCCCAGCCATGCGCGTAAAACCCCGGGATGCGTGTAAGTCCTGGGGTTAGTGAAAGGGGTGGTCCTGGGTGCAGGGTGGGGTGGGGCTAGAGGCACCCGGCAAAGCAGCCATTTGCCGCTGTTCTGGGGGATTGGGCACCTGCAGGGTGCCAGCGTGTGCAACTTGCTCCTGCTCAGAAGCAGGTGAAAAAGGTAGAACAAGGAATTTGGGGGGATTTAGGACAGGGATAGGGGGATGGCAGGATAAGGGAAGGGGAGGGGGAAGGGAGGTTAGGTTAGGGGGTTGGGAAGTTCCCTCCCAGTCTGCCTCTTAATTGGAGTGGACTAGAAGGAAACTGGGGAAGGCCCCGATGCATCGCTGCACGTAATTGCATATGTGGTTCCCTCCTTGCTCACGCTGACCCAGCATTTACTTGCCACACGCCATCAAGAACTGAGCTACCATTAGAGACTGAATTCTTGACGGCGTGTGGCAAGTTACTTTGCAACGCTGATACACAGTTATTTGTTTCTTGATGATTCCACCCCATTGTATTTCATTCGAGGCTCTTGATTGTCTAAGCCCCTGAGGCAGCGGCTGCTGAGCTGCGAAACTCAGCCTGAGTCAGGCAATTTTAAAGAATATGTCTCTACTATAATAAATATTTGAAAAAGATCACGGCATCTATCTCTCTTTGTTTACCTGATGGCCATTATAGATCGCCTACCTCTTTGTTTTTTGGGACTATCGGAACCCTTATCCACTCTCTCATCTCCTCCCACTTAGGCTATTGCCACCCGCTCCTCACAGGTCTCCCAACAAGCCATGTCTCTCCACTGTAATCTGTCCTAAATTTAGCTGCATGACTTATCTTTTTCCAAAGTCGCTATACTCACATAACCCGTCTTCTGAAGTCACTGCATTGGCTCCCTATCTGCTCCTGCATGCAGTTCAAGCTTCTCTTTCTCACCAACAAATGCCTTCACTCTGCAGCACCTCACTACCTCTCCTCTCTTATCTCTCTCTACACCCCTCCTCATGCACTCTGCTCATCAGACAAGTCACTTCTATCTTCTCTTCTACTTCCAATTCCCGACTCCCTGCTTTCTATCTGGCTGTTCCATGTGCTTGAAATATTCTTCCTGAACTGGTGCGTCATGCTCCCTCTCTTTCAGTGTTTAAATCCCTTCTAAAGACCCACCTTTTTGAAACCGCTTTTAAATCCTATGTCTCATTGTCTGCTGTCAGTTTTGTTAGCTATCTTTCTTTTCTTTTCTTTTCTTTTTTTTTAAGCATTATTTTGCTTTATGGAATACCTCAGTCTCTTGTCCTGTATATTTCTCTTATTACATTGTAAGCTCTATTGAGATGGGACTGTACTTTTGTATGTTTGTACAGTGCCACTTATGTTGTGGAGCACTATAGAAATATTAAGTGGTAGTAGGAGCTTTTACATCATTGTAAACCTTTATTATCCTCTTGTTGAAATATGTAAACCGTTGTGATGGCATTACTGAATGACGGTATATAAAACTTGATAAATAAATAAATAGGAGTTAGGAATTTCTTAATTGTTTTATTTTTTTATTGTATATGTTAATGATGCATGTGATTGTATTTCATTTTTTATTGTTTTGATCTATTTTTATGTAATCCGCTTGTTGCGTCAGAGGTGGACCCTTGGGCTGAGGTGGGTTTGATGCAACCTGTAGGCAAGGACCTACGGGTCCCCACCGTCAGCAGGTGGAGTGGGCTGAAGCGAGAGGCTGCTGGAGCTTCATCTATACCAGCCCTTGTTCCCCTCGGGTTGAGCCTTTGGGTGCCGGGGCTGGCAGGACTTAGGTAGGCCTCGAGGTTAGCTAGAGATGAAATGTGATTCAGCCCAGAGACAGCAGCCGGTAGATGGTGTAGTCCTATCCTGGACTGGATTCGGTACTGGAACTCAGGCGCCAAAGGAACAATGAATAACTGGAGGTGCTCAAGTAAAGGAAGGCCTAAGCCTTGTAAGTCCACGTCCAGAGAATAGGTGAGAGGAGGTGTCACTGATAGGCTAAGATCAGAGCCGGCAGCAAGTGGAAGTTGTAGCAAGCAACGTAGAACTCTGGACACAGGAAAGTCTGTAGCGTAGTTGTTCAAAGCAAGGGTCATGGAGGTCATGGAGAAGGCAGGCATAGTCAATCAAGGCAGTGGTCAGGGCACAGAGAAAGCAGGCATGGTCAAGCGAAGTGGAGGTCCGGGGCTGGAGAGAAGCAGAAGAATAGTCAGTCTTAGCGGAGGTCCGGGGCTGGAGAGAAGCTGAAGTGTAGTCAGGCATAGCAGAGGTCCAGGGCTGGAGAGAAACTGAAGAGTAGTCAGGCGTAATGGTGGTCAAATCCAGAGAGTCAGTCCAACACATAGACAAAACAGGAACAAGGAGAACAGGAACCGGGAACCACAGGAAAACAGGAACACATGATTAGACAATTCTAGGATCAGCAACGAGTACTCGGAGTACGAGGAGACCTGTTGCAAAGTCAATGCTATGGAGTGAGGCCTGAGCTTTTACATGCTGAAGAGTCTGACTTCAGCATCCGGGTCTGTGGCCAGGTTCCCGCCGCGGGCCCTTTAAAAGAATTGATGATGCACATGTGCCTAGGAAGGGGCGAGGCGCTGACGGCGGCGTCTCTCCGCAGACCACTCGGAGAGGCCCGACGAACAGGGACATCTTGGCTGGCAACACTGGGCAGTGTGGCAGGGCCAGAGGCACTGGAGGGAACCCAAGGTCGGAGCTGGCAGCCCACTGCCGCCAGTGAAGAGGAGCCAGAAGCTGGAGTCCATCTGAAAAGATGAGAGGGCTGCACCGCGGGGCTGCCGCGGGTGGCACGCGTAACACCACTTAGCATGATGTATTATTATAAGCAGAATAAAAACATTTTTTAAATAAATAGATAGATAAAGAAGAAGGACCCCTGAGGCACTCAGGAAGTTAATAGTCAGTTTTCCAAATGGAGAAATTTAAGTCCCACCCTCTGTTTCCTGTCTTTTATCCAGTTACCAATCCATAAGAGGACTCTGTCTCCAATCCCATGACCTCCCAATTTCCTGAGAGTTTCTCATGCGGGACTTTGTGAAATGCTTTCTCAATATTCAAATACATATTATCAACTGGCTCACCTTTGTCCACATGTTTATTTACACTACCCCTCAGCAAATATCTAGCAAATTGGTAAGGCAAGACTTCTCTTTAAAAACCCATGCTAATGCTTCCTCATTTATATGGCTTCTGAGCCAAGTTTTCCACTAAATGTGTATACTCATCTCTCATATTTTAATGAGATTTAGGTTGACTTTTATGTCAGAGGATTATTGTTATTTTTTGTGTTGTTCTGATATTAATGATTGGCTTTTAATCTATTTGTGCCTTATTTTCTTATTATATTTTTGATATTAGTTTGTAGGGATGTGCAGAGCAAAAGTTTATGTCCATATGTCCATATGTCCAAAGGGGGTCCCATTTGCGGTCAATATGGACATAAAAAAAATTAAATGAGTTGGGTATATGTCCATGTCAGGAGGCCCCCCCAAGCTGGCCAAAAGTTCTTTTTGGGCCGAACGAGCCTTCCGGCGCGAACTCGCCGGGAATCACGTGACGCCGGCGTCACTCGACGTGCCGCCGACGTCACATGCTTCTCGCCAAGGATTGCAGAAATGACGTCCTCACTCCTCGCTCGATCACCAGGGAGTTGTGGTAAGTCTGGGGGGGGGGGATTAAGGAGGGTGAGGGGGTTTAAATTTTTATTTTGGCTCAACAATCGCGATTTCCAACATATCCAACATAGCTATGTTGGATATGTGGGAAATCCGATCGTATATGTCGAATCCTTTTTTTAAGTTAAAAAAAAAATATGAGTAGCGTTTTACATATGCGGTCAATACGAATGCACATCCCTATTAGTTTGTCATGTAGTTGCATGAGTTTTTATTATTAATCAACTGTAACTATTCTGTTACATCTTTTGCGTGATGCATCTTGCCATGGATGATTGGAAAGATGAGTTATACATTTTATTCATATTAAATCATATTTATTTTTAAACATGTGCTGCTTCTCTCTGCTGCTTGCCTCTAGCTTCCAGCCCTGCTAACCACTTTTGAACCTTGCCATCTTGTTGGTGGGCCGCCTGTTTGGAATATCGTCAAAGACCTCAGTGCACAAAAAGATTCCAACAGGTGCATAAGAAAAGAACTGAATGGAGAATAAGCAAAATGAAGTAAGGTTTTACATTTGACGGTCATTTGGCACTCTGGTAATAGTGACTATTTTTCAAACTTCTTTTCACTAGTATGTTTCAAATACCAGTCATTCTTATTCACTGAGAAAAGTAACAAAAAGGAAAAAAAACAAAAGAGTTGCTAAATACTTTCAGTATTCCTAACAATTTTCAGTAAAAAAAAAAAAAAAAGCTTTCAACTTCAAGTAAAACCTACTTTTGCAATATAGTTCTGCATTCTTTGAATAAAATAGTCACTAATGATATTCATGTTAAAGAACAAAACAAAACAGAAAAAGAACACCTGTGACATTAATGTATGTTAAAAAGAACTGCAGGTTGTACCTAAATCCCAGAAATGCTATGTTAGGAGCTAGCAAGAGGTGCCTGTACCTCTGTCACTTTATGAAGGCACAGAGAACCACTTTTATATATTTTGATCTTATTCTTCATTTCAAAATGTCTGGTTTTCTCCAGTTTTGCTTTCTCATCTGTCCCAGATTGAACCTGTTGTGCGTTTTCATTTGCATTTCAAATATCGATCGATCAGTAGATATAGATACATTTAACAATATAGATCTATATCTTTGTCTAGGTAATTTTCTTATGGGTAAGAATATTCTTGCCTGAATCTGTGCGGATGTCGCTGTTTCATTCGATTCATGAAAGTCACTTTCTGAAAATATTAATGTCTATGCTCAGTCTTTGCCATGTCAGTTTTATCTGCTCACTTTAAGTGGCTGAAACATAAATGCCATCCTACAATAATAGAAGACAAAAGGCCTCTTTAATGATAAAGGGGCCTATTTACCAAAGTGTGGTAGAACAGTAAATTCCTGTGCTATTTTACCATGAGAAAATGCCTATGCGATTTGCTAAACTGAAGTGCACCAGATCATGAGAGGTCTTGAACGGGTAAATGTGAATTGGTTATTTACACTTTCGAATAATAGAAGGACTAGGGGGCATTCCATGAAGTTAGCAAGTAGCACATTTAAGACTAATCGGAGAAAATTATTTTTCACACAACGCACAATAAAGCTCTGGAATTTGTTGCCAGAGGATGTGGTTAGTGCAGTTAGTGTAGCTGGGCTCAAAAAAGGTTTGGATAAGTTCTTGGAGGAGAAGTCCATTAATGGCTATTAACTGCTATTAATCAAATTTACTTAGGGAATAGCCATTGCTATTAATTGCATCAGTGGCATGGGATCTTCTTAGTGTTTGGGTAATTGCCAGGTTCTTGTGGCCTGATTTGGCCTCTGTTGGAAACAGGATGCTGGGCTTGATGGACCCTTGGTCTGACCCAGCATGGCAATTTCTCATGTTCTTACCCCAGTTTTGTAAATCCTGTAGGAATTCTATTTACATTACCGCAGCCGAGAAATTGTGTATTTCCTGTCATGGTCATGTGCGATGGCATCCTCCTTCTCAACCTAGGGTCTGCCATATTAAAAGAGCCACAATGCCCTGTTAAAGGAACCCTCTGCCACCCCTACCCCCCTTCAGAAAGGTCCTATTGGGGCAGGCGAGACCCATATTGTACAAAACTGGCTGGAAAGTGGATTTTGAAAGAGGAACTTCATGTGGTGGGCTGGTGCTAGTAGGGAGTCTTTCTCCTATGCACTTTGCCAGTGCAAACCATGCAGGGTAAAGCAGTAGAAAGCAGGAGTGGGGATTTCAAAATGAAATGCCCTCCCCTATATTCTCTGGCCCATCTCCACCCCATCCTCATACCACCCCTTTTCCCTACAGGGGAAAGTGCATGCACTGTCATCAGCACTTTTAGCCCGGACCCACTGTCTCCTATGATTCCACAGCTCCAGTAAGTAGAATTGGCTGGTTCTGGCCAAAACACCATGGGAGATCAGGAACTGGGTCTGAATAAGCTGTACTGGGGCTTGGAGCAGAAGGACCTTGGGGAGGACAATTTCTAGAAGCCTCCAGGGAATTCTATGGGTGTCAGTTTTGAATATTAGATGTGTGTGTGTGTGTGTGTGTGTGTGTGTGTGTGTGTGTGTGTGTGTGTGTTTCTGGCTTTTTTTTGTCAGGAAATTTCCACCTACAGAGTGATGGGCTTTCTTTCTACATATTCTATTCATTGTAAGATCTTTAAATCTTGCTTTCCTCCTCGAGCAGTTCTATAATCTTAAGACTTCAGGGAGTGCTTTCCATCATGGAATGACAAATGAGCTGCCCGGTCGCCTCTGATTTAAACAGACTACATTCTTTTATTTTAACATGCATTCTCATTTCATGGCTTGCATTTTTATGACATTTAAGGGTGCAGGGTTTTGGGTGCTCAATAAATTGTTCCCATTCATTTCATTTTTCTTTTTGTTTTGGGATATATGTGTGTAACTGTCTGGGTTTCCAAAGATACGGCACATCTAGGGACCATGTCTCCCTCTGCTGGTCCCCAGTGCTCTTTATTTTATTTAACACTAGCTGGAGGTCCCTTATTTTTACTTACCCTTTCCCTGGTCATAAGGCCTATCAAAGCGATGAATAAAAAGCAGAACATATGGCATACAACGTTACATAGAAGATAAAGCATACTAAAAGACTTAACAATATTAAAATATTACTTCACCTTCCAACTATTGACTATATAGTCCATAAAGAACCATATGGCCCTGTACAGAGTCACAGACATTTCCATGTGACTCAGAAAGACCTATTTCCCCCCACCTCGCAATCAGGTCCAAAGCCCTGGGCGTGCTTTCCTGATTTCCCACACGTCCCAAGTCCACTGTTGTAATCAAAATTAGAAACCTAGAATCCTCTATAACAATCCCTCACTGCTGCCCTGCTGAACAACAACAAGGTAAACCAAATCAAAAAAATCAACTGGAGCCCAGACCAGCTGTCTCAATTATATCCAGAGGAAACGACGTTTTAACTTCCTCATCTCGGATCTGATGTCAACTGGCAAGCTGTTCCTCAGGAGGAGTGCAACAGCAGAAAAAGGCCAGCTGTGGCCCTGTGGGAGGAAAGAGGGGAGCTGGATGCATTGTTCCATAACCTTCAGCTGTACAGTCACAGCACTCTTCTTCTGATTGTTCACTGCAAGCAGAAGCAGCAGTGACAGGGAATGTACAAACTGGTTTCGCTCTGTTCTACTTATAGTTCCTCCTTCTTTAAGACATTTATGACTGCAAGCAGAGAGATATAAGGCAAGGTCAGGGATGACAGTCTGTCCCTCATGATATGGAGCCATCTGGTAACCCTACTGCATGCTATGGGGGCCAATGCAGTATTTGTGGTATAAAACGGACCATCAACGTTGAGCACCCGTTTTTTGTAACCAGCGGTCGGCCACCTCTCCTGGGCACGCAACGCAATATTTAAATGAGGGGGGTCTTACTGAAAAGGAGGCGCTAGGGAAAATTGTGCAGCTCTAGCGCCTCCTTGGCATCGGGTGCATTGAAGAGGTGGGCTGGGAAAACAGGCACTCGATACAAGCGTCCGTTTTCTCCCGCTACCGGCACAATATACATGCACAAGACGCGTGGCCTGGACCCTGTATCTTGTGCATTTATATTGGACGCCCAGAATTATTTTTTTTTTACCCGAGTTTTTTGTTTTTTTTTACTGGACTCTGCTTTCTGTGGTTTCTCCTACTTAGTACTAACAGGAGGAATCACAGAAAGCAGGTTTTTTTTTTGTTTTTTATCAATCAGCCCTTGACCGCGGCATATCTTTACGCCAGCCCCAAGCTGGCATAAAATTTGTCACATTACAATGGGCGCATTGGCCATGAGGAAATCTTTTGCCTCATGGGTTTTAGCTAATAGCCTCATCTACATGGAATTTACATATGATGAGCGCTATTAGCTACGCTGCGAATTGGACACGCATTTTGGATGTGCTAATCCCCGTATTGCATATGGGGCTATGGACGCACCTCCAAAACACACATCCACTCATGTGTTAAGCCATGTGCTAGCCACAGTGCACAGTGTTGTATTGGCCCCTATGTGTTTCCACCATCTTTAAACTAAATTGCCAGGGCACTGTCCTGCATTTGGCAGTGCGAGGGATCCAGATTGAGGCTAGTCAGGTCTGGGCATACCACAGAGTTGATGCACTCTGGCTCAGGCAGGAGGGAAAGTACCTGCTGCTGCTACTGTTGTGGCCCCTGCCAGTCACCAAGAAGTGCTGGGGGTGAACCATGGAGCAAGTGACTGTCTGGGCTTCAAGCTGGCATAGGTTCCCTGAGTCCCCTGGGCAGGCCTTGTGGGGAGTGGCAGAAAAAAAAGGGGAAAAGATATTTACTATATATAAAGAAACATTACTGAACTACTTCCATACAATTAGGAGCAAGCGTTTATAAAACCGAGGACAGTAGAGTGTATTTCCTGCTTTGGTTTTCATACAACTAAACTAACAATAATTTAAATATATTTTAAAATAATGTGGTTAGAGTGCTAAATAAATGCTTGCAAATGTCAGATAGAGTAAACGCATAACATGCTTATTTTTCATTGAACTGGGAATGAACTTTGGAAACCTTTCATTTTCACAATGGACTAACCCTGGAAATTTAATTTTTTTATTGCTTGGTTCCTAGACGAAGCTAGACACGATTCTGATATTCCGGCTCCCTTTTTGATAAGTTTCCTACATGGATGTGAAGCACAGTAAGTGCTTTCATCAGCTCTCCATTTCAGTGAACAGGCTTTGAATATCTTAACTTTTATAAATATTTATTGTATTTACAAATCACTGAGCAACATCTAAACCAAGGCTTAGTTACCAGATGGATTCATGGGTTTCTTTCTAGTATTACATTTATTCAGCTATGCCAAAGCCAGGATATGTGAAGAGAGATAGAAGAAAACCCATTTGCTGAGCTACACCAAATCGTTTTATTGTTGGTTCATTGACACTGGGATTGCACCTATCCAGTTATAACAAACAATAATCTCCTTTACTGTGCATTTCGCCCTTCTCCTTCCTGTCTCCTCTTCAGTATAAGCTTTATTAATAGACCTTGATGCTTTAAGCATAAGCAAACAGAGGAAACAAGGCATTTTCAACAACGCTTTAAGATACAGGGAGGATAATTTTCTAATAGCCCCTGTTGGGAAGGTTAAAGTCTACATGTGGAAAGTACGTGCAGACTTCAGCCCAAATTTTCATAGCAGTGGATTTGAAAATTAACAGACATGCATGGAACCGTGATGGCATGCATGCTTACATTTCTATCTGCAACCTAGCAAATAGAAATGTGTGCATGTAGATTTTACATGAGTACTTTTGAAAATCAAAAGTGTTCACATAAATGGGGTTTTCCCGTCAACAGGCAGGGTTGAATTAGCCATAATTTGTGAATGATATCATCCAACAGTGCCAAATGGACCACTCTCTCTGAGCTCAGCAGAGCGTTTGCTCTACCGCACTGCGTTGTGAACCCCTCGGTTAGATTTTGTCCATGCTACAGCCCAGATGTTCTAGGCCTCTCTGGCCACCTTTTTAAAATTATTTTTTTTCTGCCTTGCTCCCTCAGCAGACTCTCAACAGCCCTTTTCAATGTTTAAGAAAAAAATAAAAGAAGAAAGAACAGAAAATGCCAGGTCCCAAAAAGACAGTCAGTAGTTTCAAGGACTGTGTCAGTGGATGCAAAATGTTGAGATTACTGACGGCCACAACATTTATTATAATTGTCTGGGTTCCTACCATGCTCTGCCAACTGCTGTTAAGTATGGCCGCATGTCTCCCAGAACACAGAGGAGCAGAGTCTACAAGATGACAGAACTCCATAAGCAATGGAGGTCTTCTTCCTCAGTGAGCAGTGAGTCAACTAAGGGCTTCGCTTCTGAGGCTACCCTCACAGTTTGGGCAGCTTGGGGGTTGAATGGGTCAGGGAAGTGTCAAGATTCAGACTATTCTGAGGCTTCAACAAGTAAGCAGGCACTGGTTTCAATGGTGCAACAGGCACAAGACACTGATACACCAGCTGCAGGCAAGATCTCTGCCTTTTCAATTGAGCACAAGGCACTTTTGAAAAACAAGGACCCAGCATGTTCAGTGCCATCAGTGCCACTAGTAAGGAATGGAGCACAAGTGCCATCAATGCATGACACACTGGAGCCATCGATCCTATTGATGCATGGAACACCATGGACACTGGTGTAGTGAACAACAACACCATTAACCACCTAGATCTACTTTGTGTATGTATATGTGGTATTTAAAATCTTTTAAAATATATAAATACAAATAATGCAGAGTGGCCTGGGATCATCAAAAATTGGAAGAAGGATCCATTAGAAGAAAATAGGATAAAACATTGTCAAGTTAAATGTAAGACATTGATAAGATAGGCTAAGAGAGAATTTGAAAAGAAGTTAGCCATAGAGGCAAAAATTAACAATAAAACCTTTTAAAATATATCTGAAGCAGAAAGCCCGTGAGGTAGTTGGTTGAACCATTATATGATCGAGCAGTTAAAAAGGCACTTAGGGAGATAAGGCCATCATGGAAAGATTAAACAATTTCTTTGCTTCGTTGTTTAATGAAGAGGATGTTGGGGAGACAGTTTTCAAGGGTGAAGATTCAGATGAACCAAACCAAATTACAGTGAACCTGGAAAATAGGTAGGCCAGACTGACAAATTGAAGAGTAGTAAATCACATGGACCAGATGATATATACCCCAGGGTTCTGAAAAAACCAAAAAATGAAATTTCAGACCTATTTCAATTAATTTGTAAACTATCAATAAAAACGTACCTGAAGATTGGAAGATGGCCAATATAACCCTGATATTTAAAAAGGGCTCCAGGGGTGATCTGGGAAACTATAGACTAGTGATCCTGACTTCAGTGCTGGGAAAAGTCATGGAAACTGTTAAAGAATAAAATCAATTTTATTCAATAACAACCCCCTCCCCCCTCCCTCCCATGCCACGTAACCAAGAACCTCTGCTCTAAAGCATCACCAATCACACCACATTCATTCCGCATACCCTCTCCAATTAAACACACACTCCTCCGGGACCCCAGCTAGGATAAATGGCCTGTAGCCATTGTTACTCAGATTCTTATTAAGTGATGTCTGTTTCTTGTACTGTGGGGTGGATTTTCAAAGGGTTACACGTATATATTAAGGTATATTACGCGATAACCCCAAAAACCCACTCCTGCATGCGCCGAGCCTATTTTGCATTGGCTCGGCAACGCACGCAAGCCCCGGGAAGCACGTATTTCCTGGGGCTTGACAAAAGGGGAGGGGCATGGGTGGGGTGGGGCGGGGGCGTGGCCAGAGGTCTCCGAAGGCCTGCAAGGCTGGGGAATCGCGCACCAGCACTCGGCCAGCACACAACACCTATGCCTGCCCAGAGGCAGGCGCAACGTAAATAATAAAAGTATGGGAGGATTTAGGTAGTGCTGGGGGGTGGGTTAGATAGGGGAAGGGAGGGGGAAGGTATGGGGGGGTGAAAGGAAAGTTCCCTCCAATTTTGGAGTGGCCTCGGAGGGAACAGGGAAAGCCATCGGGGCTCCCCTAGGGCTCGGTGCGCACAAGGTGCACCCCCTTGCGTGCGCCGACCTGGATTTTATAACAGATTGAAGATTATGCTGCGCGCGCATGTTATAAAATTGGGTGTAGATTTGTGCACGCCGGATTGCGCGCACAAATCTTTGCCTGCGCGTAGGTTAGAAAATCTGGCTCCAATGTGTGTAAGTCGTTTTCCTTGCAATAAAAAAATATTTTGAAAAAAAAATCACAAAATATTTAGATAGACAAGGTTTAATAGGACACATCCAGCATGGATTTACCCAAGGGAAGTCCTGCCTCACAAATTTCCTACATTTTTTTGAAGGGGTGAATAAACATGTGGACAAAGGTGAACCAGTAGATGTGGTGTATTTGGATTTTCAGAAGGTATTCAACAAAGTCCCGCATGAGAGGCTACTAGGAAAACTAAAAAGTCATGGGATAGGAGGCGATGTCCTTTTGTGGATTGCAAGCTGCTTAAAAAACAGGAAACAGATGACACAAAATTTTGCAGAGTAGTTAAATCTCAAGTGGATTGTGATAAATTGCAGGATGACATTATGAGATTGGAAGATTGGGATTCCAAATGGCAGATGAAATTTAATGTGGAAAATTGGAAAGTGATGCATATAGGGAAAAATAACCTTTTCTGTAGTTACACAATGTTAGGTTCTATCTTAGGAGTTACCACCCAGGAGAGAAATCTAGGCATCATAGTAGATAATACATTGAAATTGTCAGCTCAGTGTGCTGTGGTGATCAAAAAGGCAAACAGAATGTTAGAAATTATTAAAAAGGGAATGGCAAATAAAATAATGGATGCTATAATGCCTCTGTATCGCTCCATGGTGAGATTGAATCTTGATTACTGTGTGGAATTCTGGATGCTGCATCTCAAAAAAGATATAGTTGCACTGAAGAAAGTGCAGAGAAGGGCGACCAAAATGATAAGGAGCTTGGAATGACTGCCCTATGAGGAAAAGCTAAGGATGTTAGGGCTTTCAGTTTGGAGAAGAGATGACTGAGGGGGGATATAATAGAGGTCTACAAAATCATGAAAGGACTTGAACAAATTAATGTAAATTGGTTATTTACTCTCTCAGATATCAGAAGGACTACGGGGCACTCCATGAGGATAGCAAATAGCTCATTTAAAACAAATTGAAGAAAATTCTTTTGCACTCAGTGTATAATTAAGCTCTGGAATTCATTGCCAGAGGATGTGGTTACATCAGTTAGTGTACTGGATTTAAAAAAAGGTTTGGATAATTTCCTACAGGAAAAATCCATAAACTGCCATTAATTAATAAGAAATAGTAGCTTCAGATTTATTTAATGTTTGGGTACTTGCCAGGTACTTGTGACTTGGATTGGCCACTGTTGGGAACAGGATACTGGGCTTGATAGACTCAGTATGGAATATCTTATGTTCAGGAGGAGCAGAGGTCCCTGTTGCCATTGATGAATTCTATACAGATGCCACCGCAGAGACCAAAAGGGGACAAATTCTAGTCTTTCCCCTATGAGGAAAGACTAAAGAGGTTAGGACTTTTCAGCTTGGAGAAGAGATGACTGAGGGGGGATATGATGGAGATGTTTAAAATCATGAGAGGTCTAGAATGGGTAGATGTGAATCGGTTATTTACTCTTTTTGATAGTAGAAAGACTAGGGGGCACTCCATGAGGTTGGCATGGGGCACATTTAAAACTAATCGGAGAAAGTTCTTTTTTACTCAACGCACAATTAAACTCTGGAATTTGTTGCCAGAGGATGTGGTTAGTGCAGTTAGTATAGCTGTGTTTAAAAAAGGATTGGATAAGTTCTTGGAGGAGAAGTCCATTACCTGCTATTAAGTTCACTTAAAGAACAGCCACTGCCATTAGCAATGGTAACATGGAATAGACTTAGTTTTTGGGTACTTGCCAGGTTCTTATGGCCTGGATTGGGCACTGTTGGAAACAGGATGCTGGGCTTGATGGACCCTTGGTCTGACCTAGTATGGCATTTTCTTATGTTTCTTCTTTAGTGGCACAGACACTACTTTCTACAGCATTACATCTAGGATGGCAGGAGTATCTCCATGGAGATTGGAGGAGGCATCCAAGAGTAATGACCCAATCCTGGTTTCAAAAGAGAATGACATTTCAGCAGTACTAATTCAGGGCACACATAAGCCTTTGGGTCAGATGATGGAACTGCTCAAAAGGTACTTTATGTCATTAGATAATCATAAAGGGGGTGTATCATAACCAGCCCTGCCTCAAGCTGACTATACTCATTGAAGAGTCATGTCTTCTTTTGCCCTAGTATACTCTCTGGTGCTTCCTACTCTGGCATTAGTCTTCATGCATGGAATCCATTCCTTGCAGCAAAATGATCCCTCCTGTTATCAGAAGACTCACCAGACTGTACCCATCCCAGACCAGGGTCTCCATCACATTTTGCCCTGTCCTCATTGGAGTCTTGAGTAAGTGTACCTCCACTGATGGATTCAGAAGAAGGTTCCATGGTTATCCCATTACCAGATCCATTGGAGCATTCATTTCCATTAGAAGACCTCTCCCTCTTTTAAGTTCCTTGTTAAACCTGGGAAAACCTTTGGGTTCCATGTATGAAGGGTAAGAATCCTTGAAATGGGTTGTTTGACATTCTCTATGTTTGGAAACCACCTCGGAGCTAGCAGCCCTTCTGGGTTATCAAATTCTGCACAATCTGCAAACAAGAATGACATCTAGTGATGAGAAAGATGGATCTTAAGAACAGAGTGCAGCAAGCAACAAGTTTTGGGATAGTCCACCTCCCACACCAATAAGTGGTGTTAGTAGAGTTGGCCTTGAAGAAAGCAAATAAATCAAGAGTTTTCTCTAACATTCCTCCCTGGAGGATCTGATGCTTATGTATTTTTTTCTGAATAAGATCTTCCAAAGCTTGATGATTAATACCTAGATAACGAGTCAACAGCTACTTGGTACAATACTCACATGACTATTCTAACAGAATGAGACCTGTCCTGGAATACCTCATTGAGAAGCATAAAGCCTGTCATCAAGCATTCCTGGATGCAGAGGAATGCGAGCGACATCTCATTCATTCCATCTATGAATTGTTAAATATGGCAGCTCGGGGGTCAACCCAAAGAATGGTATAGTTGTGGGCTAGTGGCTTATGGTAGAATGTCCATGACAGATTGGTGGATATTTCTTGTTGTCGAGACAATCTCTTGAAAGACAAGTTCATGGAAATGGTGGGGCAAATTAAAAACAGCATGTAGTGCTGTAGTCACTGTCAATTCCTATTGAACAGCCCTCTGCTCTGAGGTGGGAATACTTCCAATGATACCCCTTCACTCTTATCAATTGTACTGAACCCCACCTCTGCAGTCACAACAACAATTTCAGCAAGAGGATATCCAAGAAGTGGCATCAGCCAAAACCATTCCAGCAGCTTCAGATAAAAGCAGGATCCAGCTTTTGATGGAGGTAAGTTCTTCATCCCCACCACCCCCATTGGTGGGGGTGGTGGGGATGGGGTTACAGATGGGGTTACAGATTGCATTTCTCCCATCTACCAATACAACACAGCTGATTGACCCTTAATTTGGATCCACCTCACTTAGCACAATTCTGTCTCAAAGTGGACATACTACATTATCAGGGGATGATAGAATGAGTCCCTCTCTTGGGGCAAGGTCGAGGCCTTCCCTGATTAACAGTCCTTTCCCCCACCCTCCTGTATCCAGAATCTGTTTCCTTCACGATATACCAGGAATTGATTCCTTACCATATACTATTATGTCTATGCTTCCTTGTATATAAACCTAGCAATTGTGACATTCCCCATCTAGATATATCTTATAGTTCTCTTATGTTAATAATTTTCTCACCTTAAGAATTTTACGGTTGTTCTGTCCTTTATCCCGCCCACAGTTTTTCATTTCCCTGTTACATGTATTTTCAAGCGTTTCTGTTATACTGTAAACCGGTATGATGTCCACACGAATGCTGGTATAGAAAAAAGTTTAAATAAATAGAAAAGCTTAAATAAATAAATAAATACATTTTTACTCTTGGTATATCCTTATCCACAAGAAATTGGGGAATTGAGACCCATCCTGGATTTAAGAAGAATCAGCAAACATCTGGAGAGGGAGAAATTCAAAATTAATTTCCTCTACATCACCCTCCCTTTTCTTCCATAAAGGAGCCTGGATGCACACTTTGAATTGAAAGATGCATATGCTTGTATCCCTATCCACTCATCTTAACAGAAATATTTCAGGTTTATAGTGAAATGTCAAGATCACCAGTACAAGGTTCTGTCCTTCTGCCTGTCAGCAGTTCTGAGTGTTTTCACAAAGGGGCGGATTTTAAAACCCCTGCGCGCGTAAATCCGGCAGGATTTACGCGTACAGGGCCCTCACGCACCGGCGCGCCTATTTTGCATAGGCCGCCGGTGCACGTAAAGCCCCGGGACGCGCGTAAGTCCCGGGGCTTTCGAAACGGGGAGGGAGGGGGCGTGTCAGGGGGTGTTCCCGAAATGACGCGGCATTTCGGGGGCGTGCCGTGGCGTTTCGGGGGCGGGCCCGGGGGCGTGGCACCAGCCCGGAGGTGTGGTCGAGGCCTCCGGACCATGCCCCCGGGACTGGAGGACGGAGCAGGGCTGCCGGCGACGCGCGCAAAGTTACGCCTGCTTTCAGCAGGCGTAACTCTGCCGAAAAAGGTAAGGGGGGGGGGGGGGTTAGATAGGGCCGGGGGGGGGGGTGGAAGGTGGGGGGCGGGCGAAGAAAAGTTCCCTCTGAGGCCGCTTTGAAATCGGAGCAGCCTCGGAGGGAACAGGCAGGCCGCGCTGGGCCTGCCTGTTCCCTCCGAGGGTACTTTTGTTCGTGCCGGTGGCGCGAACAAAAGTACCCACACACGTAGTGTTTGAAAATCCGCCCCAAAATGTCTGTCAGGAGTGGTGGCACATATCCATTGGTAGAAGATATCAGTATTTCCTTACCTAGATGACTAATTAGTGACAGGATTTTCCATGGCCAGGATCTTGGATTCCCTGAACAAAACAATACACCTGATATAGTCTCTGGGGTTCATTGTCAACTTTGCTAAGTCATGTCTAGTACTATCTCAAATAATCCAGTTTAATGAAACCTGGATAGACTCAATCAAGGAAAGGACATTCCTGCTGGAGGACAGGATGGTCCTTGTTCAAGCATTAGTGCAAGGCATTAAGAGTTGGAGACATTTCACAGCCCATTCAGTCATGGTCACCCTCATTTACATGGTTTTCTTAGTCCATGTCATACAGTTTGTGTGCCTTCACATGAGATATCTTCAGTGGGATCTTTGGTCAAAGTTGGATTAACTTTAGCAAACTCAGTCCCTTCCTATTGCAGATAATGAAAACATTCCTCTGGTGGTTGTTGAAGCCAGGAGTTCTCATCATTAGCTCTCTGCTATGGATTCTGCCCCATCAAGTGATTCTGGTAAAGAAGTCTCCAACAAAAGCTGGGAGGAATACACAGGCATCTACCACACAGAAGGGACATGGTCCATGCTGGTGTGTCAGTATCAAATAACCCACCTAAAACTCTGAGCAATTCTGTATGTTCTGCGAATATTTACTCGCCTACTACAAGGGAGAAGAGGTCTAATACGAACTGAAAAGTAGCAATGTTCTACATGAATAAGCAAGGAAGAACAGGCTCCTGAATCCTCTACTGAGCAGCTTAATGGATATGAATACGGACCTTCAGCAGCAGAGCTTACTTTCAAGCGTTGTACCTTGTAAAAATATTCAACATGCTGGAGGATTGCCTAAGTTGGTTCTTCCAACTCCACAAATTGTTATTGGATAAGAGAGTAGTGGACAACATATTCTCCAGCTGAGTTCAACCGTCAATAGACCTGTTTGTTTGCTTTGAAAGCCAATCAAAAACTCAAAGAATCATGCTCCTAATATTTCTAAGTAATTTCAGCTTAGCTCAGGATAAATTTCTGTTGACTTGTGATGCCAGTATGTTTCCACCATTACCACTGATACTAGGTCAGTTCAAAAGGTGATACAGGACCAAGCGAACATGATTCTCATTGCCCCAGCATGGCTGAGACCAGTATAATACTCCTTCCTCGTATAGCTCTCTGTTGACTCTATGATTCCATTAGGGATCTCGCAGTAGCGTCCTTACCCAGAAGGAAGGGTGACTGTACCATCCCAATCTGCCCCATCTTAACCTAATTTTTTTGAGAGTGAGCACTCGTTAATAACACTTTGGGAACAAGTTAATGTAAAGGAGTATTGTGGCAGCCTGTTAAGACTACGAGTGGTAAACGACTAAGCTCTTAAGCAACCTATGGAAGGAGGGTATGGAAGTAGCCTTACAAAGAAAGTAATTTACAAAGCATTTTTTCCTTAGACACAGAATGGGAGAAAATCAGGTCCAAAGGATATTAAAAATGTTTATCCTAAAGGCGTTAGCATCAAGGATAGCAAACATTGTGTTCAGCTGAACTCCACACTTATTACCCCTCCATCTGTAAGATAGTGAACAACACTAACCCTGTTCACTCTGCTGTTGAATTTGTCTGTACTTTATGACATTTATTTCACAAGCAGATACAGAATTTCCAGTAGTCTGCTGCCTCTACAGAAAAAGCTGCCTTACCACAAAGATGTTCACTATTATATTAAGAACATATCTGAAGATAATGTAGATTGACAATGATACAAAAGAGAATTTAGTGCAAGTGCTGAAGAAGTGCATTTTATGCTTTTTAAAGAGCACTTTCAGTGCCTGGGACAATAGCTATGTTATACTGCACATCCTGCAAATGAGAAATCGAGAATTTACTTTAGTATAACAGTTAATGGGCAAGTAGTTGAGCTCTTTGGATATTTATCCCTTTTAAAATAACATCTGAAGTAGATCTTTATATAATGATAGTTGAACAATCTAAAGAGCTTCTAAAGTGACTCTTGCAAACTAAGGACCTGCTTAATTCTTCTGGTAAGGTAAGCTTGCCATTCTCATCGATGACACCCTTTTGAATTAAATGATTTTTTTCCTATAAATAATTAAATGTGGATTTATTTGGGAAACAATTATTAATTTACTGCTTGATCACTGATGCAGCCATTCCAATGATGAATGTTTAATGCAATTTTTATAGCCTTTACTTTTCAAAAGTATGGTAAGCTTCAAGAACCGTCAGGCAGATGGGTCCTAAAGCCCTTAGAATTACAAGGACAATTTTCAAAACCATTGACATGCATAAGACTAATTTTTAAGTGCATAAATGGCTGTTCTAAACTTGACCCAGCCTCAGTGCATGTAAAAGTATGCATGTAACCACATTTCACACATACTTTTATGAGCACTGAGGACAGGGGTTCTAGGGGTGGAGTTCGGATGCAGACCGCACTTACCCACATACTTTCTGATTTTAAAAACAATGCACATAAAGGGGTAGATTTTAAAAGAAGCGCGATCAGCCTACTTTTGCTTGCGCATCAGACTCAAGCAAAAGTACGCTGGATTTTAGTAGATACGCGCGGAGCCGCGCGTATCCACTAAAATCCTGGATCGGCGCGCGCAAGGCTATCGATTTTGTATAGCCTGCGCGCGCCGAGCCGCGCTGCCTCCCCCCGTTTCCTCCAAGGCCGCTCCGAAATCAGAGCGGCCTCGGAGGGAACTTTCCTTTGCCCTCCCCTCACCTTACCCTCCCTTCCCCTACCTAACCCACCCACCCGGCCCTGTCTACACCCCCCCCTTACCTTTGTCGGGGGATTTACGCCTCCCGGAGGGAGACGTAAATCCCCGCGCGCCAGCGGGCCTGCTGCGCGCCGGGCCGCGACCTGGGGGCGGGTACGGAGGGCGCGGCCACGCCCCCGGACCGCCCCGGGCCGTAGCCATGCCCCCGTACCCGCCCCCAAAACGCTGCCGACACGCCCCCGAAACGCCGCGATGACCGGGCCCGCCCCCGACACGCCCCCGACACGCCCCCCTCCGTAAACCCCGGGACGTACGCGAGTCCCGGGGTCTGCGCGCGCCGGTAGGCCTATGTAAAATAGGCTTACCGGCGCGCAGGGCCCTGCTCGCGTAAATCCGCCCGGTTTTGGGCGGATTTACGCGAGCAGGGCTCTGAAAATCCGCCCCAAAGTGTACACATGGGGGTAGATTTTAAAAGAAGCGCGATCAGCCTACTTTTGCTTGCGCATCAGACTCAAGCAAAAGTACGCTGGATTTTAGTAGATACGCGCGGAGCCGCGCGTATCCACTAAAATCCTGGATCGGCGCGCGCAAGGCTATCGATTTTGTATAGCCTGCGCGCGCCGAGCCGCGCTGCCTCCCCCCGTTCCCTCCGAGGCCGCTCCGAAATCGGAGCGGCCTCGGAGGGAACGGGGGGAGGCCTCGGAGGGAACGGAGGGGAGGCAGCTCCGCCGTTCCTCGGAGGGAACGGCGGAGCGGCCTCGGAGGGAAAGTTCCCTCCGAGGCCGCTCCGAAATCGGAGCGGCCTCGGAGGGAACTTTCCTTTGCCCTCCCCTCACCTTACCCTCCCTTCCCCTACCTAACCCACCCACCCGGCCCTGTCTACAACCCCCCCCTTACCTTTGTCGGGGGATTTACGCCTCCCGGAGGGAGACGTAAATCCCCGCGCGCCAGCGGGCCTGCTGCGCGCCGGGCCGCGACCTGGGGGCGGGTACGGAGGGCGCGGCCACGCCCCCGGACCGCCCCGGGCCGTAGCCACGCCCCCGTACCCGCCCCCAAAACGCTGCCGACACGCCCCCGAAACGCCACGACGACCGGGCCCGCCCCCGACACGCCCCCCCTCCGAAAACCCCGGGACGTACGCGAGTCCCGGGGTCTGCGCGCGCCGGTAGGCCTATGTAAAATAGGCTTACCGGCGCGCAGGGCCCTGCTCGCGTAAATCCGCCCGGTTTTGGGCGGATTTACGCGAGCAGGGCTCTGAAAATCCGCCCCATGAAAATTACACCCTACAAAGAGGTGAGTGAAAGTGGCAGGATACTGTCAATTACCAAATTATTTTCAAACCAAACTCACAAATGGTTCCTGAAATCTGTGTCTTAAATAGAAATAACTTAATCAAAACTGATTTTCCCATAGGAAACAATGTTATACAAAATGTTATACATAGGGGATTGGTTCCAGCACCAAGATTGTGACCCCCCATTTTCACCTTAGTCAAGGGCTGACATTTTCACATGAAAAACTGGCTTGGAGAATTGTTGGCAATTTCACAGGAGAGAGAGACACACAGGTTCAGACAAGTGCTGGCATTTTCACAGGTAACAAAGAAAAAAAAGCAGCCAATGAAACTTATCCAAATGTTTACTAGCCAGCTTGCTTTTGTAAAAACGATAAGTATACCTCATTAAAATGTAGTTATCTTTATCCATCAGCTCAGAGGATCTGAGCTTCATATGCACCAGGCCTGCTGCATTAAAAGGGCCTCATGGATCAATGCAAGCCTCTCACTCCTGTAGATCAAATCCCTAGTGGTCTGTGAAGAAGCAGCACCTTTCCTCCCCCATCTTGTAATGGATGGTAAATGTTACAAAAAAAAAAAAACCCTTTGACAGGGCCCAGCCTTAGTAAGGCCCTCCTCCTTATATATATATTAAAAAAAAAGGGCGAAAGTCCTATAGTGGGTCCTCTTGCAACACTCCTGGTCCCTCCATAAGCTCAATAGTTGTGGCATTCTTCCAGTGTAGGAGCAATCCCTATTCACTGCTGCTCTGCCAGCATCATCTTGAAAAATGGTGCTGGATGACCCCCAGGCACTCCTTTGCGAGGAGCACGTGACGTCGGTGTCACGTCGGAGTGACGCGGCGTCACGTGATTCCCCGCGTGTTCGCTCCGGGACCCTCGTTGCACCCAAAAGGTGCAACCCTCGTTGCACCTTTGGGTGCAATGAGGGTGCAACGAGGGTCCCGGAGCGAACACGCGGGGAATCACGTGACGCCGCGTCACTCCGACGTGACGCCGACGTCACGTGCTCCTCGCAAAGGAGTTCAGAAATGGCGTCCTGACTCCCCGCTGGACCACCGGGGAGTTTTGGTAAGTCTTGGGGGGGGGGGGGGGATTATGGAGGGTGAGGGGTTTAAATTTTTATTTAGGATCAAGAATCGCGATTTCCAACGTATTCAACATAGCTATGTTGAATAAGTTGGAAATCCGATCGTTTTCGCCTCATCACTTTTTTAAGTTAAAAAACAAAAATAAGTTGCATTTTACATTTAAGTTCAAAACGAATGCACACCCCTACTCGTTCGTGTGGTTTATTTAATTCAAGGCAGCCTCGAGATTGGAGCTACTATTGCACATGGCCACAATCAGAAATGTGGAAAGTTCCCAGTCATGGCAATGCACAAAAAATTTCATGGGTCTCTTTCTATATTAGTCTGCAAGCTGTAAATGAGCACTAAGAATAACATTGCCCCTTCTCCCACAACTATTTTAGAAGTTTTGCTACTGTCCAAATGGCTGAAATACAGTATCTTGCTAAATCATCCATGCAAGAGATGGCTGTATAAATGACTAATGAATAATAAAAGCAAATATTTCTACTCAAAAACAGTAGTAGATGCATGGGATACCCTTCTAATTTAAGAGGTGAAAGGACAAACAATATCATAATTTAAGAGAGCATAGTATAGTAGGGATGTGCATTAATTTGAAATGAATGAGTGAAATATAATGAATGTGTCCATATTAATTTCATTCTTGACCCCTAAAATGAGTGGAGAGGTCCCACAAATGAAACAAAAATACTTTGTCCCATTTGCTTTATGTTTCTCATTCATTTCAATAGCCCATTGAAATCTCTGGCTGTGCATGGCTGAAAATAAACCTGGAAACTATAGCAACCAGCTCTTGCCTGCATGACCTCAGCACCTTGTCAGAGCCAAGCCAGGACATGTTGAAAAGAAAATTAGCCTGAGGATAAATATTGATGCAGCTCTTTTTTAACTAACTTTTAGTTTCTATCTAGATCAAATAAACTGAAGTCCTCCCACTGTAAGGTATGAGCATGCACAAGAAGCAATCTGTATTTCATTAGCTCTTCACAGAGAATAATGTGCTAAGAGAAGCTCTCTGAGAGTTGTTAATAAGCTTGGATTTGGCACTGATAGAGGGCTGCTTCTAATCTTTGCTGTGCTGCAGTGGTTACGCTCATTGGGGTAGATCTTTAAAAAGTACGCTGGATTTTATAAGATACGTGTGTAGCCGCGCGTATCTTATAAAAACCGGGGTCGGCACGCACAAGGGGGTGCACATTTGTGCAACCTGTGCGCGCCGAGCCCAGCGCGCACTGCCTATTCCCTCCGAGGCTGCTCCAATTTTAGAGCGGCCTCCGAGGTAACTTTCCTTCACCCTCCCCCCACCTTCCCCTCCCTAACCCACCCCCCCACACCTATCTAAACCCCCCCCTACCTTTGTCGGCAAGGTTACATCTGCTGAAAGCAGGCGTAACTTTGCGCGCGCCGGCCGGCAGCCCCGCTCCGTCCTCCGGTCCCGGGGGCTGGTCCGGAGGCCTCAACGATGCCCCTGGGCCTGCGCCACGCCCCCAGGCCCGCCCCCGAAATGCCGCGGCACGCCCTCGAAACACCGCGTCGTTTCGGGAACGCCCCCGGACACGCCCCCTCCCGCCCCTTTCCGAAAGCCCCGGGACTTACGCGCGTCCCGGGGCTTTACGCTCGCCGGTGGCCTATGCAAAATAGGTGCGCCGGCGCGCGAGGGCCCTGCGCGTGTAAATCCGGAAGGATTTACGTGCGCAGGCCTTTTAAAATCCGCCCCATTGTGTCAGGAGGAGAGGCAGTGCACTGATGCTGATTTTGATTTTTCTCTTCACTGGGGGAGGGTCAGGTAGGAGACAGAATGGAGACTGCAGTTGAAGAAGTGCTAGTGATTTTTCTGTCTCTGTCTGTCTGTCTGGACATAAGTGAGGTGAGCACAACATACTCAGAGATGGCAGAAAAGACTCTTACCAGGCTGCCAATCATTTTTGTCTGTTAATATTTAATATTTTTATCGTGTGTAGAATCAATCAACACTATTGTAGACAGCAAAGCACACACACACTGTATATGTATCTGTGTGTGTGTGTGTGCATGTGACATAGTTCTCCATACAGGGAGTAGTATTATGAGCGGGAGGTACAATTACAGTATCATTAAATTAATTTGAAATATCCAAACCCTGGTAGGGTAGTGCTCTTCAACAAATTCATTCCTGTCTGGAAAAGAGGGAAGTAGGGTTGCAGCCTTGGCAAGGACAGCAATAAAAAAAGGCAGTCCTGCATCTACATTGAAGAGGGACTTCCTTAAGTCCAGTATGACAGGAGAGGGAGGCAGCTCAATGCAGAAGAAATTGAAATCTAACTTAACCAGCTAACTCTAGTCATGCCACAGGGCAAGTCTAAAGTTAGACAGATACCACATATCTGGCTAACTGTAACTTATCTGGGTATATTCAGCACTGCAGCTGCTCCACCTGAATATCCTGATTAAGTTAACTGGATATGGGTATCCGTCTAACTTAACTTGCTGCTTAGCGGCGGAATGTTAACCCCAAGGTGGCTCAATGCTACCTTTCCTGCCAACCAACCAGCGTGCCCAGTGAATTTTCATTTTCAATGACCAGGGACATTGTGAGCTCTCATCACTCAAGGCTGGTGCCAGAGTTATGGAAAAGCTGGTCTTTTTGAAATTCACTTTCTCTTTGCCTGGGTTTCTAGAATTTTCATACAAGTGACAAGATGACTGAAAATATTTTGAAGGCCTGGCTGCCGTTCTGTCTACCTAGCATTTCCCAGATGTACCACCTAAGGGGTCTTGCTGCTACTATTCTGCCTCCCTGGTTTGCCCCTGATATACCGACTTGTGAGTCATGCTGTTAATATGCCTACCTGCCATGCCTATTATGTACCAGCATGGGAATTTTGGTTCCTCTGTGTTGTTTTCTGTTAGGATCTCAACCTAGTTTTGTACTTGGTTAATTTGTTGGCTATATTTGAATGTTTTTTCCCTCAGAAAATAAAATTGAAAAAGAAAAAAAAGACAAGTTTCTCCTATGCCCCATCTCTATTCTTGTTATTCATTTTTTCCTCTCCCTCTAAAATCCCAGCCTAGTTCTCCCCCCTTGTTTCTTTATTGGTTATACTGGGGTGTTTTGTCCCAGGAAAAAAAAAACTGAAAAAAAATATTCCCCTCACCCCATTATTTTCTGGTTCTTTACCCTAGTGTTTTGTTGCACATCTCTAGATTTCCAGCCTAGTTCTCCCAACCTTCTTAAGAACATAAGAAATTGCCATGCTGGGTCAGACCAAGGGTCCATCAAGCCCAGCATCCTGTTTCCAACAGAGGCCAAACCAGGCCACAAGAACCTGGCAATTACCCAAACACTAAGAAGATCCCAAGCTACTGTTGCAATTAATAGCAGTGGCTATTCCCTAAGTAAACTTGATTAATAGCCGTTAATTGACTTCTCCTCCAAGAACTTATCCAAACCTTTTTTGAACCCAGCTACACTGCTGTGTGTTGTCCCTCAGATCCTTCAGTCAGAAGACAGTCAGAAGAGAAATGATGCACAGGTGTGAATTTTACATTTTTTTTTTAGTGTGGTAAAGGGTTCCATAGGAAGATAGAACTAATGCATCACCACAAATTCAACAAAGAGTCTGTTCTGCTGCAGAATATAGGAAAAGCTTTCTTAATAAAGCAAACCTCACAAGTTAATAGAAAAGCCACACTGATCAGAAACCATTCTCATGGTTGTGACCAAAGTTTCAATTAGAAAACAAATTTCACAAGAAACCTAAAATTCCACCCAGCAGCAAGTTCAGTTTCAGTAGGGAGTTTAATAAAAGCTTATGTCATAAAAGTCATACTGATGACAGACCATTCTCTTGTACTGAATCTGAGAAGTGGCAAGTGCTTCAACAGGAAAACGGACATCTCCCATGCCACTCTGTTTGCTATCCTATATCTTAGAGGTATTTTTGCCACTCAGCATTACTGCCGTACACAGACTTTGCACCTTGAGGGTCTTACTATCACGCGGCCTTTCTGTCATATTCCAGACTCTACACTTGGGTTGGTCTTGCCACTGTGGGGGGATCTTTGCACCTTTCATGGTGCTTTGGTGTGCTGCTTTGCTTTGTCTCTTTATCAGCACTCTGAGGTTTTTCCTGTAATCCATTCTGCTTTGTTTCCCCCTCATGGTGCCTCAGCAAGTTTACGCCACACTAGTTGCCTCTTTGCCTCTTGTGCTGCCTTTGAGGGTTCAGGCCACTATTGTTGGGGCCTTCTTTTGAAGCTTTGGGGTATTCTTCCCATTCTTGCTGTTTCTTTGCTCCTCTGACAGTGCCTTGAAGAACTCCTACCACAGCTGGTACCCCTTTGCCCCTTTATCGTGCCTTAGACTACTCATGCCACTTTTGATGCTATGTTGACACAGTCTTGATGCGTTGACATGCCTTCTCCCTTCTAATGATGTCTATTCACCAGTTTTTTTAGAATTATGAGAAAATCATGCTACTGAAAAACCCATATAAGTTAGTAGGATAATTCTTATTCTACTAACTTACTTATCCATTCATCTTTGAATATCTACTCATTTGTTCATTATGTGGACAATTTTCAATGGCATTTTCCCAGGTAAATAATTATTTACCTTGGTAGACTGCTCTTTTGGAAGTCTGTCCCCATCAGAGCAGCTAAAAGTATATGTAGGCTTCTAAAATGTGAGTACTTTGAGCTAGGTTAAAAAAGGGTTTTCTGGGAGTGGGGACTATTTATGTCAAGGAACGAAAACAGTGCACAAGCATTACATTTTCTAATGTATGAGGTAGATTTTAAAAAAGGGCGCCCTCGCGTACTTTTGTAGGCGCATCAGGCGCAAACAAAAGTATGCTGGATTTTAGTAGATACACGCGTAGCCGCGCGTATCTGCTAAAATCCTGGATCGGCGCGCGCAAAGCTACCGATTTCGTATAGCCGGCGCGCGCCGAGCCGCGCAGCCTACCTCCGTTCCCTCCGAGGCCGCTCCGAAATCGGAGCGGCCTCAGAGGGAATTCGCTATCGCCCTCCCCTCACCTTCCCCTCCCTTCCTCTACCTAACCCACCCCCCCGGCCCTGTCTAAACCCCCCCCTACCTTTGTTGGGGGATTTACGCCTCCCGGAGGGAGAAGTAAATCCCTGCGCGCCAGCGGGCCGCTGGCGCGCCTAGACACAACCCGGGGGCGGTTCCGGAGGGCGCGGCCACGCCCCGGACCGCCCCTGGCCGAAACCACGCCCCGGGCCCGCCCCCAAAACGTCGCACCGATCGGCCCCGCCCCTGACACGCCCCCCTCGGAAAACCCCGGGACTTACGCGAGTCCCGGGGCTCTGCACGCGCCGGCAGGCCTATGTAAAATAGGCGCACCGGCGCGCAAGGCCCTGCTCGCGTAAATCCGGGCAGATTTACGCAAGCAGGGCTCTTAAAATCCGCCCCTATATGCGCTGTTTTACCTTGATTGGCCACTGGTGAAAATAATAGATGCAAGCAATGCATGCCAGTTGTAGATACCTACTTGTTGCTATTTTTCAAAGAGAAACTACCTGGGTATTCCCCCTTTGAAAATTAGGCAAAGGATGTGCATTTGTTTAAAAATGAATGGTTTTTCAAAATAAAACATTATTTTGGGTTTGCACCATTCCAAACAAATCTAAAATACATGTACCTAAAAACATCCAGAGATGTTTGGAAATTTTAATTTGTTACATGTCCCTAATATTTTTATAATAGAAAGAGTCTCTCTGGGTCTTCTCACCACTGCCTCTGGTCCTATGGGTCCCTCCATTCTCGACCAATAAGCTGTAGTCTCCCTGGGCTCTCCCCCCAAGAAAAACACCTGAGGCCAGAGCCTACCCAGCTGAGCCCTAATAGCCTCATCTGATTCCCCCACTCCAGCAAATAAGCCAAGGCTTAGGACCTCTCCAGCCCCTACTTATCCTTTCTATGGAGGTCTTCAGGAAAGAAAGGGGCAGGAAAAATCCCTAGTCAATCCTGCCCACCAGCATCCCTTTAAACATAGCACTGGCCTCCCTGAGATTGATGCCATTTTGTACACATCAAACATTGCCATTGGCACCAGTCTCAGGGCTGGCAGGTGCCATTTTGAAGGAATGCTGGTGAGGCAGTAGTGATTCAGGAACACTCCTGCTCCTCTCTTTGCAGAAGACACCCATGGAAAGGGTAAGTGAAGGCTAAGTAGGCCCCAGCTCTGGCTTATCTGTGGAGAATTGGGAGGAGACTGAGTGGTCTAGGGAGAACCAGACTGGCTTGGCTCAGCTCAGCTGGGTAGACTCCAGATCCAGCTTATTGGTGTTGGAGTGGGGAGGGGGGAGGAATTTCCCAGCTTATTAGTAGGGGTTTGGGAGGAGTCTGCAGAAGTGCCTTTGAAAATCACCCTCCCATTTGCTAACTGCTGAATCACTTCTATGCTGTTGTGATTCTGCTTGCAGCCAGGTCCGTGAGCAGCCTCTCACCTCTTTTTCAGCCTGCTTGTAGTCTTCCAGCCATCCCAATGCTGTTGCTCTGCCCTGCGGCCTGGAGGCTGTCGACGCTGGCCATTTTTTCCGTGCAGCCTAGGGGCTGCTGGCTCTGGGGCGCCTCTTCCATGGCTTGGAGCCACTGCCGTCTTGCTTTGCAGCTGGGGGGGGGGGGGGGGGCGCCCACATCCTTCCCCTGTGCGACAGGCAGTGCTGCCAAGCTCCCATGTGGCCTGGAGGCTTCTTGGTGCGGGCAGGGCCGTCACAGTCCTGCCTTTATAGCCCAGGGGCCGCTGATGCCGTCTTCTCCCCTGTGCGGGGAGTCTCCACCTCCAATCTCACTCTGGCGGCCGGGGAGCCATTTCTGGTGCCTCTGGCCTACTCCATCCCTCGTAGCATGGACGCCGCTCTCCAGGGTCCTGCCTTCTTCCTCCTTAGCTCATGGCTGCGCCTCCTTCAGCCTCTTGAAGGTCCAGCCCATGGCCCCATTTGATGACCTCAACAGGGGTTTCCTCTTCAGCCCTATAAATGGGCTCTGCCTTCAGAAGGAGCTGCCTGTTCCTGGAGTCTCTTCTGTTCCAGCTCTTCTTCCAGGAGGCTCCGATGTCCATCTTTGCTTCTTCAAGGCATTCTGTTCTTCATGGGAATTCCCTTGTCTTCCTTGATGGGTCCTGATCCTTCATCTGCGTTCCATGTCCTGGTCTCTCGTTGGATCCCGTGTCTCAGTCCACAAATGTCTCCATCCACAGATGTCTCCGTCCACAGGTGTCTCCATCCACAAATGTCTCCGTCCTTTGATGTCTCCATCCACAGGTGTCTCCGTCCATAGATGTCTCCATCCACTGATGTCTCCATTTACAGATGTTACCGTTTACAGATGACCTTGCTTCCAGATGTCCTGTCTCTCCTGATGTCTTTGTCTCAGATGTCCCTGTTTGCAGATTTCTTTGTTTGAAGAAGTCCTCGTCACTAGACATCTAGTTGCTCTTTTCCTCGGTGCCTCGTGATGCTCTTGACTGGATGAAAGGAGGAATATAATTTAAAAAGCTACGTTGTATAGACTTTCTAACGACAATGAAGGAATATAACTTTTCTGCATCAAGACCTTGATTTATATGATTGCACAAATGTTCCCTTTTTCTTGAATGAATATCAAAATGTTACTTAATCTAGCAATCTGTCCTTATGAATAGATTTATTGTTGAAGGCCAGAAAGGATTAATTGTTACCTCTCCTAAATATATGCTTTTCACTGTTTGATAAATGAACAATGCACTCTAGTAAGAATGCCTCTTCAAGTGCTCCTAATATAGTTTTTTCTATATACAAATACCAGAGAATCAATGGATGTGATATATATTGCTTTTTTTTTTTTTTGCATTGTATTGAGCTAGATTTGCATGCACTGCCTCCAATGCATGTAAATTAATCTTATGCATATTCATTATGGATATCCTGAAAACCAAACTGGCTGGGGTTCTCCCAGGGAACCACTGAGCTAACCCATCTGATAAGAGGTAAGAAGTCTCATACATCTTTCCATTGAGTGATGGTTTTTTGTTTGCTCAGTTTCAAGAATATGTCAAACTGTAGTACCTACCAAGTACAATCATAAATAAAGCTGCACATGGCCAAGCCTTTATGTGAGGCAATGAGGCAATCACTGGGGCTGCACAATGGTGCATTTTATCACTCATTCTGCTCTGTGCCACCTGGAAGCTGCTGTTGATATGTGAGGCAGGACAGACTGCCTGTCCCCTCCCAACTCTTCAGTCTTAAACGGGACACCCTCCTCTCTTAGTTTTCATTGTCTCAGGCATCAATGTGAGGTCCCAATAGGCAGTTCTCATCTCCTACCAGCAGTGGCCTCTATGGAGTGCAGGGACTAGCTAGTCAGTCCTCCCAGCTCCACGGCCCTCATTTCCTGCTGGTGGCCATCTTTTTTCCTGTTGAGACACATAAATCTTCCAGGTGTCCTCTCTGAAGTTTCATTTCATTTCAGTTCTACTGATTTATTTCAAACGGAAAAGGTTTGTTGATTGTGCGTCATTAAAACCTATCAGGTATGTGAATCATTAATAGGGATGTGAATCGGGTCTGGAATCGTACCCGAAATCGGCATAGTACATGAATCGCGGGAAATTTTCGTTCCCATGATTCGTAGCATTTTAAGTGGCTGCAGCCGAGCTGAGAAACGAAAAACTCACCCGACCCTTAAAATCAAATTCTTTAGAATCCCCCACACTCCCGACACCCCCAAAACTTTCTTTAAGTACCTGGTGGTCCAGCGGCCCTCCCGACCCCCCCAAAAAAACTTTCTTAAAATACCCGATGGTCCAGCGGGGTTCCCGGGAGCAATCTCCCGTTCTCGGGCCGTCGGCTGCCAGTAAACAAAATGGCGCCAATGGCCCTTTGCCCCATGTGACAGGGGCTATCAGTGCCATTGGCCGGCCCCTGTCACATGGTAGGAGCAATGGATGGCCTGCACCATGTTTAAAGATGGCACAGGCCATCCATATTTCAAATCGTCAGAAAAACGATTCATATCCCTAATCATTAAACAAACCATTGCAATAAAGGAAATAATAAAATGGTCCTGTTCAAAAGTTTGTCTACTCTTAGTTCTTAATTATTGCCTTTTTTTCCATTAATGATGGTTTGCAGTTTTTTTGTGATAGCTGTGAATGAGGCCCTTTATTTTCTCATGTGGTAAAGCTGCCCATTCCTCTTGGCAAAAAGTCTCCAGATCCTGTAAATTCTTTGGTTTTCTAATATGAACTGCATGTTTGAGGTCTCCCCAAAGTGGTTCAATGATGTTGAGGTCAGGCAAATTTGATGGCCTCTCCAGAACCTTCACTTTCTTCTGCTATAGCCACTTAAGGGTCGTCTTGGCCTTGTGTTTCAGATCATTCTCAGTTTGGAAAATCCAAGTGTGCTCCATGTGCAGTTTCTTGGCTGATGAATGAAAATTCTCCTCCGATATTTTCTGATAAGATGCTGCATTCATCCTGCCATCAATTTTGACTAAGTTCCCTGTGCCACTATAGCTCACACACCCCTAAACAGAAGAGATCCACCTTCATGCTTCATGGTAGGGATGGTGTGCTTCTTGTCATAGGCCTTGTTGATTCCTCTTTAGTGGTTGTGACCATAAAGTTCAATTTTGGTCTCATCACTTCAAATTATTTTGTTCCAGAGGTTTTGAGGCTTCTCTAGGTGTTGTTTGGCATATTGTAATTGAGATGTTTTGTGGCACTGGTGCAGCAATGGCATTTTTCTGGCAGCTGTACCATACAACCCATTTTTATTCAAGTATCTCTTTATTTTGCAGGCTGAAACACCCATATCACTTTGTTTCAGAGAAGCTTGTATTTCAGTAGACGTTGACTATGGGTTTTTCTTTGCATTCCAAAGCCTAAGTTCAGGCCGGGCCCCAGCATCTGACCCCAACCTAGGCCTGGCCTTTGGTTACTGAGACCAGGGCCATGGTGTAGGACTAGGCTCAGGCCTGAGCCTTGGTGACCAAGACCTGGCCTCAGATTGGGCTGCCTTGGCAGGCTTAGGCCTAGGCCCAGGCCTGGGCTTTAGCAATGGGACCCAGACTTGGTCAGGCAATGACATCGATCCTGGGAACTGGCCTTGGGTCAGGTCCAAGCCTGGACCTTGGTAATGGGACCCAGCCTGTGTTTTTTGTTGGGGGAGGTAGAAAGTAAGATGCATTGAAAAAGCCATATTACGACAGTAATGATTAATGCATGTGACTGAACTTCAACTACAGCAACTGTATATACCTTGATGTCATTTTAATGTATTGACTGTTTTATATTAATTTATTTTACTGATGAAATTGTTCTTGATTTATTTATTGCACATGTTAATTATGTTATATTTTATTAATCTATGTTATGTTAATTTACATTTGTAGACTGCCTTCTTTGTACCAAATAACAACCCAAAGTGATTTACAAAAAACAGAATAAACATTAATACTTCATTAATCCAATAAATCAAGAAATGAAAACATCATTAAATGCATTGTGGCTACATAGCAGGTTCTTTTGTGTCTCAGCCAAACACCGCAGCACATAAGAACACGGCAAGCAGCCCTTTAACATGATGGCAGCCCCTACCTCATGGGACCACCATCATCTTAAAGGGCCACTGGCTCAAAAAAAATCTCACAGCCACATGGGGAGATTAAGTAGGGTCAGTGCTGAGCCCCTTCTCAACCTAGGGCCACCGGCTGAGATGACCTTGACTCCCCCAAAAAGTTAAAAATAGTTCAAAGTATGTGCACATGGTGATAGAGACCACCCCTCCAACAAACAATTATTTTCAGGCCCCAGCACCCCTTTCCATGCCCACCTCCCTGAAGTGCCCTCATCAAATCCCCTTGGCCCCTGGCAGAAAATTCCCCCAATCCCCTGTCCCCCTGAAGGCAATCCCCTCACCCCCAGCCTCCTACAGACAATCCATGTACCCCCGGCTCTCCCCAAAGGCAATCTCCATGCCCCCCAGCAGATAACCCCCCAAACCTCTTCCTCCAGGCCTCCCTGTCAGACAATCCCCCACCCCTGCCCCCTGGCACCCCTGAAAGGCAAAACCCCTGTCCCCTTCAACCTCCACCCCCCAAATAAATTGAATTAAAAGTTCAGGAACCCCACCCCTTGCACCCTCCCCTGGTCCTCCCTCCAGAACTCCGCCTTACTTTTAATTGGATCCTATGTCGGGGCCAGGAGCACCCTTGTACCTGGCCTGGTCAGTGAAGCTCATTTAATTCACCATCATGAATTTTTGTAAAATTAATTTTTTAATATTTATGAGATCTTAATGTTATTATGAATTTTGGAGTAAATATATTTATATTTATCATGTATGTATTTTATGTTTTTGATTAATGTGTGGTTTGTTTGTAGCCCATGAGGCAGCGGCTTTTGAGCTGCGAAACTCGGCCTGTGTCGGGCATTTTTATGAATACGTCTCTGCATGAACAAAATTTTGAAAAAGTTCGAGGCATCTGTTTTGTTTTGTTTACCTGGCCTGGTCAGTGCCATTTTCCAAAATGGTGCCGACCTGACCTTGCCCCAGCCATGTCACTGGGGTAAGGTCTGGGGATCGGACCCAGGCCACATGGGAGTGGGGGTGTCTTGATCTTTTAATTTTTTGGGGGGTGGAGGGTTGAAGTATTAGAACTTTGGGGGCCTGGAGGTGCAGGGGGCAGTGGGAGGGGGGGATTGCTTTCAGCGGGATGGGGGGAGGGGGTCAGAGGATTGTCTGTCTAGAGGCCCGGAGGTGTGGGGATTATCTGCCAGAGGGGCAGGTGGAATTGCCTTCAGGGGGTTGGGGAGATTGATGTAGACACTTTGGGAGGGGATGGAATGGAAGTCAGCACTGACCCCCGCTCAACCTCCCTGGCTGCAATTTTTTCTTTTTAATTTTTCTACCACTTTAAATGTACGGAGAGAGCCTCAGGATCTGTGTTAGGGTCCAGGTCTCCAGCTGCACATCTAACGCGTTTCAATTAGGTGTTATTTTATCGTGGCTGAAAAACCTCTCAGTTGGCCACGATAAAATATTAACATCATACTGACTGTGCATGATCTTCTTTGCATGCATTTTTGCATAGAAAGTAGGCCTTTGTAATAGGGGAGGGTATCTGCGCAGGGAGATGCAAAATATTGAGTATATTGCATGATATATGTAATATAATGTATATTTGAGCCCTAAACCGGCTTGATGAACCACCTGGAAAATAGGGAATTCTCCTAACCCAATGCAATCTAGGAGCTTTACTACAAGCTCTTTGTTTATTTATTTATTTAGATTTATATTGTATGCTACAAGAAAGCAAATTATTGCTTCTTCCTAATTTTTGTATTCAAACTCTTTTTCTTGCTGGTAGTTGTCCAGTGAGATAGATGCACAGATAAATCTCAGGGTTGAGATTCTCATCACTTGAATGCTGGGCAAGTGAATGAGAAGGGCCTTGGATAACTACACCAGGGAAAAAGTATACTCACAAGGTACTAGTAGAAAGTAAAGAAGAAAGACAAAATTATCTTTTTCTTGCTCAGCTAATTAAATATACAGCTGAATATCTGGCCAGAGATATAAGTTCTTTTTTCAACATGTTGTCCATGTTCCAATGAACGGTCACCATGCTTGAATCCGTCTACAGTCTGAAACTACTGATCCATCCTCCAGTCCTTCTCCCTCTCTCCCAACTAATACCTGACTTAAAAAAATACTTAATATCCTCCCATGCCCTGAACCTCCACTCTCCCTCTCTCCCTGCTGGCACCAGATAAAAATTAGAACGTGAGGGAGTGCCAATTAACCTATCCTTCCCCATCTAAAAATTATCCATTCCTTGGCTGACCCCTATCCCACCACCTGCTAGAACCCCACCAATGTCACCTTAAACAGAGCCAGGGGAAGGATTGTTATCAGAGCAACAAGGGATGCAGAGGCAAGGGAAGGAGGGAGGAGGATCTCTGAGTGTGAGTGAGCATGGTTAGGGGGGGGGGCACATTTGAAGTTCATAATTTAACTGGGGGTCTGTCGAGCAGGAGGAGGATGGGAGACAGTGTTTCTTTTTTTTGCATCCAGGGTCCTAGACGTTTGGCTGGACAGATCGAGGCCTGCTATTTTAGCAGCTAGACTTTTCTCTCCAAATTTAACAGGTTAGAGTTGAATATCATGCTATCTGGCTAAACACCAAACCTTTCACATTTTCATTCAGCCCCATTTTTGACTGGTTAAATCTGTATGCAGAGCGATTTTCTGTACATGGACTTAGCTGGTCTGAGGGAAGAGATATTGTAGAGGATAGATTAACCAGCAGATAGATTTAACCAGCTATCTGCTAAAGTTAGCAGGTTTCCAGGTTAAATCTTTTTAAATAAATATATATATATATATATATATATATATATATATATATATATATATATCTCATGTTATTATAAATGTCTCATTGATACTCAATAAAAACCACTTTCCAATGTCTTTCTGATAATTAGAAATAGTGATAAAACATAATCTCATAATAAAGTTGAGTAAAACCTATGGAGTCGATTTTAAAACTCACACGTGTGCATCCAAATGAAGCAGTTTCCAGTGCTTGCGTGCACATGGACGCGCCAATTTTATAACATGTGCTGATTTATATCGACGCATGCATTGTGAGCGGGTTTCCTCTAAAGTGCAACGAAGGGAATTTTCTAAAGAAACGCACAGCGAAGCAACAGGGCCTTCCCCAGTTCCCTCCCAGTTCACAGCAATTAAGGAGCTGACTGGGAGGGAACTTCCCTATTCCCCTAATTACCTTTCCTACCTTTTCCCCTCTTCTCCCTGACCCCTTACCCCTACCTAGCTAGTTTAATGTTTTTATTTTCTTACTTACTGCTCCTTCGAAGCAGAAGTAACTTCGGCATACCAGCTGCATGCGCTTCCCCTGGACAGGGCTTAATGGTCACTGTCCCAGTTGGCCCCCGCCCCATCCATCTTCACCCAGACCCTGCCCCCCAGCCTGCCCCTTTTTGCTGGCTCGGCACTTCTGCACCTCCAGGGAGATACGTGCATGGCTGGGCCATTCGTAAAATGAACTCGGTGTACACACTGCCTGGCCATGCTCTTATCTCCTGGATTCTATGCATGCCAGGCTTTTTAAAATTTGGGCGTATGTGCTTGTTCCTTGATTATTAGTTTGGCTATGTTCAGTGCAACATATTCTGATCAAACTTTGTGTTTTGGGCAATACGCTATAGAGTTCAATGGCCTCTTTATTGGAAATGTGTTTCAAAAGCACTTCGAGGGCAACAAAAGAAGCATTTATCTCATCATGGGACTCTACCTAGTTATGCAGACTTCAGCTTCTGACTCAAGGGTTAAAAGTCCATTCTCACAAGCTCTTTGCCTCAGGCATTCTTTCCACTCTGTTAAGTAACAAACTACTGGATAGAAAAACACAAATGGGAAATATGCACACATTAGAGCACATGCATTCAACTGGAAAAAAAACTGACTACTGAATTAAACATCTGCTTTATTGTAACTGCGTCTCTCGCTATAATACCCTCCACAGCCTGAAATATGTTATTGTTTCAACTGTCTAAATGGTGAGGTAGAATGTGTTTCTGCAAGTAATCAGATTATAATTAGTTGATTCCTACTCCTTTCTAGAAAATGCATATTTCTCTTCATGCATGGTGTCTAGGCCATTTTTGGCAACTCTTTGATCCATCCATTTCTAATATTAAAATAAATAAGAATATTGCATCTTGTGATTCCCAGTCGGCATCATAATGACCCTGAATGTGTTCATTTATATTTAGCCTTAGTACAGAAGCAAATTGTCACATATGCCTTTAAGGGTGCACTTTTCAAACCGTCTGCATTGTGACAATGACCATGCATAGGTTTGATTTGTGGGCTCTGCACCAGTTCCCAAAGCTGAATTATGTGCGTGCAATTGCTTTGCAACTTGTATGTGCAAAGATTTGAAAATGCAGTCTATAGGGCCGATGCAATATAAAGCGCGGAAAGTGGGCCCTGAAAAGTCAGCGCTCACTTTCCTAAAGTGCGCATGGCGCCCGCAAGGGGGGCGTCATGCAATACTCAAATTAGGGGGTCGTGCTAGAAGGAGGTGCTAGGGTCGCTTGCGCGACCCTAGCACCTCCTTGCTAACGCGACCCTGCTGCAGCTGCTGGTTCTGAAGACTGACGTCGGTTTTCATAACCGGCCTTCTGCCAGTAATGAAAACAGATGCCGAGTTTACCGGCATTGGTTTTCATAACTTGGCGGTGTGCTGAGTTTTTTTTTTTTTTAATTATTTTTTACTTAAAAAAAGAAGTACAGAAAAGCAGTTTTTTCTGTACTTCTTTTACCTGCGCTCAGCTATTAACACCTGCTCCAGGCAGGCGTTAATAGCTGAGCGATAAATGTGCATCTGAGATGCCATTTTTAAAGATGGCGCCAGCCATCCAGTGCTCCCTCCATGTGACAGAGGCCGGCCAATGGCACAGATACCCTGTCACATGGTAAGGGCAAAGGCCATTGGCGCCATTTTTATTTGTGGCAGCCGACGGCCGGAGAGCAGGAGATCGCTCCTGGGACCCCCACTGGACCACCAGGTACATGTAAAATGTTTTTGGGGGGGTCGGGAGGGTGGGGGAAGCAAAGGGATTAGTTTTAAAGGGTCAGGGTGGGTTTTTTGTTTATCGGTTCGGGCGCAGCCGATAAACAAATCTGTGATCGGGCCCGATGAAAACCACATGTGAATCGGAACCAGAATCCGAACCGATTCTGGTTCCGATTCACATCTCTAATAAACATACACACAGTTACATACACACAGTTAATGCAACTCCAACATTGATCTATGCTTCAACCGCAAGAGGAAAGAGCTAAGAGAAACAGATAAGTATGGGAGAAGAAAGAGGGAAGCTTGCTGGGCAGACTGGATGGGCCATTTGGTCTTCTTCTGCCGTCATTTCATTTCATTTCTATAAATGTGGGAAAAAGGATCTGCATTCACAAATAAGCATGGGAGTAGCTTGCTTGTTACGGTGTTACTACTCCAAACCAAATTAGCCTGATACTTCACTTTCAATGCATATCCAAGCAGCTCTCTGCTTCAATGGCAGGGGGGAATGAAGAAAAGAGGATTCATATTCAATCAACCAACAAGGACTAAATTGCACAGGCTGGAAAAACAAATAAGCGTGGGAGTAGCTTGCTTGTTATGGCGGCTACTACCTTGAACCAATTAAGCCCCCCCTGCTTCAACGGCAGCGGGGGAATGAAGAAAAAAGGAATTATATTCAGACAACAAGCAACAAGAACTAAATTGCACAGGCTGGGCAAACAAATAAGCGTGGGAGTAGCTTGCTTATTGCGGCGGTTACTACCCCTAAACAATTAGGGGCGGATTTTCAGAGCCCTGCTCGCCTAAATCCACCCAAAACCGGGCAGATTTAGGCGAGCAGGGCCCTGCGCGCCGGTGAGCCTATTTTACATAGGCCTACCGGCGCGCGCAGAGCCCCGGGACTCGCGTAAGTCCCGGGGTTCTCCGAGGGGGGCGTGTCGGGGGCGGGCCCGGTCGTCGCGGCGTTCCGGGGGCGTGTCGGCAGCGTTTTGGGGGTGGGTACGGGGGCGTGGCTACGGCCCGGGGCGGTCCGGGGGCGTGGCCGCGCCCTCCGTACCCGCCCCCAGGTCGCGGCCCGGCGCGCAGGAGGCCCGCTCGCACGCGGGGATTTACTTCTCCCTCCGGGAGGCGTAAATCCCCGGAGAAAGGTAAGGGGGGGTGTAGACAGGGCCGGGCGGGTGGGTTAGGTAGAGGAAGGGAGGGGAAGGTGAGGGGAGGGCGTTAGAGGATTCCCTCCAAGGCCGCTCCGATTTCGGAGCGGCCTTGGAGGGAACGGGGGTAGGCTGTGCGGCTCGGCGCGCGCCGGCTATACAAATCGATAGCCTTGCGCGCGCCGATCCAGGTTTTTAGCAGATACGCGCGGCTCCGCGCGTATCTACTAAAATCCAGCGTACTTTTGTTTGCGCCTGGAGCGCAAACAAAAGTAGGCCTATTCGCGGAGTATGAAAATCCGCCCCTTAGGCTTGATACTTCACATTGATGCCGCTCCAGCACTGCTCTCTACATCAATGGCAGGGGTGGAAGGAAATTAGATCCAAAAAGTTACCAATAAGGGCCCTGACCTCAGCAGTCAGAGTAATAGATAAGTATGAGAAAAATAAGTATGAAAGCTTGTTGGGCAGACTGGATGGGCCATTTGGTCTTCTTCTGCCATCGTTTCTATGTTTCAATCTTATATTTGATGAGCGCTATTACATTCACTCTGTGTCTGATGCAGGTTAAATAGGCATTAATCCCCCTATTGCATTAGGGGGTGGATTAGCACCTATTTAACCCGCATTGAAGTGCGGGTTATATAGTGCGCTCGGCTGAGCGCACTGTATTGCAACGGCCCCTATGTGGGTACTTCTCCACCGACCTAAGCACGCCCCTAGATACACCTCCTCTCAAGTTGGTATTGTATAACAACGTGAAAACTTTCTGCTCCATTGTTCAGGCAACCAATCAACACAGGTAAAATGGTCTCTACCTGTGTAAATCATGTTAAATGTTGACCTACCAAGAGATCATGTCTGTTCTCACTTGCAGACAGCAAGACATCCACATACCATATAGCTGATTTGAAAATTATATATATAAGTTGAGTGTAATCAAATGCTGACGTTTACCTGCTCTTTTTTTTGCCTTCACAAGTGTTGTTCTAGACTAAATGAGGTCACATTCATTAAAGCTCATATCTGCTGTGTGCAAAAAATAGCATTACTGTATTTAAAGTAAGTAAATCAGTAGCCTTTTTTTTTTTTTTTTTACTTTCTTGCTGCTTTATCAAAATGAGACTTAAGTTTGTAAATAGCAGCATCATTATTTTTCCTAGTAGGAGGGAAAATACCATGGTGATTATAACAACATCATGCTGCCTCATGCAGAATGTGAAATAGGTCTGGCAATGGGCAGAAAGAGCAGCTGTAAAAATCACTGCACAGTGCTAAAGGCACACTTTAGCTGAATGAGGATTTTCCAGACAAAATGTGGAGTACGTTTAAGTAAAAAAAATAAAAAATAACTACCATGATAGTTCATTTGGCTATGTAGGAATAAAAATCATCAAATACATTTTAGGTGAACCATTTTGCTAACTTAATATACTGCTGATTATTAACTTTCTAGAGCTGTGTTTTCCTTCATCAGATCCGCGTAGAATGAGGTGGGACTGACCGTTAGCATTGTCTGTCTCTAAAAGCTGTAAAGAATTATAAGATGAATGGGCAAGTGGGGGGTAGGTTTATATGTAGTAGAAAAGAAAGCACGGTTGGAGCTGCCGTTGTAATTTATCTTACAAACTACTCTTTGCAATCTGTCCTGCTGGCAGGTGGACTGGCTACAGAAAAAACACAGCAGGAAGCCTACACGTGCTGATCTAGCATCAGAATTCTGCGTTTTACTGAGATCCCGTGTGCAAGGAGTCTTTCCCAGCTTTGGAAAGCACTAGCGCTGAAAAATTCTGGCTCCGTCTTCATTTGTCCAGGTTGATGTTTTGTTCGTCTCTCGTGGGAAATACAGCTGACCTCGTGAATCTTCAGATCTACGGAATTCAATGACAGTTTGGCCAGTTTTAATGACATTGAGAATTGTATGTGCCGCACAGTACACCAAAGGCTTCCAAGAAGGGAGAGATTTGCAGAAGAGCAGACCAAGGGTTTGGTTTCTCCAGTGCGAACACAGTTTTCCTGCAGCCTTCACCCTGACATAGAAGGTGAGAAACCACCGGCTCGTGAACATTTGCTTTTTTACCTTAGTAGTGCTCAGGGGGGCGGAATGGCCTATTGGGGAATTGGGTGTGCCCCATTGGGCAGGTCAGGTTGGCCACTGGTCATTTCCTCTCAGATTCCTCTGCTTTCCTTGTGGGTCAACTGCACTAGCAGTTAGCTGCCTGTTTTTGTTTGCAAATGTATCCCAAAAAAGTCCCACTCTATAGTTTATTCAATTATTTTGTAAAACCAATGCAACAAATGAAAAAATTTGAATTTTTTTTTTTTATGGGACTTTTCTCATGCTTTAAATGACGCCAAATTATTTTCCTAAAATCAAGTTCCAGAATGAACTTTAAATATCCCGAAAGCACTTATCTTTCATGTTCTCCCAACATGGCCATGTTTCGAAAAGACCACCTTTTCTTCATCAGGGGAGTTCACATCCAGTCTTTTTTTCATACAATTATTGTAACATATTGGGCATTGGTTTCACAAAATAATTGAATACACTATAGAGTGGGACCTTTTTGGGATACATTTGAGATTTTTTTTCATACAATTACTGTTTTTGTTTGCAGACATGCTGGGCTTCAATTTCGGAGGGAGCAGAGGTAGGCTGGCACTTGTTGCAGGTAAGCCAGCACCTTGATGATCCCTGCCTGCTGCATATATTTGAAAAAAAAAATTAAATGCTGCTCTGTTTTTCAGTCAGAGCACTGCCTGCCTTTGGCCTGCTTCTCTTTGATGCTCCAGTTGGAGATGCACTGTCCTGGCCCCAGCCCACCTTCATTTTTTACTAACTGGACGAGCTATCAGCCCAAGGTCCCTTCGTAGGGAGAAAACAAAAAGCAATCTATTGCTGGGCCCGTGGTACAAGAGCTCTGTTTCCATCCCGTTGGAACTGTCTGCCTGTAGCCTCAGAGATGGAAGAAGGGAAAGTGAGGCTGTGCAAGCACTGGCAGGCAGCACTGTGACTAAAAAAAGCACAGCCCTGGGACAAGAAACTGAGGTTTTTGGCCTCATTGAATCCAGTAAAGTTTAAAAACAAAAAAGCAGTGAAGGAGAGAGGGAAGGGCTGGGACCATCACATTGCAGCTCTCCCACTATCACCAGGACAACAAAGCGCTGCAGAATAGGGATGTGCATCCGTTTTCCACGTATTTGTAATCCGCAACTTATTTTTTGCTATCTGTTAAATACGTGGGGAGGCGAAACGCATCGCGACTCCCCATGTATTAAACAGATTTCTGTTTTATTTGGCCTCCTAAATAAAAATTTAAACCCCGCGCCCTCCTGACCCCCCCAAGACTTATCAAAACTCCCTGGTGGTCCAGCGGGGAGTCCAGAAGCCATCCCTGCACTCGTTTGCCGGTTCATTATGGCACCGCTAGCCTGTGTCACAGGGGCTACAGGTGCCATTGGTCAGCCCCTGTCACATGGTCACCGGCACCATCTTGTGCTCCTACCATGTGACAGGGGCTGACTAATGGCACTGGTAGCCCCTGTGACATAGTATGGGCAAAGGCTATCGGCGCCATTTTGAGTCCTGGCATCGGACGGCTGGCATGCAGGAGGTCGCTCCGGGACCTCCGTTGGACCCATAGGGACTTTTGGCCAGCTTGGGGGGGCCTCCTGACCCCCACAAGACTTGCCAAAAGTCCAGCAGGGGTCCGGGAGCGACCTCCTGCATGCAGGCCGTCCGATGCCAATACTCAAAATGGCGCCGATCGCCTTTGCCCTCACTATGTCACACATAGTGAGGGCAAAGGCGATCGGCGCCATTTTGATTCCCGGACCCTCAAAATGGTTCCCGGACCCTCAAAATGGCACCGATCGCCTTTGCCCTCACTATGTGTGACATAGTGAGGGCAAAGGCGATTGGCGCCATTTTGAGTATTGGCATCGAACAGCCGGCGTGCAGACGGTCGCTCCGGGACCCCCGATGAACTTTTGGCAAGTCTTGTGGAGGTCAGGAGGCCCCCCCAAGCTGGCCAAAAGTCCCTGTGGGTCCAATGGGGGTCCCGGAGCGACCTTCTGCACGCTGGCCTTCCGATGCCAGGACTCAAAATGGCGCCGATAGCCTTTGCCCATACTATGTCACAGGGGCTACCAGTGCCATTGGTCAGCCTCTGTCACACGGTAGGAGCACAAGATGGCGCCGGTGACCATGTGACAGGGGCTGACCAATGGCACCGGTAGCCCCTGTGACATAGGCTATCGGCGCCATAATGAACCGGCAAACGAGTGCAGGGACTCCCCGCTGGTCCACCAGGGAGTTTTGGTAAGTCTTGCGGGGGTCAGGAGGGTGGGGGATTTAAATTTTTATTTAGGAAATCCTTTCCCCGTTGACTTTAATGGGAACCGGGAAACGTATTGACAGATCGACAAAGTATGGAATTCTCCATACTTCCGCATGAAACGGAATCGACCATCCACGAATACGTATCACGAATGCAACGAAAACGTTTTGGCTGCACATCCCTATAATTTAGTTGGGCTTTTGCTTAGTAACCTACGTATATTCATTTGAAGAAATGTCTTCCCTTTTGCTCCATTTCCACCTAGAAACTAGCAGATGATATAGTGCAGCGAGTGGCTGATATAATTTTGGAGTGCTGGTGGTGGTGATGGTATTGTCAGCAATGGTGCACACTAACAGATGTGTGTTAGAAATGTGCTGCATGCTATTGTCCCCTCCTAAAACAATCCTGATCTTCTCCTTCCCACCGTTCGTCCCCCATTATTTCTTAAAAATTTGAGAACTTTTCAAGAATGCAGAACAGGCTGCCTTTTGAGTCTAAATATCTAAAAGAAATTCACATACAATTTGGGAATTTTCCAAATGCCCAAAAGTGATCAGATCGTGCCATCATGCCATCAAAGAAAGGGCTTGCTATTTCCTTTTATATCATTGATTCAGTGTTGTAAGTGGAGAGTGAGCTATTTTGTGTTTCTTTTCTTCGGTTTTGACACAATTCTACGTCTTGTTAATTGTTTCAGCAGTTGCCTCCTGCTTTTCAGGAGTCTCATTTTACATTATACCTCCCTGCAATAGTTTGCTGATTATGTCCCTTTTCACTCACAAAATAACCTACCGTAGATAGCTTGATGACTGTCTGATATCTGCCTGATACCACCATTGGTTAAGCCAATCTGTGCTGTTGCTATTCAGAATCACTTACTGGTTATTTTCACTCACTGACAATCAATCAGATTCACTCTGACTCTGAGACAACCAGCAGCAGCAACTCTGACACAATGTGCTCTTACTCAGTGGGCTCGCAGATGCAGGGAAAAAAGTTATCAGTGTACTCATCCTGGTCTAAGGATTTAGGGGTCATTTATTTTCGAAAGCTTTCGCAGGCATGCGGAGGGCATGCCTGTGACAACTCATGATAACTTCTGTGAATGAAAATGGAATACTATAAAATGACGATGGTAGTGAAAAAGAAGAATAAATGAAACTGATGAGATTTGTCAACGGCTCCTGTGTGCATGGCCACACTCTTGTTTTTCTCCTCTTTTACCAAAACAATGAGCGACACATCTCTTTGTGAAGCCAAAATACACCCTAAGCGGAGAGTTACAGTGCCTGTGTCCAGAGTGCACCCATGATTGAGAGGGATGACATTGTCCAGGACTGCTAGACACATGCTGCTACAAAGATATAAGACATGAAACAAAACAGGAGAACTTCAGAGGAGCCTCCATCATCACCATCATGCAGCAAATATGGGTGCAGACTGATCATCTGACTTCGCTGCCATTTGATCTATATAAAGCAGTTTGGCCAATTGCCAGTATCCTATTGTATTGCTTGCAAGTAGAGTAAGTAGTAGAGCCTTGTTTTCTGTTTACATATTCTCTCTCCAACAATCCCTAGTGAATGTGAGGTATCTAAATTTCTGTATAATCATATGATATATTCTGATCAGTGCTGTAATTGATCGTATTTGTAGTCCTAATAAAATATTATTATTTTATTTGAGTGACCTTCCTGGTCTCCCGGTTTTATTTTGTTTCATTTGCAAGCCTGGTTGCATATTTTGGCATTGTTACTTAATAGCTAATTCCCTCATAAAAATTGTAAACACCTTCTTTTCCTCCCTCTTCTCCATCATCTCCTCTTTCCTCTCCTTCTCCTGTGTTAGTGGTGCATGCTTGCCTGGTGCTGTTGGTAAAGCTAAAGCAATTGAGACAAAATAAGTGTCTTCTGCTCCTCCCCATTACTGGCACCACTCCGTCCTCTAATCTAACTCATTATTATAAATAAATAAATAAATAAATAAATAAAAAAAACACCCCATTCTTTTTTTAGGGTCACATTCAGGAACTAGTCTATTTTCAATGGGTTTAACCAGCTAACTTCAAGAATTATTTGGTTAAAACCCTTTTAAAAATGCATACCCCCCCCCCCCCCAGCTCATGATTTGCTAAATGTAATTAACTAAGTTCACAAGGCAGTGGCTGCAGATGCTTTCCCAGGACAGTCTTAAGATTTAACCAGTTAGCGCTAATTTCCGTGATAACCTGCAAAGTTTGACTGTTTAATCCCTGTTGCACAAATAGCAGGCCTAAACCTAATCAGCCAAAGTTTTCTGGCTACATTTATACATATGTTCAGCCAAAGGCTTAGTCAGTTAAGCACTGCACAAAATTTCCCTAAAGATAATTAGTTGAAGTTAGTCAATTATCTTTGCTGCTCAGGGACATTTTCAGAAGTGAGCAAGTTAGCAGAATAGGAGAAAGGTCTTTGTGAATCAGGCTCATAATTCTGCTCTCTGCCTTTCCACTCATCTAGTTCTCTCCTCTAGCCCCTAACTAAACCCCTTTGTATCTTGATACTATCTGTGGTATATCTGTAAACAGATTTTGTCAAACTTCTTGACTTCCAGGAACTTGCTTGCAGGCCTGCTGAATACAAAAATCTAACAAATTAGGAAATGTAGTTTGAGTCTTTATGGATGTTTTGGAACTTTTAAAAACTCAGACTTTGTCGAACCACTTATTTATTTATTTATTTACTTATTTATTTATTTTTTAAGATTCACTAAATCTATACTCCCTAGTCACTTCAGTACATTTTTTCATTAGGCTAGGTCGTGCTGATCTGTTTTGTGTGCACTGGACAAAATTAGGGTCCGACCAACAGCTGGAGATTCACTGGAAATGTACCACTCAAAGATTTTATCAGACAGAGCAACTACTTAATTGATCAACAGCCTTCATTATAAAGCATAAGGAGATGAGAACATAAGAAATGCCTTGTTGGGTCAGACCAGAGGTCTAGGAAGCCCAGCATCCTGTCTCTACCAGTGGCCAATTCAGGTCACAAGTACTTGGTAGGATACCAAAGAATAGATCAAATCCTTGATTATTGACTTAAAAATCTAAACATATGCCCTGATGGAAAAAAGGGGATGGGAGATATGATGGAGACAATATTTATTTATTTATTTAGAAAAAATGTATATACCGCTTAAAGCAAATAAATCAAACCAAGCGATTTATGATTGCACATATAAAGTAAAGGCCTCCAAGAAAAAAACATGCAGGAGGCAGACCTCTTTCAATTTAAAGGAGGCTCTAGACTAAGGGGTCCTGGGATGAGGGTAAAAGGAATACTCTAAGGAAATATTTATTTACAGAATGGGTGGTGGACACATGGAACAGCTGCCCAGGGGAGGTGGTGGAGACAAGGACAATTCCAGAATTCAAAAAAACAGGGGAGCAGAGGCGTAGCTTAATGGTTAGAGCAGGAGCTGCAAATCAGGGAAACCAGGATTCAAATCCTATTGCTTCTCCTTATGACTTTGGGGAATTTAACTTTAACCTCCCTTGCCTCAGGTCTAAGCTTAGATTTTAAGACCCTGGAGACAGGGAAATAACTACAGCAACCAAATATAATCTGCATTGAAGTGCCTGAAAAGCAGACTAAAAATAAGTGGGACGAACAGAGGATCTCTGAAGGAGAGGAAAGGTCTATAAAGCTGAACACAGGAGGTGGATGAGCCATCTTCTTCTATGCTTGTATAGAACTGTTGCTCAAGTGCCAGTGTCTTCAGTAAATAAACACCGGGGATCCCAGTCATATAGAAACTCCAACAGACTTTTTTTTTAAAGAAAGTTTCCTTTGTATGCTTTCTTCCACATGCTCAGATATGTTTTGTATGGGGGGAGCAGAGTTTTCTTACTGCATGGTTGGTAATGTCTGTTTCTCCATTTTAAACCGACTGATCCAGACTTTTCTGAGAGCTGAACACCCAGTGCATTTCCATGAATGGCCATCCAAGGAAAACACAGAAGTCTCAACAAGCATCAATATAAAAGAGCAGCCTATGGCAGAGATAAACAGAATTACCTTTATTAAGGTTCCAAGTTCATACAGAAGACAGCAAGAGGTCCAGAAGGAACCAGCAAGACAGGCAGCCCCAACAGTGCTTACAGCATATGAAGAAGCAAATTCATACATGCAAAAACGCCTGTGGGGCTGACTCTCTTCCTAATCTGCTTGTTCCCTTTTGTATGAACTCAAAGCCTTAATAAACGTAATTCTGTTTTTTAATGCCTGCCTTAGGCTACTCTTTATTTTTTAAAGCTGTAGCTTGTATGCATATTTCTGGGATTTCCTTTTGGTGCTTTACAAATAGCCAGTTTTTACTGTCCCTATTGTGGGTGAGATTTTCTCTGTGGTATATAGCAACCAGGGATACTATTTGAATTGTGCTTAACTCTGAGAGAGAGAGAGAGAGAGAGAGAGAGAGATTCTTTAAGAAGATGAGATTTGTACATTGTACTTTTGATCTAGTTTGATGCAGTCTCTACCTAGCTGCTATCAAGTTGTACATCTCTCATCTTTGTGTACCCTTCCTCACTCCAAATCACATCAAATCTTTACTGATGTGTACTGTGCTGTTCATATATCTGAATGCGCATATAAAACTTCGCCCAATCCCTAAACACCACAAAACGTCACCTCAAGTTACTAGTTGACCTTCCTATAGTGGTATAAATTAGGGATGTGAATCGTTTTTTAACGATTTAAATTATCGTCTGATAATTTTAAAATCGTCATTAATCAGTAAGGGACTCGATACAATAGGAATTCCCTCGATTTATCGTGAAAAATCGTTAAATCGAGTACGGGAATTATTTGGGGGGAGGGCGGGAAAACCGGCACACCAAAACAACCTCTAAACCCACCTCGACCCTTTAAAACCAATCCTTTACCCTCCCCCACCCTCCCGAACCCCCCCAAAATGTTAAATTACCTGGTGGTCCAGTTGGGGGGGGGGGTCCCGGCGCGATCTCCCGCTCTCGGGCCATCGGTGCCATTTTGGCTACCACTGATAAAAATGGCACCGATGGCCCGATAAAAAAACCCCCACCCCGACCCTTTACAAATTACCGCTTTGCTTCTCCCACCCTCCCGACCCCCCAAAAAACCTTTTACATGTACCTGGTGGTCTAGCGGGGGGTCCGGGAGCCATCCCTTCAATCATACCCTCGGTGCCGGTGCTGGACTGGTTTCAAAATGGCGCCAATCGCCTTTGTCCTCACTATGTCACAGGAAGCGACCGTCGCTCGCTGTGACATAGTGAGGGCAAAGGCGATCGACTGCCAGTATGGCGCCGATCGCCTTTGCCCTCACTTTGTCACTGGGAGCGACGGTCGCTTCCTGTGACAAAGTGAGGGCAAAGGCGATTGACTGCCAATATGGCGCCGATCGCCTTTGCCCTCAGTATGTCACAGGGAGCAACTGTTGCTCCCTGTGACATAGTGAGGGCAAAAGTGATCGGCGCCATTTTGAAACCAGTCCGGCACCGAGGGTATGATTGAAGGGATGGCTCCCGGACCCCCCGCTAGACCACCAGGTACATGTAAAAGGTTTTTTGGGGGTTGGGAGGGTGGGAGAAGCAAAGGGGTAATTTGTAAAGGTTTGGGGTGGGGGGGGTTTTATCGGGCCATCGGTGCCATTTTTATCAGTGGTAGCCAAAAAGGTGCCGATGGCCCGAGAGCGGGAGATTGCACCAGGACACCTCCCCCCCCCCACTGGACCACCAGGTAACCAGGTAATTTAACATTTTGGGGGGGGGGTTCAGGAGGGTGGGAGAGCAAAGGAGTCATTTGTAAAGGGTCGGGGTGGGGTTTTCTTTTATCTGCTCAGGCCTCACTAAAAAATTAACGATGTGAATTGGAATCGGAACCGATTCCAATTCACATCTCTAATGATCCGATTTTTTTCTCCCTCCATCCGAACCTGATCGTTAAAACGATCGGGCACACGATTCACATCTCTAGTATAAATAGTTGACTAGGATGTGTGCCACCCTAGATGCTTTCTCTTGCTCCCTCTCTTCCCCCCAAACAGGCTGTACAATAAACATAACAAATCCCACTTCAGGCATATCATACAGCATTATAATGCATGTTACACTATCACAAATAACATTAAGTTTTTATTTGTATTAGTTGATTCATTGTAATTTTTATTCTACACTATGAGATTTTAGTAATTTGATGTTTTTTTAATATGTTGTAAACCATAGAGATAGAGACATTGTCTCTCAACAACGGTATAGAAAAGCTGTACAAATAAATAAATAAATAAATAAATAAATTAAACACCCATCATTTTCATAAACTCCTCCCTTCGGCTAAATTTTAAAAATTTGCATACACACCTCACGATACATTATGTATCTCATGTGTTATGGCATTATCACAGGTGTTAGAGCCCTAACGTCCATGATAAGGCCCTAACACAATTTGATAAATGACCCTGTTATTCGGCTAAGTAGTAACCACTGAATGTAGGTGCATATTCAGTCATTGCTACTTAGCTGCATAAGTCCTGCTTATCCGGCTAAATAGCACTGAACGCTGTTTGAATATTGAACCCTCGTCAAAGTAAGCAGAAATATTGCCACTCAATAAAAAAATGTGTGGGATATAGTATTATCTTTTATCAATATTTTATTATAAATGCATATATGCCTGATCCAAATTGGGCATTTTTGTTTCAGTTTGTTTTAGCCTGAAACAAATACACAATCCCTCCAAAAATCCTCAAAATTGATGAGTTGATTTTTCCTGAAAATCAAATAAAAATGAAATAATGAAGATAGAAACCTAGAAAATGAAAAAAAGGAATAATAAATGATCAAAACAAGAATAAAATGAACCAAACTGAAAAAAAAAAATCTCTGAACATCCCTAACAATCATTTCGTCCAAATTGCAACATTAGACTACTTGACCATTCACCTGGACAGAGATAAGTTACAATTACTGCATCTGCTCACATTTAACAAGCTCCTAGGCAAACCAGACAATGATTCTTTCAGCTTAGGAATAAGACATGGTGCCTACTGGACAGAATAGTGAGAAGAAAGGTACAAAGAACAAAATGTAAGTGCTATCAAGAATAATGTTAGTAAGCTTACAGAAAAGTTTGCTTAAAACTTTCTTAACTGTGATTTGTATACCAGCAGAGAGGGATGCTCTGAATAGAAGCTTACTTGCTTATTAGAAAGGGTAGTGCTTCTATTGATTTTGGTTGAGCAGGCCCAAATGCTTTCAGACTCTTTCTAACCTGCAGAGATTTAGAGAACAATTAATAGCCTTCCATCTAGTAAAATCCTGGATCAGCATGGTTAGTAACATAATAGATGAACATCTGGTAAGTTTGCCAAGTTTTTCTGGTGTACACTGTTAAGGATATATCCCAGCTGCCAACTGTGAATCTTGACTGCTTATAGGATATCATTCCTTATCTAAATCTAATTTTGTTTTCTTTCTTGTTAGCTCTTTACCAGCCTGGACATATGAGCTGAGCATACAAATTCCAGTACTTAAACCAGCACACAAGTGCTTACTAGAGATGTGCGAAGCCCGAACCTTTCAGTTCAGGCTTCATTTTCAGCCCACCACAGGAAATTTTGTATTTTCCGTGGTTTGTACCTTTTAAATTTGGGGGGACCTGAATTTCAGTTTAGTGCACATTAACTCCACGTTAGTTCGCACTAACTCCACGTTAGTGCACGCTAACATTTTTACATTAGCGTGCCGTGCACTAACAGGAGTTAGTGCTCATTAATGGGGAGTTAGCGTGCACTAAACCCAAAAACGAATTGTTCCCGAAATTTTGGGAAAAACTCATTAGGGATTCGGGTTCCTCGAACCAGGACGAATGAGGCAATTTTGTTGAAATTGCCTCATTCGTCCTAGATGAAAGCACATCCTTAGTGCTTAATACACATACATTCACACACACAGCCACACACACATATCTTTCCACCAAGTTTTATAATGATCTTTACAGCTATCAAAACTTGCAAGGCAATTGACCTAACATCTGGCCACCTGTGTCCTTGCAGTTTTAAGTGACTACCTGGTCACCAACAACCTCCCAGCATAGACCCATTTGGTTTCTGCTGGCTCACATCCAGCTATCCTATGGCCTGCAGTGTTGCTAGCTCATGTTTACTTATCTGTGCCTTTTTTTTCTGCTTATCACTTCACATCTTACCTCTATTCTTAAGGGAGTAAAGGGTGGTTTGTATGTAATATTGCAAAATCCTATCCTTGTTCCTACCATTGGGGCTGATGCAATAAAGGTGCATAGAAAGCGGGCGCTGAACAGTCAGTGCCTGCTCTCTTAATGCACACATGGTGCCACAAAGGGGGAGCGTCATGCAATATTTAAATTAGGGGGTCATGGTTGCCTGTCTGCCAGTAATGAAATCGGCACCCCGAGTTTATCGGCGGCCATCTTCAATACTGGCAGACAGCCGAGTTATGGAGACCGACGCCGGTAAACTCAGCCTGTCTGCCAGTAATGAAAACAGCTGCCAAGTAGGGATGTGCATCCGTTTTCCACGGATTTGTAATCCGCAACTTATTTTTTGCTATCTGTTAAATACGTGGGGAGGCGAAACGCATCGCGACTCCACGTATTAAACAGATTTCTGTTTTATTCGGCCTCCTAAATAAAAATTTACCCCTCCCCACCCTCCTGACCTCCCCAAGACTTACCAAAACTCCCTGGTGGGCAATCAAATTGGACAATCAAATTGGACAATTATGACATGTTTAGGTTTAAAATACTTACTGTATGGAGGATTTGATTTATCTAACAAGGAGCAATTGTGCCTTTTGTAACTGGAAGAACTTTGTATTTATGAAGGTTAAAGTCAACCCCAAAGTTAATTTTATATTAGCACTGGTGAAGGAATGTAAAGACAACTATTTGTATTGCTTAAAAATGTTTTAAGTTTTCCTTTGATGAAAGCAGTACACTCTAGGGATGTGAATCATTTTTTGACGATTTAAAATATCGTCCGATATATTTTAAATCGTCAAAAATCTTTAGGGCCACGATACAATACCAATTCCCCCGATTTATCGTCAAAAAATCGTAAATCGGGGGAAGGGGGAGGGCAGGAAAACCGGCATACTAAAACCCCCCCCCCCAAATGTCTTAAATTACCTGGGGGTCCAGAGGCGGTCCGGAACGGCAGCGGTCCGGAACGGCCTCCTGCAATTGAATTGTGTTGTCTTCAGCCGGCGCCATTTTTCAAAATGGCGGCGCAAAATGACGGCAGCCATAGACCAACACGATTCGACTGCAGGAGGTCGTTCCGGACCCCCACTGGACTTTTGGCAAGTCTTGTGGGGGTCAGGAGGCCCCCCCAAGCTGGCCAAAAGTCCCTGGGTGTCCAGCGGGGGTCCGGAAAACGATCTCCTGCCGTGAATCGTTTTCCGTACGGAAAATGGTGCCGGCAGGAGATCGACTGCAGGAGGTCGTTCAGCGGGGGTTCCGGGCCTCCGCTGAACGACCTCCTGCAGTCGATCTCCTGCCGGCGCCATTTTCCGTATGGAAAACGATTCGCGGCAGGAGATCGTTTTCCGGACCCCCGCTGGACCCCCAGGGACTTTTGGCCAGCTTGGGGGGGCCTCCTGACCCCCACAAGACTTGCCAAAAGTCCAGTGGGGGTCCGGAACGACCTCCTGCAGTCGAATCGTGTTGGTCTATGGCCGCCGCCATTTTGCGCCGCCATTTTGAAAAATGGCGCCGACTGAAGACAACACAATTCAATTGCAGGAGGCCGTTCCGGACCGCTGCCGTTCCGGACCGCCGCTGGACCCCCAGGTAATTTAAGGCATTTGGGGGGGGTTCGGGAGGGTGGGGGATTTAATTTAAAGGGTCGGGGGTGGGTTTTAGGGGGTTTTAGGGTGCCGGCTCACGATTTTCACGATTTTCACGATATTTCAAACACCCAAACGGCAACAATACGATTCCCTCCCCCTCCCAGCCGAAATTGATCGTTAAGACGATCGAGGACACGATTCACATCTCTAGTACACTCTAGTAGCTTATAAGAGCGAAGAATGCTATCTTGTCTTATATTCCTGGTGTTACTGCAGAAGCTCAAATATAACTATAGAGGGTCTATGCACATGATTCAACATGTCCTTCATTTCTATAATCCATAGCAGATGACTAGATATCCAGTTATGCCTGAACATTTTAACAGCAGAAAGAACACAAACACTATGCACCTTATCGTAATCCTTAGGTGATGAAACACAGTTACCCTGAAGCTGTAATTTTTTGACCTATAATCCTGCAAATGTCTAATCAACAGTGAATCAATATTCAATTTTTGTTTTAATGCAATGAAAACCATGGGGCCTGAGAGGACCAATTAATTTTCCAATATTGAAGGTATGATTGAAAAATAATGCATGCATGTTTGTTAGTCTATTTCTCACTTTATACTCCTGCAAACTTTGTGGCCAATATACTAACCCATAGTATTTACCTTAGCAACAATTTTAACAGAAGTTTTCTACAGATACTAATGAGCTTGACACTGATTAGGATCTGTAGCAAACCTGCTACATACTTTTTAATGCATTCCTGGCCATGGAAACACAAAGCTGCCCAGGAAGTAGTGGTTCAAATAAGGATTATGTTGTAAGTGTGGACCTTTGGGCCGAGGTAAGGTTAGCACTACCCACAGGAAGGAGCCCTGCAGGTTCTCATCATCGGTGGGTAGAGCTGGCAGGAGCAGAGGCCCAACAGGAGCTTCACCACTACCAGCCCATGTTCCCCACAGGTTGAGCTCTTGGGTGCCAAGGGAAGCTGGACTTAGGTGTGGGCCTCTGGGTGGTGAAGTGGAAGACCAGCAAGAAGAAGACAAGTAAGTTCGGGCCAAGGACAGGGCAGGCAGGTCAAAAGGAAGTACGAGGTCAGCCAAGAATCCAAATCATAGATGAAGCTGGGATCCAAGCCAAGGTCCAAAGCCAAAGAGCCAATCGGGAGGGTAAAAGGCTGGGAATAACAGCAAGAGGAATGAAAACAGATCAGGGGCCACCAGATGAAGATGCAGGACCACTGAGGAAGCAGGAACAGGATTCAGGAACACAGGCAGGATCAGGAACCAGCACCAAACTTTGGAGTGGGACCTGTTGCCAAGGTGTTTGAGGCTGGTCTGGGCCGGCCTTAAGTAGGGAAGAGTCAGTGATGTAATTTGTAGGCACTGCGGTGGTTTTCCTGCCACTGGCCCTTTAACTGTTGCTGAGTCATACGTATGTGCCTAGAGATGCTCTGCTCAGCAGAGCGGTGTCCCCAATGTACCACAGCTCCTGCCACATTTCCCCAGCATGACTGCTGTAGCGTCAGTGGCCTTCCTTTGGTCCTGGGCAAGAGGTAAGAGTGGCTGGTTACTAGAGATGTGAATCGTGTCCTCGATCGTCTTAACGATCGATTTCGGCTGGGAGGGGAGGGAATCATATTGTTGCCGTTTGGGTGTGTAAAGTATAGTGAAAATTGTTAAAATCGTGAGCCGGCACACTAAAACCCCCTAAAACCCACCCCCTACCCTTTAAATTAAATCCCCCACCCTCCCGAACCCCCCCCCCCCAATGCCTTAAATTACCTGGGGGTCCAGCGGCACACTAAAACACGGCACACTAAAACCCCTAAAACCCACCCCGACCCTTTAAATTAAATCCCCCACCCTCCCGAACCCCCCCCCAAATGCCTTAAATTACCTGGGGGTCCGTAGCGGTGGTCCGTAGCTTAAATTACCTCCGTAGCCTTAAATTACCTCCGTAGCGGCGGTCCGTAGCTAAATCGGGGGAAGGGGGAGAGCAGGAAACCGACACACTAAATCGTGTAGTCTTCAGCCGGCGCCATTTTGCAAAATGGCCACCGCAAAATGGCGGCGGCCATAGACCAAAACGATTCGACGCAGGAGGTCGTTCCGGACCCCCGCTGGACTTTTGGCAAGTCTTGTGGGGGTCAGGAGGCCCCCCCAAGCTGGCCAAAAGTTCCTGGGGGTCCAGCGGGGGTCCAGGAGCGATCTCCTGCCGCGAATCGTTTTCCATACGGAAAATGGCGCCGGCAGGAGATCGACTGCAGGAGGTCATTCAGCGAGGGTTCCGGACCCCCGTACGGAAAATGATTTGCGGCAGGAGATCGCTCCCGGACCCCCGCTGGACCCCCAGGAACTTTTGGCCAGCTTGGGGGGGCCTCCTGACCCCCACAAGACTTGCCAAAAGTCCAGCGGGGGTCCGGAACGACCTCCTGCATCGAATTGTTTTGGTCTATGGCCGCCGCCATTTTGCGGCGGCCATTTTGCAAAATGGCGCCGGCTGAAGACTACACGATTTAGTGTGCCGGTTCCCTGCTCTCCCCCTTCCCCCGATTTAGCTACAGACCGCCGCTACGGAGGTAATTTAAGGCTACGGAGGTAATTTAAGCTACGGACCGCCGCTACGGACCCCCAGGTAATTTAAGGCATTTGGGGGGGGGGTTCGGGAGGGTGGGGGATTTAATTTAAAGGGTCGGGGTGGGTTTTAGGGGGTTTTAGTGTGCCATGTTTTAGTTTGCCGCTGGACCCCCAGGTAATTTAAGGCATTTGGGGGGGGAGTTCGGGAGGCTGGGGGATTTAATTTAAAGGGTCGGGGGTGGGTTTTAGGGGGTTTTAGTGTGCCGCTGGACCCCCAGGTAGTTTAAGGCATTTGGGGGGGGTGAGTTCGGGAGGCTGGGGGATTTAATTTAAAGGGTCGGGGGTGGGTTTTAGGGGGTTTTAGTGTGCCGGTTTTCATGCCCTCCCCTTTCCCCCGATTTACGATTTTTTGACGATAAATCGGGGGAATTGGTATTGTATCGTGGCCCTAACAATTTTTGACGATTTAAAATATATCGGACAATATTTTAAATCGTCAAAAAACGATTCACATCCCTACTGGTTACAGAGCTGACCCACAACTGACCAAACAGGCAGGTTTCCCATGTATCTTCCTCTGGACCGAACCCCTCCCAAGAGATCAGATACTACCATCTTTTGCTTCAACATCAAATGCCTAGTACCCCACTCACTTGGTAGACCTGTTCCTCCTCTGTAGCTACTTTTAGGGTCTAGGTACCTTTTGGGATGGCCATGTCAGCATTAATGGCTTGAGGAGGGAGACGTGTAAAACATCATGGACCCCCAGGGAGGCAGGTAGCCGCAGCTGGTAGGTCATGGGCCCTACCTGCAGAAAGATGGGGAAGAGCCCAATGTAGTGGGGAGCGAGCCTCATGGAGGGCATTCTGAGCCAGATATGGTGAGTGCTTAACCAGACCTTGTCCTCCAGTTTGAATTGCGGTGCCAGTTGCTGGTGCACATCTGTCACTCTTTTGGTTCTCTGTACGGCCTTCTGAAGCATGTCCTCAGTACAAATCCAGAGTTCCTGGAGTTCTTGTGCAGTTAATTGTGAGGCTGGTGAGGAGACAGATAATGGAACTGGTAGTGGTGGGGAAAGCTGTTTCCCATATACGATCTGAAATGGGGAAGCACCTGTAGCAAAGCAAATGTGGAAATTGTGGAAGAATTCCACCCACAGAAGGAGGGTCACCCAATTATCCTGGCATTCATTGGCATAAGCCCTTAGGAAGGTTTTAAAGGTCCGATTGGTTTGTTCTGCCTGGCCATTGACTTGAGGATGGTAGGCCAAAGTGATGTTGAATTTCCGGCACAGACAGCGCCAGTATCTGGCAGTAAACTGGGTTCCTCAATCCAAAACAATATACTTGGGCAAGCCATGCAGGCAAAAAATGTGGGTGGTAAATAGCCAGACCAGTTCAAGTGCTGAGGGAAGATCCAGAAGAGGAATAAAGAGAGCCATTTTAGAGAATCGATCAATCACAACCGAAACAGTTTTGCAGCCATTAGAGAGGGGAAGATCATAAGAACATAAAAACATAAGAATTGCCATACTGGATCAGACCAAGGGTCCATCAAGCCCAGTAGTCTGTTTCCAACAGTGGCCAATCCATGTCACAAATACCAGGCAAGTACCTAAACATTAAATAAATATCAAGCTACTATTGCTTATTAATTAATAGTAGTTTACAGATTTTTCTTCTAGAAACTTATCCAAACTTTTTCTAAACTCAGTTATACTAACTGCTATAACCACATCCTCTGGCAGTGAATTCCAGAGCTTAACTATGCACTGAGTGAAAAATAATTTTCTTCAGTTTCTTTTAAATGAGCTACTTGCTAACTTCATAGAGTGCCCTCTAGTCCTTATATTATCTGAGAGAGTAAATAACTGATTTACATTAACTTTTTCAAGACCTTTCACGATTTTGTTGAACTTTATCATACCCCCTCTCAGTCGTCTCGTCTCCAAACTGAAGAGCCCTAACTTCCTTAGCCTTACCTCATAAGGTAGCCATTCCATGCCACTTATCATTTTGGTTGCCCTTCTCTGCACTTTCTGCAGTACAACAAAGTTCAGAGACCAGAATTGCAAACAGTATTCAAGATGCTGTCTCACTATGGAGCGATAGAGAGGCATTATGACATCCATCATTGGATGGAGGAGGAATAGCCTAGTGGTTAGCACAGTGGGCTACAAACAAGGAGACCAGGGTTTGAGTCCTACTGTCACTTCTCGTGACCTTGGGCAAGTCACTTTACTTTCCATTGCCTAAGATACAAACTTAGGCCTGGATTTATCAAAATGTGATAAGTATTTCATGTGATAGCAAAAAGAGTGTGTTTTATGCTAATATACAGTTTATCACAATTTGCACTAATTACCTATGCAAAGAGCTAAGTCAGCACACATTGCAATAACATTTTCAGACTTTGCGATAAGTGCCATACCTGTTGTATTCAACCACTGGGGGACCATTGTTGAGAGAGAGAGAGACAGGTATTTGTATCCCTATGATAGGCCCACCTAGTATCTCGAGGTTTAGGCTAAGTGCTCTCTCTCTCTCTCTCTCTTCCCCCCCCCCCCCCCCGCCACTCTGGGAGCGTCAAATCAACTAAAACAGGCCTTGTAGGATACAATGCGATAAAACCTTACCACCCTGTAACACAAGGTATCGCACGGATTAACACTACTGAAAAAGGTGTAGTTAAAATCGGTGTTAAGTCTGTGCGATAGCACTTTGCAGACAGACAAACCCAGCCCACTCCCTGCCCCTAACTCCTCCTGTTTTTCAAATTTGCATCGCACCATACAATATGGTGCTATCACATGCGATAAAGATATTTTTGCATGCGGTAAGGGCCTATTGCATGCGTTAACGGGGCTTTTTGCATGCGATAAGCCCTTAACGCATGCGAAAATGCCTTAGCGCATTTTGATAAATGGCCACCTTAGATTGTAAGCCCTCTGGGGATAGGGAAATACCTACAGTACCTGAATGTAAACCAATGTGATATCTCAGATTGAATATTGGTATATAAAAATAATAAATATTTGCCATTCCCTTCTTAATAATTCCTAACATTGTTTGCTTTTTTGATTGCCAGAGTACACTAAGCTGACCACAAAGTCAGTGGACAAATGAAATCAGGGTTCCTTGGGGACTGGCAATGTCAGGAGGAGAGACCTAATGGGAGCTTCACCAATACCAGCCCATGTTCACCGCAGTTGAGTCCTTGGGTGGTGAGGCCAGCTGGACTTACACGGGCCAATGGGTGGTGTAGGATGCATCGTGGAAGTGGAAGACCAGCAAGAAGAAGACAAGTCAGTTTAGACCTAGGACAGGACAGGCAGCAGACAGCAGAGACAAGGACAAAACTGATGTCAGGGTGGGCAGCGATCAATGAGGTCAAAAGGATGTCCGGGGTCAGCTAAGAATCTAAAACAAAGATGAAGCCGGGGTCCAAGCCAAGGTCCAAAGCCGAAGAGTCAATTTGGAGGGAGGAAGGCTGGAAAGAACAGCAAGAGGAACAAAGATAGATAAGGGGCCACCAGATGAAGATACAGGACCACCGAGGAAGCAGAAACAGGAACCAGAAAAATAGGCAGGATCAGGACCCAGCACCAACGTGGCAAACAGCTACTCCAAGAAGAGGGACCAATTACCAAGGCATCTGATGATCTTGGCCAGCCTTAAGTATGGAAGAGCCAGTGACGGGAACTGCGGGCACCTCAGTGGTTTTCCCACCATGGGCTCTTTAAATACGGCCGAGTCACGCGTGAGTGTCTAGAGATACCATTTTCAGCTGAGCGGCGTCCCCAGCGAGGTGCGGCTTGGCCTTACAACAGCCTGCTGCGTCTCCCCAGCATGACTGTTGCAGTGTTGGTGGCTCTCCTCCGGTCCCAGGCAAGAGGTGAGAGCGGCCGGTCATGGAGCCGACCCGCAACCGGCCAAATATAACAGATTTAAAAGATTCATTCCAGTTCATATGAACTCTACCCCCTGCTAACCACCATTAAAAGTCAGAACTTTCTTTCACATGTGCAAGGGAACTCCTGAGGTCAACTGGCATCATTTTGAATCAGGCACAGTTAGGGCAGGAATGAATAGGGTCACTCATGCTTCAAGATCACCTTATCTTCATTTTGGCAATATTGGATGGATTAGGTAATATGGGGTTAACTAGACCTTTGAAGTAAGTGAAGCATGGTTATGTGGATTGGGTTAAGGTGGCCCAAAGATTTGTACTTAGGGACTGTGGACAATACCATGACATTTGTATATAGTATCCCCTTAATGGTTATTCAAGGATTAGGACATTAGGGTAGGAATGTGCATTCATATAAAACAAAAGTACAAAACATGATGACTAAGGCTAATTTATGCAGATGATGTGCAGATCCTTATACCTATCAAGGACTCTCTTCCCAACGCACTCAAAACGTGGAAGTCTGCACTGATGGAAATTGAGAATCTTCTAACGGAAAACTCATTGGCATTAAACACCAACAAAACTGAACTTCTCATCATATTGCTACTAAACAATCACTTTACTAAACCTACCCAACAACCTCTATCTGACTCCCACTCTATACAACAAGTACGCAGCCTTGGTGTTATAATTGACAATAATTTTACACTGAAAACATTTATCACCTCCACCATCAAAAATGGTTTCCACAAGTTTCATACTTTGAAAAGGATAAAACCACTTCTACACCCAAATGACTTCCGGACGGTACTACAAGCTACCATATTAGCCAAACTAGACTACTGTAACTCTATTTTACTAGGTCTACCAAAAAATGCAATACAACCACTGCAGATACTACAGAATGCAGCTGCGTGACTCCTCACGAATACACATCGCCACGAACACATTACGCCAGCTCTTCAATTCCTACATTGGCTTCCAATTGGATTTAGAATAATCTTCAGAGTTCTCACCCTTATACATAAATCACTATACAATCCAGATATGAAGTGGTTCTCGGACTGTTTTATTTTCCATACTTCAGTCAGACCTATATGAAAAATGCACCTGGCTAAACTAACTACACCCAAACATAAACAAATAAAACATGCCGCAACGAGAGAACGAGCATTTTCGATTGCAGGAATTAATCACTGGAATAAACTACCAACAGATCTACGCCAAGAACCATGCCACAAGAAATTTAAACAGAACTTAAAAACATGGCTCTTCAAAAAAGCTTACAATCTGTGAACTCTATCCATGTTGTTACTAATATCATATCATGACATTGTATAGAATAATTTCCCATTCCTTCTTTCAGGTTATATGCCATCTATTATTAACTTTCATATTGGTAATATTTATTTTAAAATATATATCCTTTCTATAATAGTATTAATCAGTCTTCTAATCTTGAATTACAAGAAATCACTAATTAGTATAAGTTACTCCCACATTCTGTTATAATTGAACTGCTATTTTTGTTTTTGATATTCTAGATCCTCCAGTCCTCTTCCCCCCCATTGGAAGTATTGTTGAGTTTTATCGTGTATTAATCTAATGTTTTTTAGTTACATTATTATTGTTCATAATCTTATTTTGCTATAATTTAATTTTATTGTAAAGCCTGTTGCTAATTTAATGTTCTCTGTAAACCGAGGTGATGTTTGCTAACGAACCGCGGTATATAAAAATCTTTAAATAAATACATAAATAATTTGTTTCATTCAGGAGGCCTTGAATAGAATCAGGTACTCCACCAAATGAAATGAACCTTATTTGTTTGTTTGTTTAAACGAATGCATCAGGCCAGGCCTGATGCCGCAACCTGACCCTGAGGCTGGGTCCCAACACTGGGATCTTAGCCTAGAACAAGGCCTGATGTTGGGGCCTGGCAGCTGGGGCTCGGCTCAGGCCTTGGAGCCCAGGCCTGGGAACTCCTCTTTTGGTCCTTTTCTTTCTTCCATTCTTCAATGCCAAATGACAGTGTCCTCTGGGGTCACGCCAGTTAATTAACTCCGTGCATTCACCCCAGTAGATGGTGCCATTTTGATGTATAGCATTGTTATTAGGATCCAGCCTCCTGGTCAGGTCATGTCATTGTGCCTGGACTCTGACTCTAGCCTAGGCTGAGGCCCAGGCTTTGGGACATGGCCTCCAGGTCAGGTCACTGTATTGGGCTTGGACTCATCCAGCCTAGGCGAAGGTCCAAGAATCAGGACCCAGCCTGTGAGTCAGGTTATGGCATTGAGCATGGGCCATGGCCTAAGCCCCAGTTCAGGGACACGGTTCTGGGTCAGGTCACCTCATCAGGCTTAAACGTAGTACAGAACACAGGGGACCTGTGGCTCTAAACAAAGTAGAAAGTGCAGGGGTACACAGAGCATGGTGGTTTATAAAAGGGTGTAGATGCATTGAAGAAAAAAAACCCCAAACTTTAAAAGTTTCAGGTAGAGAGGAGACTGAGTGGGCCTGGTTACAGGCACAGCCAGGAAGTGGTAGGTTTGTACCAGCTAATGGGAGAAGCCTGGCTGGAGGGTGATAAGGATTAAAAGTTATTTAGTTATTGCTGGTTATGCAAGCATATTTTAGGTTTTTTTGCCGAGAAAAGAGGAAGGAATCCTGGTGCAGCAGGGCTATACTGAACATTTTGTGGCCCTGGAAAAGCTGCCAGCTTGGGCTGTGAGTGCAGTGAATGGAAAGAGGGCAGGGCCCTCTTTCAGCAAGCAAGCCACTCTTCAGGGAAGGTGTGCAGCCATGAAAAAATCAGGAGTGGAGCAGCCCGGGTAGTACTGCACCAGAATGCAGCAGTCTAAGAGCTTGACTGGCAAGCACTGATCTGTAATATCCAGAAGGGAGATAGGAAGTTACAAGAGAGCCTTGCAAGGAGTCAGCGGGCCTGGGCTGAGCAAAAATGGAACAAGGAAGCACACTGGGCCATGGTCAAATTCTATTTGGAGTGGAACCTCATGGCCTTGTCAAGAAGTGGAGACACAGAGTGCCCAGGAGAGGGCACTAAAGAGTGGCCAGTGGGCCGCAAAATTGATTGGACAGAAAATGGTGCTACAGAATGTCCTGAGGAAGACCCTGTAGGGTGCCCAAATACTACTGGGAGTCCAGAGACAACACCCATGAGAAGTCCAGAGATAGAGGGCACAGAAAGACAAGCAAGAGATATCATGGAGCACCCAGAGGGTGGTGCTGGGGAGATCCCAGTGAGTGAGGCTGCGGACCGGTGTGGGCGAGTGGCCAAAATATACAGAGGTAGAAACTGTGGAGACCCTAGAGGGCTGCGAGTTTACAGATGAGGAAACTGTGAAAAGTCCAGAGGGAGGTGCTGCAGAGTGTACAGAAGAAGAAACCACTGAGAGCCCAGAGGGAGGCGCTGTGGAGAACCTGGAGGAAGAGTTCACAGAGAGCCCAGAGGATGTCACTGTGGAGACTCAAGCAACTGAGGATACAGAGGAGCCAAGGAGAGGCTTTACATCAGAGATACCAGATGCTAGGTAGCAAGCGCAGCTGGTTCTATAGGAACCATTTAACTAGGAACAGTCATTTTATAGGAACAGTCAGTCCATAAAGCTCCATCAGGGTACAATTTGACCCCAGATGCCACAAAGGATTTAATTAAAAGCAATGGGGATGTGCACTGTGCGAACAGCACACTGGGGACTGGGATGTCTTGGACTCTTCTGAATGGGATCCATGAGGGAGTAGGGATGCTTGACCTGATTGGTCCAAGTTGAGGGGAGGGATATGTGAGATAGTGCCACTAGTGTTCCCCTATTTGCCGGTGCATGACCAGGCTAGATGCCTGGTCCACCTTAAATCAACTAAGGCGAGTATGCTCTGTGGGTGTGATTCTGCGGGGCAGGTGGAGCTCAAAGGGTGCAACCAGAGTCAAGGAAATAAGAGCTGGAATCTAGGTGGAGATAACCAGAGCAGGAGAAAGGCAGCTCCTATAGAATATTGCTGTCCAAACACTGAGCTGTGACAAAGCTGAACTGTGATTAATTAAGTACACATTACAAAAATGAACATTAAGGGTGATGGGAAATTGCATTGCATTACTCATTTAAAAAATTTATAAAATTGTAATAGAATTTAACTATGTAATGACAATACTGTATTTGTACATACATTTTATTTAATTGATGTAGTATGTCAATTTGGGAGTCATTTTCAATAGGTTTCGCACGCGAAAAGGAACTCTTTGCATGTGAAAAGTCCCTTTTCGCATGCAATAGGGTGATCAGGGCGGAGTCAGCCCCTGAAGAGGAGGAGTCGGGGCGGCACCGGGGCCGACGCTGCAGAGACATCAATGGTGGCGAAAGGTAAGGATCCTTATCGCCGCCAGTTTCACATCGAATATTTATTCGGTGCGAAAGCCAGCAGCCAGCGCATCGCAGTGGTGTGATGGCTGCCGGCTTTCGCAGGCCCGCCCCCCTGCTTTGCCTCCCCCGCTCCCTGGTACCGCGCGACTATTCTCTGCAAGAATAGCGAATCCAGGCCTTTGTTAGTTAAGTGTTAATAAATAATTAAACAACATAAAACTCATCATCAACTTTGACAAAACTGAATTAATAGTACTTGAAAGAAGGAACAACTCTCTGCATACACTGACTCAATCTCATGAACCAAAATTCAAGCTTATCTCCATCCAACCATGCCCGCAACCTTGGAATAATAATCAACAAAGAACTTTCATTTAAAAACCATATATCAACAAAAATTAAAGACAGTTATCATAAACTACTTACACTCCGTCATCTAAAACCGTTTCTCTCAAATAATGACTTCAGATCAATCTTGCAATCATTAATATTCTCCAATATAGACTACAGCAACTCTCTACTCCTCAACTTACCTCTAAACACCATTCAACCTCTCCAAATCCTGCAGAATGCAGCTGCAAGAATCCTTTCAGGTGCCAAAAAGCATGACCACTTCACCCCAACCCTCATATCACTTCATTGATTGCCAATAAAATACAGGATCTAATATAAAGTCCTTTCCATCCTACATAAAATTATATATGAAGAACAGAAAAATTGGCTAAGCCCCTACATTCAACTCCATACCCCAAGTAGAAACCTAAGGTCAGCAAATAAAGGACTCCTAAAAACACCACCAACGCACTCAAATCAACTCACCTCTACTCAAAATAAAGCGATATCCCTTGGTAGCCCAAAACTTTGGAACTCCCTCCCAACTAAACTCAGAATTCAAGAAAACCTAAAAACATTCCAAAAAGAATTAAAAACTTGGTTGTTCAACAAAGCATATCAAACTACCCAAAGAATTAACTAATCATCACCGCCCTTCATTACAACCTCATGATTAAATGAATATCAGCACAACTATACTTTTCTAAAATAAGAATGAACTCATTTTGATCTTAAGCATGAATTTGTTTACTACTAAGCCTAATAACATGTTGTGTTTACACCCCTTGTCAACCCCTTTATCCCTATAACCTTATTTTGTAAACCGTTATTTTGACGTTTCCGAATGACAGTATATAAAACTCTTTAAATAAATTAAGTAAGTAAATAAATAAATAAATAAATAAATAAATAAATAAATGGGCATGTCAGCCCCTTAACTGCGCTCAGGAGTTGGGGAGAAGAACAGTGGTAGCTACTTGGTTGGCACTTGGAGGGTTCATCTGGAAGGACATCAGGGCACAGAGAGCATGATAGTTGGCCATATTAGCAATTGGTTTGCCTTCCAAGGGTTAACAGAAAAATGTGATGACTCCTCAAGTGATTTTTGCAGTCCTGGCATCTTAGCATAAAATTGTGTTACTTAAAGTGATTCAAGCAAATGCATATTAATAATTCATGAGCTGCTGAGAACCATTTTTTTGCAAAATAATTCATTTCCATATTTTCATTGATATTCAGTGTTAAATTTGTATTAATGTTAACACAGAATAATACAGCCTAACACAATTTTGAATTAGCCAACACAAGGGTTTATTAGGGATGTGCATTTTTTTCATTTTATTGCTTTATGTGCATAAAATCATATTTACATTCATAAAATTGATTTTATGCAGCTACTTGAATGCATACGCATGTAAAAACACATTTTGCATGTGTAATAAAGCTAAAGAAAACAATTTAAAAATGTAATGAAAAGAAAAACCGAATGAATACATTTTTTCCCATGCACATCTCTAGTGTTTGGCACATGCTAACACTTGCATTATCGTTCATGCCTTTTATTTTACTTATTTAAATGTTTTATATACCATTATTCCATGTGAAAATTACTAGTCCATAATGGTTTACAGTTACAACATACAAAATACAATGGGCCAAATTTTAAAAGGTGTGCGCGGGCGTAGATTTGTTTGCGCAACCCGGCACGAACAAATCTACGCCCGATTTTATAACTAGCGTGCACTGCCGCGCTCATGTTATAAAATCCAGGGTCGGCGCGCGCAAGGGGGTGCACAATTGTGCAACTTGCACCCGCTGAGCCGCGCAGCTTTCCCTCCAAGGCCACTCCGAAATTGGAGTGGCCTCGAAGGGAACTTTCCTTCTGCCTCCCCCCACCTTCCCCTACCTAACCAGCCCTATCTAAAAAAAAACCCATACCTTTGTTGAAGAAGTTACGTCTGCCTCCCAGCAGACGTAGCTTATGCGAGCCGGCCAACAGCCAGCCCGCGATCCCGGGCACAGCAGCAAATGGGCTCGCCGAGCCTATGCAAGATAGGCTTGGTGAGCGAAGGGGCAGCTTGGGGCAGCTTTTCGGGGGTTACGCACGTATCTTACGCTCGTAACCCTTTGAAAATCTACCCCAATGTGTGTTACAAGTTGGATAAACATTCATAGAAACGGAAGTAATACAACAGTAGATATCAAACATGAAGACAGAGCTGGATTATAGGGGTTTGCAAGGGGGGGGGGGGGTTATTGTACTTTAATACATAGATCCCAGGTATGTGTGTGTGTATGTGTGATATATATGCCATTTGCAATGTCTGTATATTTGTGTTTTCCCTTCTTATTACTGTAATAAATGTACTGCTGCTTGGTGGCTAAAGCCGCACTGAAGACTCTCTGTAGTTAATCGAGCCATGGATTCTGAAGTAGGAAGGAGGGGAGGGGACAGTCCTGGAGTAAGGCTGGGGAGAGAGTGCTTGTGTTGGGTTGGGGAAGTGGAGTGGAGCCGAGGGGGGGAGTGAGAGAATTCTGGATCGGACTGGGTGGAGAGACTGCCGAAGTCAGATTTGGGAAGGGTGAGGAGAAAGTGTTGGGGGTTATGCTTGGGATGGTGGTGAAGCGCTAAGAGGGGAGAGAATTATATTTGTAAAGGTTACTGTTTCTAAAGGAGTCTAATTTAAAGAATGTTGATCAGACTGACATAAAAATATTGACGGTAACTTTTTAAACAGCCACGCTGGTGCAATAAGTATGCGTTGGTGCCGGCTCGCGCTAATGGACTCGGCCATTTTATAACATTTATGCATGCCCTCCTTCCTCATCCCTTTTGCAGCCCCATATTTAAAAAAGAAGGCAATTCCTCCCCTGCTTGATGTCCCCTTCCTCTGACAGCACAGAGACTAAAACAGAAAAAGGACCTGGAGCCAAATGCCTCCTTCCTCTGGTGCCCAAGATTAAAAAAAAATGAAATCGATCCCTCTGGGCCGAAGGAAAAAGAGCCTCCAGGGCAGCCGACTACCTTCCCTCCTTCCATCTCCATCAAAGCTTTCTTTTTGAGTCAGTTGGCAGCGAGGGATCTCCATCTCTCTATGCTGTCATTAAAAAACAACACAAAACTCCAAGTTTGTTCCCTTCTCTCCTTACACTATACCTGTGACCAAAAAAAGTGGAAGGCTGGTTGGGGAATTCCCCAACCTCCCAACTCTCCAAACAGAATATATTGTGCGGGCTGAGGGACGATTTTAGCCTTATATGTTTTGTTTTTTTTAAATATCGACTCCACTGGTACATATTAATCAATAAAAGTCATGTACTGTGATATAATCCTCTGATATTCTAGGAGGGAGGGTGTACACGTGTGTTCATATAAGGCCGGATTTTAAAAACCCTGGCGCGCGTAAATCCAGGCTGCGTGTAATTGCCTTAAAAGGGGGCAGCTCTGGGGGGGGGGGGGCGGGGGGCAGGCAGTCCAGGGATGGGGCAAGGCTAGAGGCACCTGATACAGCGGCCATTTGCCTCTGTGCTGGGGGATCGCGTGCCGGCAGGGTGCTGGCATGCGCAACTTGCTCCTGCTCCTTTGCAGGAGCAAAAGATGAGTTAAAAAAATGGGGGGGCGCTAGGTTAGGGATAGGGGGAGGGTAGGATAGGGGAAGGGGAAGGGAGGTTAGGGTAGGGGGTTGGAAAGTTAATTAAGGAGTGAACTGGGAGGGAACTGGGGAAGGCCCCGATGTGTCGCTGCTCAAATTTGCTAAATTATACCCCCCACCCTTGCGTGCGCCAACCCAGAATTTTATAACGTGCACGTGCTGGTGCTCGCATGTTATAAAGTCACACATTCATGTGTGCGCGCCAGATAGTGCGCGCATACGGACGCACACGCGTATTTTTTGAAAAGCTGCCCCATAATTTTTTATGAAAACAGAAGAATTTTTATACGCAATTTCCATTTAGTGAACATAGCATTAACTTGTCTGGGAGGACAGCACTACCGGGGACGGTAACTTTGAAACAGCCACACAGGCATACATGTACGTGTGTATACCGGATTCCACCAAAGCACATGGCCATTTTATATCATACATGCGTTATATGCACACAGGGTGTAAAATTGGCACGCTCATCCGCGCGCAGTTTTATGTGGACATGTGCATGTGCGCGCTGATGTCGCCTCTACCGTGTAAGTGGGGTGATTTTCGTAGACACGTGTGCCGACAGAATTATGTTTCCCAAGTTCGTTCCCAGTTAGACAAGATGAAGGATAGGACTTCCTAACCCCCCTAGTTAATTAGGCTCCCTTTAACCCTATTAGCCCCTACCCTTAAAACCCCTTGACTAGCCTAGTATTTTTTGTTTTAACACTTGTGCGCCATCCATAGCGGAAGCAAAGTTATGTGGCACGTGCTTGTGCGCATAAGTGTTTACGTGCTGGTTTCATTCATAAATCCCCATACCTGCGTCCTTTATCCACTTATTTTAAATATATATGTGTGTATATTTTACTTATAAAAGTAAAGTAAGACTTATGTAAGTCACAATTTATTCACATAAGACTACTTAAACCTCACCTCAAGTTACTAGGTAGGCCTCATATATAGGAATAAATACCTAACTACTATAAGGACCTTAAAGCTAATATCTCTCTCTCTCTCTCTCTTTCCCTCCCCCTCCCCCCTTAAAATGAAAAAACAAAAAGTAATCCATTGGGCCTACAAAAAATGTTGAGCCAGTGTCAGAACTGGGCCTTCTGTAGGGCCAAGGTCAAGATGATATCGTTGCCCCCTAGGTGGATGACTATTGCGTCTGGTTGTCGCAACACTCCCAGTTTGTGACGCAGATCTAGCAACAGCTGTTCCCACTTCATCCCAGACCTTCCCATCCATTTCAGTGTAACCCCCTTCGGGACCAGGCCCAAGTGTATGCCATATGTTCTCTCCTGCGCCCGCTTGGCTGCCCATCTCACGAATGAATGTCCTACTAGCCATGCTACCTTCGTCTGGCTCCATGCATCTGCGGGTGAAATTGACAGAGTTAGTTTACTGATTGTGCGGTATCCGGCCTCACATATCTCTTAGCCACCGCAGATTGCCAACGACCAATCTGCCGAATGGTTTCCATTGGCAGCCCCGCTTGCGCTGCGCTAGTCGCCACTCCGATCCGGAACGAATGAGTTCCATATTCCTTTGGGTCCAGGCCTATGCCTTCCAATACCCCGCGTAAAACTGCTGCAAACTGATACTTGGTCAGCGGCGCTCCATCCCTATGGACCAGAAAATGGTCCCCCCCCTTAGGCCTTGCGCGCAGATAATTTCTTATGTTCCTTACCGGACAGGTTACCTGTGACCCCGCCTTTACCAGTCGTATGTCCACCCCTTTTGCCTTCTGATCCGTCTTAGATTTGTGTATCCGGAGTTTGATAAACCGGTCATGCACCTGTACATTGCTGTATAGTAAGCCGTTATTGCCTGCATCTTTCTTGGATGGTGCCACCAACTCGCTAACCCTTAGGGCGGCAAAGAATGCTGTACAGAAAGCCGCCCTAAACAATGCTGTCTCAAATGGCCCGGTACACACTTGCTGAACCGCATACCACATTTTTACCAATACCTCATGCGTTATCGGCCTTCGTTTGTCTCCTTGCCATGCCACCTCCCTCGCCCATCCTGCTAATAACTTCTTCACTATGAAAAAACTGAGCGGGTCCCCAAAGCCCTGTGCCTTCGTAAAGAAGGCGAAACCCGCCAAGTGGTTTATTGTGGCTCCTCTGGACATCCCTGACTCCTTTGCCCATGAGATAAATCGCACCATCTGTCCTGCCTCCACTACCCCTACTGTGCCGCCTTGCCCTTGAAGAAACTCTTGCACCCTAGCGTAACCCCTGCAGTAGGCTCTCCAGGTCGCTGGGGCCACCGATGCCCTCAACAATCCCTGCTCGACCTCGCTCCAATTTGCCATAGGTGGTCCGGTATTGGGACTCCCTCTGCCTCTGCCTCCGGCACCTGTTGGCGAAAAAGATCCCACTTAGCCCTTGATAGCGCATCGGCCACCTGATTCCGGGCACCGGGTACGTGCTTCGCCCTTAATGTCAAATTCAAGCGCAAACATTGCAACACCACTTCCCTAAGCAAATCTGCTACGCGCGCGCAGTGGGCGGCCTGCCTGTTCAATACCGTCACTACCGCCATGTTGTCGCACCCAAAAACTGTACGTTTGTTGCGCAATTTGTGCGCCCACACCGTGATTGCCACAAGTATCGGGAAAAGCTCCAGGAACGTTATGTTTTTTACCAAACCCCCGTCCCTCCAACCCTGCGGCCATGGGGCTGCACACCAGGCACCCTGCCAATACGCCCCGAAACCCCAACCTCCTGATGCGTCCGTGAATATCCCCAATTCCTGGTTTGTAACCGGCTCCTCCTGCCACATTGATACGCCGTTAAAACTGTCCAAAAATCGAAGCCACATTCAAATTTCGGCCTTTATGGGATGCGTTATTCTGATGCGGTGATGCGGGCGCCTAACCCCCTTTGTTGCGTCTGCCAATCGTCTCAAAAAAGCCCTCCCCATAGGTATTACTCGAGACGCGAAATTTAGGCTTCCGATTATGGATTGCATAATAGTCAGTGTGACCTTCTTTGATGCCAATGTCTGTCGCAGCATGTTCCGTAGCTTGCGCACTTTCTCGATTGGTAATCTTGACGTCATAGCCTGAGTATCTAATTCTATGCCTAAGAATGACAAAGTGGTCGCTGGGCCCTCCGTTTTCTCCTGCGCCAACGGGACCCCGAAATCTTGGGCCATCTCCTGAAATGTGGTTAGTATTTGTGCACAAGTATTCCTATTGGCCGGCCCCACGAACAAAAAGTCGTCCAAGTAATGGACCACATTGCTGTTCCTCGCCCTTTTTTGGAGTGCCCAATGCAGGAATGTGCTAAACAATTCAAAGTACGCGCAAGATACCGAACACCCCATCGGCATACATTTGTCAAAATAATATCTACCCTTAAAGTGGAAACCTAGTAGCGGGAAGCTATCAGGATGAACCGGCAACAGCCTGAATGCGGATTTTATGTCCGCCTTGGCCATTAGCGCCCCTTGTCCGCATTGCCTTACCAAAGCGATGGCTGCATCAAAAGATGCGTATTGAACCTTACAGGCGTCCTCTGGCAGGTGATCATTAACGGAATCGCCCGGAGGGTATGACAGGTTCTGGATTAACCTGAATTCCCCTTGTTCTTTCTTGGGCACTACTGCCAAGGGTGAGAAAATCATTTCCCGGAAAGGCGGGTCCATAAATGGACCCGCCATTCGGCCCATCTCAATTTCTTTCCTGACCTTCCGCTGCACTATATCCGCATATCTCCCTGCCGAAGCGGCGTTTCCTGAGCTTGCGCTCCTGATGTGTCCCTGAAAAGGTATCTTGAAGCCGTAACTAAAACCCTCCCTCAGCCTGGCAGCATCCTCCCGCTTAGGGTACGCTGCCAGCCATTCCTCCATATTTGTCAAATCCACCGGCGAAAGCGCCTTACCGAAAACCTTATTGTTTTCCTCCTCCGCCGCCATTCCCTGCTGGCCATTGACCCTTCCTGGTGCATTTGCTCGCCGGGTGTGGTGCAGCGCAGAGGGAACATATGTGATTAAATTTGCATGCGTGAAAAGTGCATCCCGCCTTATTGAACCTCCAACACACCTTGCTATTTCCGCTTTCCCCCCAGGAATTACTCCCCGTTGATGCCGCCCCATTGCCTGTCTTTCCGCTTGCGTGCGCCCCTCCTATATCAAGGACCTTACTAGTCATCTGCCGTAACCATAGGCCTACGTCCTGAGTACTCCACGACATGCCCCTGTTGTCCTCCATTTTATCCCTAAACTGCTCATCATAGTTTAGCCAACACCATCCTTGATACTCTTTATAGGCCTCCAGTATTGCGTCTGCGTAATTAAGCATGGGCGCATACTGGGACGGGTCCTCTTTTCCTATCACGCTAATCATTCTCAGATAGGCTCTCGCCCAATTAATAATAGTCTTAGCCACTTTCACTTCTCCCCCTTTTTTCTCGTCCTTTTTCCCCCTCTTCTTCCTCTCTGATGCCCCTTTTCTGCCCTCTAAAATAGAGAATATATCTATATACTCCCTTTTTCTTATTTTGCTCCGCAGTGACCTCGGTACACTTTCCCATAAGTCAGCTAACGGAGGTAGCGCCGTCGCTGCTGTCGCGCCTGTGGGCACATGCTTAACCCTTTCTGCGGAGCCTTCCTCCGTGTCACTCCCATCGGAGTCTTCCTCGGACGAACCAGTGGAGGACTTGCTCTCCGACCTCGTTCTCTTATTACCCTTAACTTTCTTTGCTCCATCCATGCCTCGTTCTCCGCCGCCTGCTCTAGCGGCTGCATCCGGCTCTGCCATTGAAGTCCCCGGTGCCCGCATCTCGCTGTCTTCGTCTGAGATTTCGACACCTTCCGCTGTGTTCCTTGCTCTCGCTGTCTGGACCCTACCATTGTCCTTCTCCGCGATCTGTTTTCCAGGTTGCTGCCCTTTCTTGGTTGTTCTCCCTCGCCCTTGAGGGGGCCCTGCTGGTTTTTCTGTTCCGGCGGCGCCGTCCTGCTGGGCCATCGCTCCCCCGACTGCCGGGCTGTACCATGGGGGTGGCACCTGCCACCATGGGGGATACATCTGCTGCCATTGCGTTGCGCTGTATTGGTTTCCGCTCTGTCCGCCTTGCGCCGATGAATCCGAGGGTGAGCCTGATGCTCCCATCCCTGGCAGGGCCCCTGCGCTCATCGCTGGCCACATGGGCCAACCCCACTGCGGCAAGCCGCCATGCCCCGTCTCCCACTGCGATGTGGGTCCTTGGTTGGGGTTGGTTTGTCCGGCCGGGGTAGCCTTTGGCTGCTGCCGTCTGCCTCCGTTCTGCTTTCCTTGTGCCTTCTGCGCCTTCGTTGTGGGTCCTGCCCCCTTCCGATTCTTGTCCTGCTGTCTCGGGTTCTTCCTGGCTCCCTCTCTGCCCTTTCCTTTGCCAGGTGGGGAGTCCGCCTGCTTGCCACGTGGCTCGATGCCCCTCCGCTGCCTTGCTCCCCCCCGTGTTCCTGCTCCTCTGCCCGGCATGCTCGCGATCAAGTGACACAGGGAGACGTATCAGCAGTCTTTATTGTTAATAATTAAAGTTCTTTACTCACTGTTTGAAGTCCCAAAACGGGGAGGGGGGAGCGCTGGCAGAGTCCTCGTGCCGCTGCTGACTCGGTTCTCCAGTTCCCTTCGGCTCCTGGGTCACGAACCGGGTCCTGTCGCTGTCGGCTTCTCTTCACTCCTTCCTTGCCTACCACGTGGTTGCCGAATCCGCTTGTGAGCCGTGTCCCACGCTGGCTCACCGCTGGTCGGGGATTGCCGGATGCTCCCCTGCCCTCACTCCACGTGGCCTCCGATCTGCTGCAGCTCTCGCCGGGGGTCGTGCCTGCGTGGCTCACCGCTGGCAGGGATCACTGGCTGCTCGCCTGCCCTCTCTCCACGTGGCCTCGCTCGATCGTAGCCCCCTCCATAGCCTCAGTTCTGCCGCGGGCGTCCGGCAGTCCCGCCTGTGCTTCCCTTCCTACTCGCCGTCGTGCTCGCCGGTTTTTTTTTTTTTTTTTTTTTTTTGTTTTGATCGCGGTACGCGGGTCCCGCAGTCCGGGATCCTCCGAAGACCCGCCGATTCGAAGGCCCAAACGGTAGAAGAGGTAACGCAACAGGTTCCAAATATTGCGAGCGCTGGCCAGGTAAAAGACTGGGCTCAGCGCTCGCTGCCCCTTTAAAGGCCTCAGCCTCGCGATATTCGCGAGGCTGACGTCATCACGTGATGACGCGGCGGCCTCGCCGTGCCGCACGCGTCATCTCGCCCCTCCCACGGACCGCCCTCCCCGCCGCCGCACCGAGCCCAGGGGTAAGTCGGACCGGGGGACCCACGGGGGAAGGGGGGGGGCCCTCCCCTCGGCAAGCGCCATGTTAAGGGGGGGGCCCTCCCCGCATGCCGCGATTCGGCCCCATTTTATAAGAACATAAGAACATAAGAAAATGCCATACTGGGTCAGACCAAGGGTCCATCAAGCCCAGCATCCTGCTTCCAACAGTGGCTAATCCAGGCCACAAGAACCTGGCAAGTACCCAAAAACTAAATCTATTCCATGTTACCATTGCTAATTGCAGTGGCTATTCTCTGGGTGAACTATATGAAAAACTATATGAAAAACATCATAGGAAAACAAAAGTAGACTACAAATCAACTGCAAATACTGAAAAATAATGTAAATAAAAGCAGATAAATCAATACTTGATAATTGGTAGAGCGGGGCAAGTTTGTTTAAACTTTCATGCAGACTCGCTAATCACACAAATATCTCTGTTTGTTTTTTGGTTATCATATTACTAAGCAAACAACATAAATATCAGTTGCCAATAAATCATGAACCCCCTTATGTGTTTTGCAAAAATAAAAATGTTTACTTAGTGTAAAGCAGAGTTGCTTACCTGTAATAGGTGTTCTCTGAGGACAGCAGGATGTTAGTCTTCACACATGGGGGACATCATCGGATGGAAGCCAGCCCAGAACTTTGATCTCCAAGAATCTAGAACTTTCAAACATGCCCTACTGAGCATGTTCAGCTGTAGTCATCACTCTGCCCCCTAGGCAGAGTGCCTCAGTCCATAATATAGCTAATACATGGAGACTCCCAGGGGAGGCGGGTGGGTTTTGTGAGGACTAACATCCTGCTGTCCTCGGAGAACACCTGTTAAAGGTAAGCAACTCAGCTTTTTCTGAGGACAAGTAGGATTGCAGTCCTCACACATGGGTGAATCCCAAGCTCTAGGATGTCCGAACAGGACAAAGAGAGAAATCTCACCATGATGAAAGCATTACCTCTCTCCCTATTGCTATTTGATTAATAGCAATAAATAGACTTCTCCTCCATTAACTTATCCAAACCTTTTTTAAACCCAGCTACACTAACTGCACTAACCACATCCTCTAGCAACAAATTCCAGAGCTTAATTGTGCATTGAGTGAAAAATAATTTTCTCCAATTAGTTTTAAATGTGCTACTTGCTAACTTCATGGAGTGCCCCCTAGTCCTTCTATTATCTGAACTCTCTAATCCATCAAGCTACTTTTACTTTTCATTGCTTGCAGACTGGGCTTGCCACAGGGCTCTCATTATGGCCTTTCTCTCTTCCAGTGGCTGCTCATTCAAGGAAGGCAAAAAAATATCTGACTCATTTTAACCTTATGACATTTGACAGATTGTAATGTAACACATGTTGTATACATTATTTTATGACCTTGTTGTTTTCTTAGGAAAAGACCAAAAGACTATTCAGGACCAGGACCATTGAACACAATAGTTGTTTTTGTACCAAGAAACTAGAAAGACCCCAATATGTATCACTGTCTATGTTTTCATTCTTTCTTCATTCTATCAAAGTTTATTTATTTATTTATTTATTTTTGCTTTAGATCAAACACATACTGTATATTGCACTGGCAGCAACTGTGAACAGAAAATCTCTGTGTTAGAACACAGCACTGCGCGTACATGTCCCTCACAGAAACCTAAGATCTGCAAATAAGGCTCTACTAACTGTCCCCTCAGTTAGAACAGCACGGCTCACTCAAGTTAGGGAAAGAGCACTTTCACTGGCTGGCCCAGTAATATGGAACACCATGCCTCTCGAATTAAGGCTACAGAGAAATCTGAAAATCTTTAAATCTAACCTGAAAAACTGGCTCTATAAATAAGCCTTCGATAAAGACAAAGTGAAGGAGAAAAACAATTGATTAAGATGGACGCACCGAACAAACTTATAGTAATGTTAATTTTATACCGATGAGAAACTGTCATACCAAACTGATTAGCTCACTTAAACTTATAGCTCATTGCACTATATTGTTACCGAACTATGTTGGCACATATTCAAGTTGTAATCTATACCACTCATAGTTGTTATCGTGCCTATATGTAAACCGTTGTGATGGTTCCCCAACTTAACGACGGTATAGAAGAGTTTTTTAAATAAATAAATAAAAAATATTTATATGCCCAAATCTGTCAATTCTGATGGTTTGAAAGGGGAAAACAGAATGGCAAAGATTTTCATGATACTTACTTTGCCTTTCCTTTAAATATAACCTGTGAATCTCTGTTCTCTCAGGTATTATATTTTGTGCCATTTGAACCACGTTGATAGATAAACAGCATATGCACTTTTTTTTTTTTTTTGGGGGGGGGGGAGTGGAAATGGAAGTGATATAGAGAATCCCTCTTTCTTAAAGTTTATTGTATGATTAGATTGAAGTATTTTACTTTAATGGAAGAGGTTGATTCATCATATTGCATCATGTGGCATTGGATATAGTTTATATATTCCAAGGTGTTCTTTCATTGGCTCATTGAAAATTGTTTGCCATTGATTCCTGGAAGCATTGCAAAAAGAGGGCTTCTCCAATTGTAAAAAATTATTTTCCAGTAAATAAAACCCTGAGGCAGGCACCAGGTATGCCAAAAAGCTCAGAGTGGCAAGACTTTAGAAAAACTTTCTTTAATGAGTATTTATGGAAGAAAGTTTTCCTGGATATGCTCTACCGGATTGCACATACAATTTTATTCCCAATTTAATAAGGAGTTTCACGCACAAAAAATGAATAAAATTATATACACAGATTAAGACTACTCCATGCAAATCCCATGTTAATGAAGGCATTCGCTATTAATCCCCAAAGCAGAGAAGTATATAGGCTTAACTCATGTTTTCTTAATGCTGAAAAAGTAACATTCATGTGGAGGTGGAGTAATATTACTGTGGCTAGTGTTGGTCTATGAGACTGCAGCAGGAACTTATTGTGTGGCAGTCTTGAACCGGAATTATGCACATAGAACACGATTTGAGCAAAAATCATATGTTATGTCCAGGGAAATGCTTTCTTCACAAATTGTGTTTTATGCACATAAAAAGATATTTTGTGAGCCTAGCTTACGTTTTGTGTGCACCAGTTTTATGTGCAGAAATCATTTTTTCTCTTCACAATGCACATAAATCATATTTTCTGCTCTTAAATCATGTGTTTTGCACATTCACAACATTAGTTTTTCTGACCCAAATCATGGTTTGTGCCAGAAATTATATTTTATAAGCCTAAAGCATGGTATGTGCACATTACTTTTTTTGCACATATTGGGGTAGATTTTCAAAGGGGTAAGCACGTAAGATATACACGTACCCCCCGAAAACCTACCCGAAAAACCCCTTGCGCGCGCCGAGCCTATTTTGCATAGGCTCGGCAGCACACGCAAGCCCCAGGACGCACGTAAGTCCCGGGGCTTTGCAAAGGGGGCGTGTCGGGTGGGCGGCACAAATTTTGGGGCGGGGCAGGAGGCGTGTCGGGGGCGTGATGCCGGCCCGGGGGCATGGTCGAGGCCTCCGGACCAGCCCCCATGTTGGGTGATGGCGCACCAGCAGCCCGCTGGCACGTGCAGATTTACACCTGCTTTCGGCAAGCGTAAATCTGCCAACAAAGGTGGGGGGGGGGGTCGGTTAGGTAGGGGAAGGGAGGGGAAGGTGAGGGGAGGTGGAAGGAAAGTTCCCTCCGAGGCCGCTCCGATTTCGGAGCGGCCTCGGAGGGAACAGGCAGCGCGCGCCGCGCTCGGCGCACGCAGGTTGCACAAATGTGCACCCCCTTGCGCGCGCCGACCCTAGATTTTATAAGATACGCACAGCTACACGCATATCTTATAAAATCCAGCGTACTTTTGTTTGTGCCTGGTGCACGAACAAAAGTACGCGCGCATGTACATTTGTAAAATCTACCCCATTGTTTGCCACTTTTTTAACACCCGATATATCTGCATACGATGGCCTTACTGCATCAGAAGGTTTTTTGGGGGTTTTTTTTAGCATGTGCATCAAGAAAATGTGCACTGAAAAATAGCTCACATATTTTTGCTCCTGTCTTATTACACTGGGCCCTCAGATTGTTGTCATAGTGGATAACACATTGTTGTCATAAGTGGATAACACATTGAAATCGTCGGTTCAGTGTGCTGCGGCAGTCAAAAAAGCAAACAGAATGTTGGGAATTATTAGAAAAGGAATGATGAATAAAACAGAAAATGTCATAATGCCTCTGTATCGCTCCATGGTGAGACGGCACCTTGAATACTGTGTACAATTCTGGTCGCCGCATCTCAAAAAAGATATAATTGCGATGGAGAAGGTACAGAGAAGGGCTACCAAAATGATAAGGGGAATGGAACAACTCCCCTATGAGGAAAGACTAAAGAGGTTAGGACTTTTCAGCTTGGAGAAGAGACGACTGAGGGGGGATATGATAGAGGTGTTTAAAATCATGAGAGGTCTAGAACGGGTAGATGTGAATCGGTTATTTACTCTTTCGGATAGTAGAAAGACTAGGGGACACTCCATGAAGTTAGCATGGGGCACATTTAAAACTAATCGGAGAAAGTTCTTTTTTACTCAACGCACAATTAAACTCTGGAATTTGTTGCCAGAGAATGTGGTTCGTGCAGTTAGTATAGCTGTGTTTAAAAAAGGATTGGATAAGTTCTTGGAGGAGAAGTCCATTACCTGCTATTAAGTTCACTTAGAGAATAGCCACTGCCATTAGCAATGGTTACATGGAATAGACTTAGTTTTTGGGTACTTGCCAGTTTCTTATGGCCTGGATTGGCCACTGTTGGAAACAGGATGCTGGGCTTGATGGACCCTTGGTCTGACCCAGTATGGCATTTTCTTATGTTCTTATGTTCTATTCTACCAATTATTATTTATTGAATTTGTCACTTTGTCTTTTTATTTGTTACTCTGCTTTTCACAATATTTCATACACTGTTAAAATCAAGCCCTCCATATTATGAAGCTGAAAATCTCCGTTCCCCAAGTAAAATCCCACCAATGGAGAGAAAATAAATATATTCGGCATGTTTTGCATGCAAGGATATTTGCACATTTTGATTCAAAGCACATCTTTTAAATGTTCCAAATCTTTTCTACATCACTTAGTGCATTTTATTGTGCTTGTATTCACACGGTCTGCAGAACTGATATCTGTGGTATCCAGTTCACACCACTAAGTTGTTAAAAACAAAATTGCCTACTGTCAACTTCATGTTCCATCAATTCAAAGACTAATTTCACCTGTTTTATTGATTGCAAACTCATATTCATCTCCTGTTCTTCTCTCCTCAGAAAAGTTTTCAAAATAAAACAAAAAATAAGTAAGTCCTAGAAGTTTATTACATTATCACATACAGAAGAAATAGATTTTGGGTTGTGTAATATATTAGGCATTCTATATACAGTATCAAATCTTTGGCAAGGTCACCAGTGTACATACACTTAATGCAGCCACTCTATCAAAAAGGCAGATGGAAAAGAAAAAAATCTGTAAGATTTGTAGTAAAACTGAGCAGAAAAATGATTAGAAGCAAACCTGGAGCTATAATAAAGGATCACCACATATTCAGAAGTTTTAATTTAAAGTATTTAACAAAATTTTTACAGTGACATTTTTTACATTGTTCAATCAAATTGACTTTAGAAATGAAAATTGTTTTATGTAGAAATCCTTAGATCAAACACATTGAAGTCACCCTCATGTTTAATTAGTTTAATATTGTAGAATAGTTTGAATAAGAGAAATTTCTATAACCATTAAATATGTTCTATATCTAACTGAGGAGTCTTCTCTTTAATGAGTTTAATTTTTAGCACAGGCTTTATCATTGTAATACAAAATGATTAGCAGAGTGAAACCGGCTTAATATTATCTATATTTTGCAAATCTTTACCAACTTTGCTAAACTCGGCCTTGTACATTTCTTCTTAAACAAAAGCTTTTGGAATTAAAAATATATACATCTACAATCAAAATGTACCAATATATGCTATTCTGGGGGGGAAAGCCTAACTATGACTTAGCGGTAGCTTTTCTAAGACATCTTCCCAAATGGTATAGCATATGAAGAGTTAACAGCAAAGACCATCTTGCTGGCTGAGCGTAAAAAGGATCTTTTCTAAAGCAGCACACATGGGATGAGGGTGTGTGTGAGAGACTTTCCAGCACATCAGCCCAGAGCACTGAACTGTGGACTTACCCATTACAGAGAGATCTGCTGAGGCACTGCTGTTCTCCATCATGTAAGTGACCACACAAGTGTACGTGCCAGCGTCGTCATCTGTCACGTTCGAAATAAGTAAGTTACTGCCACCCAGCAAGGAATATTTCCTGGACCTTTAAAAGAATAATAAAAAAAAATATTTGTTTTGAAGAAGGCAATTAGCTCAGTAGACATTTAGAGCATCTGAAAATGACACTCTGGAGCTAGAAGGAATTATGAAAAAAAAAGCCCAGACTTTTAGGTTGCGTATGTGCATCCCTCCTCCCTCTCTCTTTTTTAACACCTGTGCAAATCCTTCCATCACATAGGCACTTATATTCACTCTCAAACAAATGAAGCCGCTCTCTCCCCTGTCCCCTCTCACTCACCTTCTCTCTCACACACACATGAACCCTTTGCTCTTGTGACCAAATGGAAACTTACATTCCGGTATACACCCATACTCCCACCCACACTTCCCAAAGCCATCTTTATCGTCAAGGGGGTCCTGAGCAATAGATCGATTTCTGTTTGTAGGGGAAATTGGGGAGCCAGAGCCAAGAAACCAATTCTTTAGTATTTTTTCCTGCTCTTCAGTTTGACTAGCTCACTCCCTATAAAGTCGTTCCTTCCAATACCTATGTCTTATATTCCCATGTTTCCTCTGCCCATTTTGCTGGACTTACTCTTCTCTGACACATGATCAGTTTTTCCCCCAAATAGTTGCCTAATTTTATTTAGTCATTTGATCTCCTACTTCCTTCTGTATGTCTGACATTTTTTTTCTTGTCATATTGTATTTTCATCCTATCTAGTGATCTGATTTGAAGATTCATACTATACCTTAATAGTCTGAATGCAAATGATTGTATATTTCCAAATCAATCCAAATTATTGTTTAACATTTAGTCCATTCTTTCAAGGGAGAAAACTGATTTAATGAATACATTTGAGACAAATGTTTGCAGACTCAAGTTATATCATGAAATTAATCAGATGAGGTTAATCCAACATTTAGGATTAAATTAACCTTTCTTTCAGCAACTATTAAATAAAGTCCTAGGAAACATCATACACTATTTCTGTCTGAGCCCCACTCTTTTCTTCAGAATTCAGTGAAACTGTGAACCTTTGCTGGCCAATCAGATATGACTGGCATCAGTGTTATATCTAAGTCAGGACTTCTCAATCCTGTCCTGGTAACCCCACAGCCAATAATGTTTTCAGGATATCCAAAAGTAATATGCATGGGACACCTGCCAATGCTGCGTCTCCTCTATATGCAAATGATTGTCATGCATATTCAACTTGAATATCCTGAAAGAAAATCCAACTGGCTCTGGTGGTCACCAGAGCCCTGATACAAGTACTCTGACTATTAAAATTCATTACATTATCAACCATTTTTTTAGTTCTTAAACTCTCATTCCCACATAAAAAAAATATACATGCAGTTTGCTTATCAGGTGCCTGGTATTTTCTTGTTTACACATGAACGATGAGGTTTCTCTAGTGCAGCGGTTCTCAACCTGTGGGTCGCGACCCCAGCGGGGGTCGAACGACCAAAACACAGGGGTCGCCTGTGTTTTGGTCGTTCGACCAAAACTGATCTGCGGACCGACCCCAACGGCCCGGTCCGCAGACCAGTACCGGGCCGTTGGGGTTTTTTGCCGGTCCGCGGCACCGCGGCTGCTGCGGGGAGGCGGGGCGAAGCTGGAGACCTGCCTCCTCCAACCCCAAAAGGGATCGCGTCGCGGTGCTCCTCCTACTTACTTCCTGCCCGCCCTGCCCCGGAAGACAAATGTTGCCGGAGCCGCACGGGCAGGAAGGAGGAGGCGCGTCAGCCGCATGCAGAAGAGGAGCTGCGCGGCCCGAGAAGACCAGAGCCGCTGCAGAGCCTATCCTGTGGTAACCCGTAAAGAAGAGGCCCAGAGGTGAGAGAGAGGTGTGTGCGAGTATGAGATGTGTTGAGAGATTGTGTGTGAGAGTGAATTGAGAGACTGTGTGTGTTTGCAGAGACAGCATGTGAGAGCCTCTGTGTGTGTGAAAGAGACAGCATGTGACAGTGAGAGCCTGTGCTTGAGCAAGGCAGCATGTGGGGGTGTGAGAGAGCCTGTGTGTGTGAGACTCAGACAGCCTGTGCCAGTGAGAGACTGTGTGTATGAATGATTGCATGACAGAAAGAGCATGTGACAGTGAGATCCTGTGTGTGTATGTGTGTTTGAGAGAGAAATGCATGTGAGAATGAGAACCTGACTGTGTGTTTGAGGGAAGAAGACAGGTGGAGAGAAAAGAAACAGAAAAAAAAGCAATATAAAAGGAAATGGCAAAAAAATAAAGGGAAGCAGATGTAAAAAAAAATAAATTACTTTTTACTGATTGGTACATGTAATCTTTGGGAATGTGCAAGAGTAGCACTTTCTCTATGGCGGATCTCACAATGTACGAGATCAACATGGAGGAAGTGGAAACCCAGGGGGCCTGCACAGAGGAGGCAGCAGAATGGGCTTCAGTGCCAATAGCAGCAATCAGTGCCTCCCCAATAGCCACGTGGCAGCAGTGGCAGTAATTAGATTAATTGTTTGACTCAGCTGGAGGTGACAAAGTATGAAGTGGGATGTGAAATCAGCTTGATCTGGTGGAGAATTAGGATTGCTGTTACACATGAACTGTATTTGGCAAACATTAAATTAAAGGGAGCCAGGATAATCAATTGAAGCCTGCAGCTGAGGACTGATTCATTATGACTCATGTAGAAATTAGTGCATTTTCCAGATTAGTCTGCATAACACAATTCTCAACATTCAGCATTATTTCTGCTGTATAGAGTTTTATCTGAGAGGCTCTGAGGTTGTGAGGGAGCCAGTAAGAGTGAGAGCATGAGTGTGTATGAGAAAATCCAGGGGAGTAAGAGTGTGTGTGAGTGGGGGGGGGGGGGGAGAGAGTGTCTTACACCCTGAGAGTGTATCAGTGTCTGTGAGAGCGAGAGGTTATGGTGGGTATAAGAGCATGAATGTGTATGTATGTGACAGTGTATGTGTGAGAGAGAGAGGATAACCTCCTAATCCTTGACAATATCAGGGTGACTGGAAATCAAGAGCTCCCATGTATGGACAGCAGGGGCTTTTTAAAATCCTTATTAGTTTTAATTATTGTGTGTTATTTGATATATGTGCTGTTTTGAAATATGTTATTGGTGTTTGGGAAATTATAAAAATGTATATGATTTTAATTAACAGAAATTCTATTTATCAGTAATTTTAAAATATTCTTTTATTAGTATGGTTTTACTATTATAACTGATGCTTTATGTTTCTTAATTTTATTGTTTTATGAGGAATGGTGGTTCTGTTTATAAATGTCATAATAAATAAGTATGCACTAAAATCCAACCCCATCCATAACCCCGCCCCATATGACCAAAGCCCCGCCCTCGCAGGGCGAGGGCGGGGCGAGGGGTCACCACAACATGAGGAACTGTATTATGGGGTCACGGCATTAGAAAGGTTGAGAATCACTGCTCTAGTGCATGACTTACATACTCATAAATTCAACAACTCACCTCCATTAACTAATAAGCAGTGAATATACAACTATCAGAAATGGGCAGACATTAGATATTGTCTTTATAAAATAACATCTGAATCAAAACTGGACTCCTTATGAGAACATTAAAAGATGAATTTTAATAGTCAGGCACACGCCAAAATCGTGAGATGTGCGGGCACATAGGATATGCACCTGCCACTGTTATAAAATTCCCCAACTTGCGCAGCTCATACCCAGATGTGCATGGTGCTGCTTGTCCAGTTGAAAACTGGGTGCACACATATGCGCGCCTAGGCTATTTTATAACATACTTGCATGTGCCTGTAGGTTATAAAATTGCCACATAAATGAACACATGCAGATACATTTGCGTCAATAAGTGCCCACATGCCCCTTTGAAAGTTACCATCTATAGATGTGAAAACTTCTTAACAAAGATGTTCACTAACCAATTTGACACACCCATGACCATTTCAATAATTTTGGCACATGAAGTTAAGTTTCAAAATTGGCCTGTAGTTATCTGGACTAGTGGGATCTAAAATTGACTTTTTAAGGACTGGGCAAATTTTAGCTACCTTCAATTCCGGGACACAAAGCCTTGCATGAGGCTGACAATAATAATGGATGCAGGATATGTAAATAGATTAAATTCTGGATTTTTAATTAATTTAAAAGATAGGGAATCCCGAGGGGAAGAAGAAGCTTTCATCTTTGACAATAATAAAGTGAGACTATTTGGTGAGATTTTATTAAAAGTAGACAATTTACTTACTAGAACAGCAGAATTATTAAATAGAACTGTGGCAAGGAGTCAATTGAAGCTAAAGGACTGACCTTGGTAAATTCTGCTTGAATGTTACGAATTTTATCTATGAAAGTAATTTCAGGCAACCATTTTTTTAATAAAAAAATTCCAATGAAAAGAATATTCAAAGTGGCTTACTGTATAATTAATGCAGATTGTTCCGAAACTGGCCGGGCAACAATTGCATTTGAAATGCAAAGGTTCCCACCGTAGCAAAATTTCAGAAGAGTGCTATGAAACATAGAAAAAGACCGTATGGCCCATCCAGTTTGCCCATCTGTCCAATTAATTTAGTATTATAATTCCCATCACTGCCTTATACATCCCCTGAATTTATCCCATGCTTTCTTGAATTCGGATAACATTTTTGTCTACACCACTTCCACTGGGATGATGTTCCATACATCTGCCACCCTCTTTGTAAAGAAATATTTCCTAAGATTACACCTGAATCTACCCCTTTTCAACCTCATCTCATGACCCCCTCATTCTAGAGCCTCCTTTCCATTGAAAAAGGCTCACCTCCTGAGCATGGAAACCTTTGAGATATTTGAATGCCTCTATCGTATCTCCCCTGTTTCACCTTTCCTCTAGGGCAGTGGTTCTCAACCGGTGTGTCGCCACACTTCCTGGTCCCCCGCTGACCCAGCTGCTCCCCGGTCCTCCTCTGCCTGGGCTTACAATGCTGTCAGTCCGGGCAGAATGTGGCAGGACAGCTGGAGTCAGCCGCAACGGTATGGTCTCTTCTTCCCGGCCCCCCATGGCCCGGAAGAGGAAGTGGTGAGCACCGGGTGTGTGCGCGGGAAGCAGAGACCATGCTAGTGTGGTCAGAATCGGCCCAAAGAACAGAAGAGAGGCGCGGCCTGAGGGATGAGCAGCGCGACGCGCAGAAAAATGAAGAAGAGCATCAACCGCCATGGCCGATGGGACTCCTCCTCCGCGAGGGCTGAAAATGAAAGAGGTTAGGGTTGGGAGGAGGCTGCTGCTGCCGCTAGTTCCGGGGGAGGGGGGGGAGAGTGAATGAGCAAGCATGTGTGTTTGAGATCCTGTGTGTGTGAGAGAGATAGCATGTATGTGTGTGATTGAGAGCCTATATATGTGAAAGAGTATGTCTGTGATTGAGAGCCTGCCTGTGAGAGAGAGAGAGCATGAATGTAAGTTTACGATTGGGAACCTGTATGTGTAAGTTTGTGATTGAAAACCTATTTGTGTGAAAGAGTATGTGTGTATGATTGAGATCCTTTGTGTGTGAGAGAGATCATGTGTATGTATGATTAAGAGCCTGTGGGGTAGATTGTATAAATTTGCGTGATCGCACCAGGCGCACCAGGCACCAGCGCACCAGGCGCTCGCGCAAAATTATAAAATCTACCTCTGTGTGTGAGAGAAAAAGACAGCATGTATGTGTGTGATTGAAAGTCTGTGTGTGTAAGTGTGAAAAGATAGACAGCATGTGTGTAAATGTGTAATTAGGAGCCTATATAAGTGAGAGAAAAAGCATGTGTATATATGAGTGACTGAGAGCATGTGAGGTAGATTTTATAATTTTGCGCGAACAAAAGTACGCTGGATTTTATAAGATATGCGCATAGCCGCACGTATCTTATAAAATCCGGGGTTGGCGTGCGCAAGGGGGTGCACATTTGTGCAACCTGCGCGCGCCGAGCCCAGCACGCGCTGCCTGTTCCCTCCGAGGCCGCTCCGATTTCGGAGCGGCCTCGGAGGGAACTTTCCTTCGCCCTCCCCCCACCTTCCCCTACCTTCCCCTACCTAACCCACTCCCCCGGCCCTATCTAAACCCCCCCTTTACCTTTGTTGGCAGATTTACGCCTGCTGAAAGCAGATGTAAATCTGTGTGCGCCAGCGGACTGCTGGTGCGCCATCACCCGACCCGGGGGCTGGTCCGGAGGCCTCGACCACGCCCCCGGGCTGGCGCCATGCCCCCGGGCCCACCCCCGAAATACCGCGTCATGCCCCCGAAACGCAGCATCATTCCGCCACACCCCCAACACGCCCCTTTTACGAAGCCCCGGGACTTACGCGCGTCCCGGGGCTCTGCGCGTGCTGGCGGCCTATGCAAAATAGGCGTGCCGGCGCACGAGGGCCCTGCGTGCTTAAATCCGGCCGGATTTACGTGCGCAGGTCATTTAAAATCCGCCCCTGTGTGTATAGGTGTGTAATTGAGAGCCAGTGTGAGAGAGAGCTCTGGTATGTGTCAGAGAGAGGAGAAAGTTCCAAGCAAACCACCCCTCCTCCTGCTAATTCAAAACAATCTCAGGACACCTGGATATCAAACTTTTCCAGGTATGCAGAGCAAAAAAAAAATGTGTATCCTTATTTTTCTTTACTGGGTCTTTGTGTCTGCTATTTTGAAATATTTTATTGGTATCTAGAAATTTTGTATATGAGTTTTTAATTATTGGATATTCCACTCATCAGCTGTTTCAAAATAATCTGTTCTTTTTGTTAGTATGGTTTTACTTCTACTGATTTTATATTTCTTGATTTGTTTTACAAGGATGGGTGATGTTTCTTTTTTCCTTTATTACACTGCATACAGAGATTCTGGCTTGTTGCAGTTTTCAATTCAGTTTTTGTCTGCATGCTTCTAGTTATGCGTTTTGGTCTCTTTATTCTTTGTTAGGTGAGGGTCAGCACATGTGATTCAGGTGAGGTTTTCTGCTGGCGTGTAGTTTCTGTGTAGGGCTCTATAGCAGTCTGATTTGGTCCGTTTTCCTAATAGGAGATGTATTGGTGTCTTAAGGCCTGGTGTTGCCTTTTCTTAGGTAAGGTGGTTACTGTTTAAGTGCTGGAAATAGGTGCTGTTTTGGTGTGGGATGTTTACTATTTATGCAATTTCTGTTCAGACAGAATATGTATCTTTTCCTTGTCATTTTAAATAATAAAAATAATTACCGGACCTTTACTTTTTATTTCCACCATGAATTGTAATGAGCAGTGTGTCACACATGTGAGCGTTGCCTGTCCGGTGTGTCACGATGGGAAAAAGGTTGAGAACCACTGCTCTAGTGTATACTTGTTTAGAACTTTAAGTCTGTCCCCAAATGCTTTAGAATGAAGGCAGCTGGCCATTTTAGTAGCCATCCCTCTGGACCAACTCCATCCTGTTTATATCCTTTTGAAGGCATGGTCTCCAGAATTGTACACAGGATTCCAAGTGAGGTCTCACCAGGGACCTATACAGGGGCAATATCACCTCCCTTTTTCTTCTTATCATTCCTCTCCCTATGCAGCCAAGCAACTTTCTGGCTGTTACAATTGCTTTATCCACCTGTTTGGTAACATTAAGATCATCCATTTCATTTCATTTCATTTATTATCCGATTCAAATACCTCCAGATCCCACTCTTCGTTTAAGCTTAGAAAAATTTCACCTCCAATACTGTACCTTCCCCTTGCTTTTTTGCTTCCTAAATGCATTGCTCTGCATTTTTTAGTATTTTTAGCTGCAAGACCTTAGACCACTCCTTGAACTTCGCTAGATCCCTCCTCATATTTTCCACTTCTTCCTGGCTGTCCACCCTGCTGCAGACTTTGATATCATCGGCACAAAGACAAACCTTTCCCAGATGTATTCCACACATTAAGAAAGGTGGAAAGAAGGCAAAACGATTACCGGCATGGTTAAAATGGGAGGTGAAAGAAGCTATTTTAGCCAAAAGATCTTCATTCAAAAATTGGAAGAAGGATCCAACAGAAGAAAATAGGATAAAGCATTAGCATTGGCAAGTTAAATATAAGACATTGATAAGACAGGCTAAGAGAGAATTTGAAAAGAAGTTGGCCGTAGAGGCAAAAACTCACAGTAAAAACTTTTTAAAATATATCCAAAGCAGAAAGCCTGTGAGGGAGTCAGTTGGACCGTTAGATGATTGAGGGGTTAAAGGGGCACTTAGAGAAGATAAGGCCATCGCGGAAAGATTAAATGATTTCTTTGCTTCGGTGTTTACTGAAGAGGATTTTGGGGAGGTACCCGTAATGGAGAAGGTTTTCATGGGTAATGATTCAGATGGACTGAATCAAATCACGGTGAACCTAGAAGATGTGGTAGGCCTGATTGACAAACTGAAGAGTAGTAAATCACCTGGACCGGATGGTATACACCCCAGAGTTCTGAAGGAACTAAAAAATGAAATTTCAGACCTATTAGTAAAAATTTGTAACTTATCATTAAAATCATCCATTGTACCTGAAGACTGCAGGATAGCAAATGTAGCCCAATATTTAAAAAGGGCTCCAGGGGCGATCCGGGAAACTACAGACCGGTTAGCCTGACTTCAGTGCCAGGAAAAATAATGGAAAGTTTTCTAAACATCAAAATCACAGAACATATAGAAAGACATGGTTTAATGGAACAAAGTCAGCATGGCTTTACCCAGGGCAAGTCTTGCCTCACAAATCTGCTTCACTTTTTTGAAGTAGATAATAAACATGTGGATAAAGGTGAACTGGTAAATATAGTATACTTGGATTTTCAGAAGGCGTTTGACAAAGTTCCTCATGAGAGGCTTCTAGGAAAAGTAAAAAGTCATGGGATAGGTGGTGATGTCCTTTCGTGGATTGCAAACTGGCTAAAAGATATACTTGTGCAATATACTTGTGCTTATTCAATAAAACAGTACCGAGGACCAGTGCATGCAGGAATTTAGGGACTCTGCAAACTAACTGGGTCATTTATCATTTCGCTTTAGAGCATTATCGTGCAATAACGTCATAGCGCACACGATAAATAATGCACTGCAAAATGCATATGCAAATTAAACATTGAGTATTTGAGTGGGAGGAGTTTGGGCAGAGTAAATGGAAATAACTAATTGATTAAGAATTTTATAGTATATTTGAGATGTACTGTAATGAAGTCATTGTCATCTGACTTCATATACAAATATGACAATGTTTTGTCTGTTGACCTGATGTTAATGATCTCTTTTTATTTAATCTCTGTTAATTTAAATTTTTGTGGAGTTTAGTCTTTGTTAAACCTTTTTGTAATGCTGAGTGTGTAATTATGTACATCGCTTAGGCCAATTGTGTTAAGCGATTAATACATTTTTAAAAACAAACAAAAATAATGATCTACTAGCGTGGAGTGCGATAGAGTAACGCACACTATTGAGGGATTTAACGCCGGAAATAACTATACCTTTTTTTTTTGCAGTAAGGTGAAAAAACTGTTTATCGCGCTCCCGCTTCAGATAGCGCAGATTGCGTGTATTATCGCACTGATTATCGCGTACGATAAAAAAAAGAGATTATAATGGACACATCTATCAGGCCTTCCTGTCCCAATAAAAACTACTGTTCTTAACTGGTCTAGCTTCCTAAAGCCATATTGTTTGTGGCAAGTTTAATTGTTGGGAGATACTGGATGCTTTGCGAGGCTCGCTGCAGACAACAAGTGGAACAACAGCAACCTCAAGAACAGGCAAGGCCAGATCCAAGCACTCCTTGGGAAGACCCTGCACCGGAGGCAGAGCCACGGAGCCCACAGGGTCAGGGTCCATGGCAGCGCCTGGCATGCAGACGGCCATGATGGAAGAGATACAGGGAGCGCATCTTTCCTCCACATGCATCCTTGCTGGGCATGCCAGAGGACTTCGTGGTTTGCAGGTATCACCTCAGCTCTCGGTATATACTGGAATTATATGAAGAAATCAGAGGGGATATGGATCTGGTCATCGAAAAGTCTTATGCTGTGCCTGGCCTCACCAAACTGATGGCAACCGACTGCTTCCTTTGTGGGAGGAATGTCCCAAACCACTTTTTCATGCTGTCTGGAAAAGGACATAACAGCTGTATCTGACTGCACTAATTGCTACATAACATTTCCTCGGGATAGGCAGGACTTGTTGGACATGAAGAGAGGCTTTTATGCCATCGCTAACTTTTTCAGTGATCTGGGAGCTATCTACGGCACTCACGTGGCCATCATTCTACCCTGTGACAGGGAGGAGATATAGTGCAACAGAAAGCTCTTCCACTCCATCAACGTGCAAATGGTCTGTGACGCTTGAATGCACATCCTCAACATAGTGGCAATTGACCTACGTGAAATATTGAGGACGGCCTGTACTGTGATGGTTGGCACATAGGTAAGAGAGACTCTTCTTTCTTACCTATGTGCCTCCCCCCTTGTAGAAATCATAGCAAAACACATGAATCTGGACTCCCCAGGGATGATCTTAGGGGATTTCAACCTTCATGTTGATAAGGCCCCACTCACAACCAACTGTGAAGCATTTCTCTCACCTCCCTTATGGCCATGGGCTTCGGACAGATTATCAACAAGCCTACCCACAAAGCCAGCCACACCTTGAACCTTATTTTCATAAATTCAGACCTCATGCACTCATCCCCCCCCCCCCCCCCCCCCCCCCCCCAATTGCTCTCCGGTTCCCTGGTCGGACCACTCCTTAATCTCTGCCACCTTCACAATGAATGAAACTCCCAATACACATCCCCCTGAATCCACCTTTCACTACAGGAGATCATGCTTTTCTGATGTCCTCAGTAATCACCTGGCCAAAGAACTTCCTCAACTAGACCTCTCAGACCCCAATTTAGCTCTATTCTCCTGGAGCAACCTCACAGAGACAGTAGCTAATAAATTATGCCCGCTATCAACCAAAAAAAATCAATCATACCTCGCACAGAAGTCAAGCATGGTTCTCCAAGGAGCTACAAAAGCTTAAACAAAATCTCAGACAGAAAGAAAATAAATGGCGCAGGGACCCGTGCCCCAACACATTAACTGCATACAAATCTGCCCTCCACTCCTACAGGAACTCTACCCTATGGTCCAAAAGAGATTTGTATGCACAAAGAATTCACCACCTCATCTCTGACGCTAAAGCACTGTTCTCCTACATTTCTGAACTCACACAAACTAGCACACCGTCTATTCCTAACGACCAAGCACAATCTAAAGCCAATGAACTGGCTATCTTTTTCCAAAACAAAATCTCCAACCTCTTAACTCTCCTGCCTTCCAGCCCTACATCCTCTCCTACATCCTACTATCTCCCAAATAAAGGGACTTCACTTGAATCATTTGAACCCACTACCGCTCTGGAGATTCATACACTAATAAAGAAAATGAAATCTTCTACCCATCCTTATGACCAAATCCCATCAAAACTACTCATTCTGGTAACATACACCATAGCCAAACCTCTGGCCGATATCATAAATTGCTCTATCACATGGAATCTTCCCAGACACCCTAAAACTTGCCTCTCTTAAACCTCTTCTCGAAAAACCAAACTTAGATCCAAAGGAACCCAACAATTACCGCCCTTTCTCCAACCTACCTTTTATAGCCAAGATCATGGAAAAATTAGTCAACTCTCAACTTTCTGATTACCTTGAAGAACACAAAATTCTGCACCCTTCCCAATATGGATTCAGCAAAGCACTAAGCACAGAAACCCTTCTCATCTCGCTAACAAACCATATATCATCATGGGATTGGACAAAGGGCAATCCTTCCTACTAATTCTTCTAGACCTTTCTGCGGCTTTTGACACAGTAAACCATGACATCCTCCTCAATAGACTTTCTGAAATTGAAATAACAGGAACTGCCTTCAGATGGTTCAAATCATTCCTCAGTAACAGAGGCTATAAAGTCAAAATCAACAATAAAGAATTCCCCCACATCAATTCCTCACTAGGAGTTCCTCAGGGTTCCTCTTTGTCCCCCACTCTCTTCAATATATACCTCCTTCCACTATGCCAGCTGTTAACTAACCTAAAACTAAAACACTTCCTTTACGCAGATGACGTGCAAATCCTGATCCCCATAACAGAATCTATTTCTAATACACTCAAGTACTGGGAAAGTTGCTTCCGAGAAATCAGCCACCTCCTCACTAATCTAAACCTCATACTCAATTCAGCTAAGACCGAACTCCTCCTTATTTCCCCGGACGACAACGATACTCCTCAAAGGTCATTCACTAACACCTTCGTCAACCAAGCAAGAGACCTGGGAGTATTAATTGACAGCCGTCTGAATTTAAAAACCTTAATCAATCACACCACCAAGGACTGCTTCTATAAACTGCAGGTACTAAAAAGAATTAAACCACTTCTACACTTTCAAGATTACAGAACGGTCCTCCAAGCCATTCTTTTCTCTAAGATAGACTACTGCGACTCCATTTTGCTATGTCTCCCAGATTCTTCCATCAAGCCTCCTCAGAAGCTGCAAAACGCAGCGGCCAGAATCCTAACAAACACTCGCAGAAGAGACCACATCACACCCATCCTCAGAAGTCTACACTGGCTACCAATAAGTTTCAGAATTGTAAACAAGTCCCTCACCATCATCCACAAAACCATCCACAACCAAGCTCCCCTTAACCTTCAATTCCCACTCAGATCACGCACTTTGTCTAGACCTATCAGAGATGCCTTCAAAGGATCCCTGCACGCACCCCCAACCAAATCCACACATCATCTAGCCACCAGAAAATGGGCTTTCTCCACAGCAGGACCAACCATTTGGAATACTATCCCCCCTGAACTCAGACAAGAACCTTGCCTGCTGACATTCAGAAAAAGGCTTAAGACTTGGTTATTCAAACAAGCCTTTATCCAAGTCCACTAGTCCCCAATAGCTTTCATTACTGAACATTCAGCACACTGTAAATAATTGTTCTGCTCATTGAATTACCTTCTACTCTGTTTGCTTCTTCTCCCAGTTCTATCACTCCTGTTTCAATGTAACTTTTTACTTCCCTTCGCTATGTTAATGTTTAAGGTTGTTGTTCCCCTGGTTCCTTGTAAACCTACATGATATGATTGTAAATCATGAATGCTGGTATAAAAAAAGCACTAAATAAAATAAAATAAATATATTCCATCTCTGGCTATGTGTTTGTAGCAAATGACATGGACATGGAGGGTGACTGTGTGTGTGTGTAGGAGGTGGGGGGGGGGGGGGGAGGAGGAAAAGCATATCTGCCATGACAAGTGGCTTGTACAGTTACATCAGCAGCCCATTGCCCCAAGGCCTGGCTTTTTCTCCCCATGCTGCAGAGGCCTGCTAATCTTGTGATGGAAAATAATGCACCGGCCCTAAAGCTTAGTGTGAGCAGGCACTATTCACTTTCTACGAGTTACATTTCAAAATGGCCCTGTTCCTATCATCCCATTGAGAGCTATTTAAATCTCATTGGTTAATGACAAGCTTGAAGTGTTCACACTGTTGGTACTGCACAATCGCGTGTTGCCAGTTAGTAAAGCATCATCCACATTTTTAGACACAGTTTGTCTTCAGCCTCTCTCAGCGCAACCAGAAGCAGAGTCCTGTGCATGTCAGTGGCCATGCATATTCCCTGTTTCAGGCCTCACAAAAGAACATACTGTGGACATTCACAAACACACCATGAGGTACCGTTCTTTCAGCTAACACAGGTGTCGCAGCTCTTATGTATTGCTTTGAAGTTGGAAGCCTGCTACCCACCAGTAGTCTTAACTCAGTTGCGAGGGCCTGGCACACAATTGTTGAAATATCCAGATGTGATTAGGTAGTCTGGAAGAGCAGAGCTTCTTTTGGCTATTGTAACCTGCACATGTACTGGCCCAGAACAATGTGACATCCACTAAAGCTAGGCAAATTGGCCCTTAAGGTTCAGGAAAAGGTACAGACTACCTTATACAGTCTTATAGGATTCTGTGGTTTGCAAGCCAGATCTGCAAGTGACAATGCCATGAATGATGGCTGACATCTGTCTTTGCCACAGGAGATTCTGGGTATGGTTGCAGGACCTGGCTTCTCACCTCTTTTGTCATTTCCATCACGTTGGCAGAGAGGAGGTACAATGAGGCCTTATGTACTACCCGCTGTGTCATCGAACGCACCTTTGGAGTTCTCAAAAGTCATTTTCGCTGTTTGGACAAGATGGTTGGAGCTTTAATGTATGCCCCACACAAGTTGGCGATCTAATGCTGCTCTGCTGTGTCTTCTATAATATCGCTCTAAGTCATGGACTACAAATGGATATAGTTCCTAATTTCTACCCAGATCCATGAGGCAAGGACACCACACTGAGTTGCAGCCAGCTTCATAAAAACATTATACAACGCTACTTTGCTTCATGGGCCTCACTTACCACATCTCCTTTCAGGGAAGGGAGGCCAGTAAACTGTTAGCTGCTGCTTTCCTCACTATTATCTTTCTTTCTCTCACTGCTTATCTGTCTGGGTCACTGTATAAGAGAAAATACATATACCTACTCAGGATTTGTCTTGACAATGGAGCCGAACAGTGCACTGAAAAAACAGTCATGAAAGTAAAGATGACATAAAATACATATAGCTGCCATAATGTGGTTTGCGTCATACTGACACAAAAAAAGGCATGTGCGGCATGTGAGTTTGTGAACAACTGCCAACATAGAATTCATAGTTTGGCCTAGCTAGTGCAGTGTGACTTGCTGGCCCTCCCCTGCAGACCCCATCCTAGTGTACACATGTGGATGAGATAGTAGATGTATGTAATGTGTTCTAAACCAGGACAGGATTTAGCTGACCTGAAAATTGGAGCAAGTTGGCAAACCTTTTGTTACAATTCCCAGCCCAGGCCGACAGCCCCTACCTCCCGATGCTGGGCCTCAACCTCATCCCTCCACACCTTGGCCACTGTGGGCAGCCACCATGGTAGTCCTGCTGTCTCCCGGCCTCCCTGCTCACCCCGGGACAGCCCTCCATCAGCTCCAGCTGATTCTCATCTGAGGTGCGGGGACGCCGCCGCACCGACCACACTGCCGTCACCTTCTTCCTCAGCCCCCACTTCTAGGCACACGCGCACCTCTGTCAGGGATTTAAAGGGGCCATGGAGGGAAGAACTCCCGCGGCCCCTAGTGATGATGTCAGTGGCTCTGGGAATATAAGGGAAGCTCTGACAGTCAGAGCTTGACTTGGCAACAGCTCTCCTTGCTGTCATCTGTCAGTGTTCCTGAGTTGCTATTCCTGATCCTATTCCTGCGTTCCCCTGCCCGCACCAATCTCCAGTTCCTGTTCCTGCTCCTGCTCCTGCTCTAGATTCCCAGCTTCAGTTCCTGCATTCCAGTTCCTGTTCCTTGCTCCTCTCCCCTCAGATGGACCTTGGCTCAGGACCCAGATTGCTCCTTGACCACGTCTTCTGCTGCCTGCTTCTGAACTCTGAACCAGACCTGACCACTTCTTCTGCCACCTGCCTCTGACCTCTGGACTGAACCTGACCACGTCTCCTGCTGCCTGCCTCAGACCATCGATTCCTGATTGCCGCTTGCCTCGTCTTGCCGTGACATACGGGATCATCCACGCAGAGGCCCACCTAAGACCATCCGGCCCCGGCAACCTCAGCTCAACCTGCGAGGAATGTGGGCTGGTAGTGGCAAAGCTCCTGCAGGCCTCTGCTTCCCGTCCAGCCTCGCCTCCCAATGGTGGGGACCTGTGGGGGGTCTCCCCCACAGGTAGTGCTAACACCACCTTGGGCCAAGGGCCACGCTCGCAACACATTTTGCTAACATCATAGTGCTCTAGTAGTATGCCTTCCCTTACAGCCTTGGGTAAAGGGCCTGTGCTACCTGTTGCCATACCCACAATGTGCACAGGCCCTTCTAAGGTAGCATACCTCTTGGTGGTTGCATGCACTCTGTCACACATGCACCATACTAAACCTACCTATGCAATTTGTAAATGATAATGCGCAGAAGGTGAGGGCCTTGGTCATTGTGATGTCATGTCGGTTTGGTTAGCTTCTCGGAGAGCCTACACCAGGATGCATATCTAGCTCTGTGAAAGCAGGATTGGGAACTTGATGGTGTCCTGCCTTCACCTGTATTATCCTCTGAGCTTGGAGATATCACCATCACCGTATAGTATGTAATGACTCTAAGAGAATACACATCTCTCCTGGTGACATAGAAGCCACCAGTTAGGTGTGTTTGAACCTCCGGCCTTCACATCACCGATCACAGCTAGCCTTACAGAGATATTGAGATGTCTGGATGCTACAAGGCCTTTGACCGCTATAGCTCACTGACAGTCATGTGGTGCAGCTGTATGTACGTATGTATGTACCCAGAAAATATACAGAGTATTTTACTTTGAGCAATAGCTAGTCTCTCTTAAAGTCCTGGTGCGATTTATGCCTCCCTTAAAGCACATAGGCTGAGCACTTTTGTGCCAAACAGTTTGCAGATATTTCAGTTTGCAATGTCACTACACATTTTCTGTGGTTTAATGGTTGCAGTCTCTTGCTCATCCACATGCCTGTCATGACTTGTGAGGAATCAGGAAGAGGTGCTGTCCTGTACTCTGTGCCTTATGTGGTGTAAGTCACTTTTACAGTTAGTGGTGAGCAGTGCAGGTGTGCTTCTATACTCTCAATGATCTGCTCTGTTTAAAACTTTAAGGTTAGAGAAACTCTTTTCAGCTGATGAGTGCAAGAGCCTACAAGCTACCTCCATAGTACACAGCACACAGGGTTGAATGAATAGGCCTACTGCTCTCAGTGCTCTCATGTAGTTTGCATGATGGCTGATGGCCTTTTTTTGTTTGTCTCTTGTTAGACACACATTTAGTGCCACCTAAGGCCGTAAGGGGCCCATGTTTGTACCTCAGACAAAGTTGGTGTCATATATGCCTCTGACAGAGGTGTTTTAGGTAGCCAGACATACATAACCAGACTAGGACAGTAGCAATACTGTAACTGGGATCGGGTTCTGGAACCAGGCAGGAACTGTAGCAAGACTCGGGTACTGGAACCAAGCAGGTACTGTAGCAGGCAGGCAGGAACCAAGTAGGTACTGTAGCAGGAACGGAGCGGTGAAACGAGGCAGGTCAATCCAGGGCACAGCACAACAGGACACCGGGAGGCAAACCTGTTGCAAGGCAAAGACTGGATGGCCGCGGCCGGCTTATCAAGGCCGCAGCGTCTGACGTCAGGAGTTGGGCGGAGCCACCACTGGCGGGAAACAGCCTAGAAAAGCGTCCAAGTGGCGCACGCACAAGCGTCTAGAAGCAGAGCGTCCGTGGGAGACATTGCGGCTGTGCAGCCCCAGCGGGGACGCCGCCAAATAGGCCGCAAACCAGGCCTCCGGAAGCGGGAGCAGGTCCGGGAGCGTGGAGGTAAGGGCCTGGCCGCGGTACTTGCGGCCAGGACCGCAACAGTTATCATTGTTATACCTATAAACTGTTGTGAAGGCCAGCACCAAACAATGGTATATAAAAGCCTACAAATAAATAAAAAAATAAATAATGGGGACTTGGAGAGGAAGTCATTTTCAATCCATGCAAAGTCAACTAGGACTGGCTGGTTATAAAAAATAATTCACCTTGATTGCTTCTGATTCTTGTTTATTTCTTCCCTCATTTGCTATCCTGGCTCCAGGAAATCTAGAGTCAAGTGTAGAAAAACTTCTACAGTATAGATTGATCTATAGACTTTAATGGGAAATGAATATGAATAAAACAAACATTTTTGTTAATATTTGGGGCACCTGCCATGCATAATCATTTTACCAAATCTGAAATAAAAATGTCTGATTTGGTTTGTATTAATTATTTGTTTTAAATTAATTCTTATCCTTACTATTTATTTATCCTCCCTGAGAAACTCAATTTACCCAGATCATTTAGAAGCCAGGCTTTTTGCTTTGAATATGCTTTTTTAGTTTTTGACTTTATGCAAACTTCTTCTCAAATTCTCTTTTGGCCTGTCTTACAAGTGTTATATACCTAATTTGAAAATATTTATGCAAGGAGGACCTTGCAAGACTGGAAAATTGGGCATCCAAATGGCAGATGAAATTTAATTAGGACAAGTGCAAGGTGTTGCATATAGGGAAAAATAATACTTGCTGTAGTTACACAATGTTAGGTTCCATATTAGGAGCTACCACCCAGGAAAAAGATCTAGGCATCATAGTGGATAATACTTTAAAATCGTCAGCTCAGTGTGCTGCAGCAGTCAAAAAAGCAAATAGAATGTTAAGAATTATTAGGAAGGGAATGGTTAATAAATGATTAATAAAACGGAAAATGTCATAATGGCTCTATATCACACCATGGTGAGACCGCACCTTGAATACTGTGTACAATTCTGGTCGCCGCATCTCAAAAAAGATATAGTTGCGATGGAGAAGGTCAGAGAAGGGCAACCAAAATGATAAAGGGGATGGAACAGCTCCTCTATGAGGAAAGGCTGAAGAGGTTAGGGCTGTTCAGCTTGGAGAAGAGATGGCTGAGGGGGGATATGATAGAGGTGTTTAAAATCATAAGAGTTCTAGAATGGGTAGATGTGAATCTGTTTTTTACTCTTTCAGATAATAGAAAGTCTAGGGGGCATTCCATGAAGTTTGCAAGTAGCACATTTAAGACTAATCAGAGAAAATTCTTTTCCACTCAATGCACAATAAAGCTCTGCAATGTGTTGACAGAGGATGTGGTTAGTGAAGTCAATGTAGCTGGGTTCAAAAAAGGTATGGATAGGTTCTTGGAGGAGCAGTCCATTAACTGCTATTAATTAAGTTTACTTAGGGAATAGCCACTGCTATTAATTGCATCAGTAGCATGGGATTTTCTTAGTGTTTGGGTAATAGCCAGGTTCTTGTGGCCTGGTTTGACCTCTGTTGGAAACAGGATGCTAGGTAGGGATGTGCAAAGGGACACCATACATTGCATTCGGAATTCGTATTCGTCGGGGGGCAGATATGTTGCATTCGGCAAGGGGGGCCCCCGATACATTCATGCATTAATTCTTATTCATTTCCCAGCTAAAATTGAATTAATTGCAAACTCCCACCCTCCTGACCCCCACAAGACTTGCCAAAAGTCCCTGGTGGTCCAGCGGGGGTCCGGGAACGACCTCCTACATTTGGGCCGTCGGCTGCCAGTATTCAAAATGGCACCGATAGCCTTTGCCCTCACTATGTCACAAGGGCTACCGGTGCCATTGGTCGGCCCCTGTGACATAGTAAGGGCAAAGGCTATCGGCGCCATTTTGAAAACTGGCAGCCGACAGCCCGAGTGCAGGAGGTCGCTCCCGGACCCCCGCTGGGCCACCAGGGACTTTTGGCAAGTCTTGTGGGGGTCAGGAGGGTCCCCCAAGACTTTCCAAAAGTCCCTGGTGGTCCAGTGGGGGTCCAGGAGCGATCTTCTGCACTCGGGCCGTCGGCTGCCAGTAATCAAAATGGCGCCTGTAGCCTTTGCCCTTCATATGTCACAGGGTAGCCCTTGTGACATGGTAAGGTCAAAGGCTATTGGCGCCATTTTGAATACCGGCAGCTGAGGGAGTGAGTGCAGGAGATGGCTCCCGGACCCCCTCTGGACCACTAGGGAGTTTTAGTAAGTCTTGGGGTGGTCAGGAGGGTGGGGGGTTTGTTTAAATTCGCTCCTTTAGATGGCCAAATAATTCGGCAAAGATTTGTTGTATTCGTGGGGAATCGCGATACGTTTTGCTTCCCCACGAATACAATGAATATGGCCCTATACGTTGCGGACTACCAATACGTAGGAACAGAATGCACACCCCTAATGCTGGGCTTAATGAACCCTTGGGTCTGACCCAGCATGGCAATTTCTTATGTTCACTTGCCTACTTTCTTTATTTGGATCTGCTTTCCATTTTCTTAAAAAAATGACATATTGGGGTAGATCTTTAAAAAATACGTGATCGCGTACTTTTGTTTGCGCACCAGGTGCAAACAAAAGTACGCTGGATTTTATAAGATACGCGCGTAGCCGCGCGTATCTTATAAAATCCGGGGTCAGCGCGCGCAACGGGGTGCACATTTGTGCAACCTGCGCGTCAAGCCCAGCGCGCGCTGCCTGTTCCCTCCGAGGCCGCTCTGATTTCGGAGCGGCCTCAGAGGGAACTTTCCTTCGCCCTCCCCCAACCTTCCCCTCCCTTCCCCTCCCTTCCCCTACCTAACCCACCCACCCGGCCCTATCTAACGCCCCCCTACCTTTGTCGGCAAAGTTACGCCTGCTTTCAGCAGGCATAACTTGCTTTCAGCAGGCGTAACTTTGCGCGCACCGACCGGCAGCCCTGCTCCATCCTCCGGTCCCGGGGGCCGGTCTGGAGGCCTCGACCATGCCCCCGGGCCCGCCCCTGAAGCACCACGGCACGCCCCCGAAAGGCCGCGTCGTTTCGGGAATGCCCCCGGACACGCCCCCTCCCGCCCCTTTTCGAAAGCCCCGGGACTTACTCGCGTCCCGGGGCTTTACGCGCGCCGGCGGCCTATGCAAAATAGGCGCGCCAGCGCGCGAGGGCCCTGCGCGTGTAAATCCGGAAGGATTTACGTGCGCAGGCCTTTTAAAATCCGCCCCTTTGTCTTTAACCATCTTTCACCTCATCATTAAACCAAGCTGGCAGTCAAGTTCCTTCAGCCTTTTTAAATGCATGACTATATATTTATTTATTTGTTCCAAGTTTACATACATATATATATATATATATATATATTTTTTTTTTTTTTTTTTTTTTTTTAATTTGCCAAGATGGTATATATGATAAATATATACTATTTTTCTTTTTATAAACTAATATAAATGTATTTGTTTTTGCCTTGCCAGTAGGTTTAAAATCATGGCTTGCTCTAGATACACTTCTTTCCATATACTCCCCAGATTCTAACCAGTCAAAATCTAGAGAAGCTTTGTGAATTTTCATCTTACATGTCCCCTTTTTTTTTTTTTTCTTGTTTTCTTGTGTGTGTTAATGATTTTTGAAATGAAGAATAATTCAAATGGAACACAGAATTCTTTTTTTTTTATTTAACTAGCTTACTTGAAATTGATATATTTACTAAGAAGTGAAATTTCCAAAATTAGTCATCTGTCCATTAGGTTGAGCTTTTGACACAATCCGATTCTGAAGTAAAAAATTTACAATGCCATAAATCTTCAATGGAATTTTTTTTTTTTTTTTTGACATCTAAGCCTTAGCAGGGACTTCAATGCATTACAGATTAGCAACTGGAAAATTTCAGCACTAGGCAATGAAAAGCTTTACAAGTGCGCTTTACAACCCATTATTACAATAACTGTTCTAAGCATCCATTTCCACTCCCTAGCACTGAGAAAATCTACTCATCTTTTCAATAAAGCAGAGCACCATGTCAGTACACATTTCTATTACTCATGCTAAAATGTTAGCTTTTCAAGCTAATGTATAATCACCTGATTAAAATGTCACTCCTGGTTTTTTGTTTGGTTTTTTTTTTTAAGAATTTTGTATAAAGGAAACTTTAGCAAAGGCTTAAAGAAAACTATTTACTTTACCTTGGTATACCTACCTGTCAGTGGTGAGCACATTAGTCATTGCTTTGAAGACCAGAACACCTACTACGGTTTCAATTTAGTTAACTAGAAATAAAGGTCAGCCAAGCTGTAGGTGACACCATTCTATTGGACTAAATTAATAAAAATAATTAATAAATATAATTAATAAATATAATAATAAATATTAATAATAAATAACAAATATAATTAATAATTAATAAAAATAATTAATAAAACGGTGCCACCAACAGCTTGGTTGTTGACCTTTATTTTTCTACCAAAATGATCTAACCCGACACAAACTTTAATTAACTGGAATCTTAAGAGAAATCTTTCCATATTACATGCCTAAGGGGCCTCGGCACACATACCTGATTTGGATTATTTCATCTCCCCGTAGCCATGTAAAGCTGGGTATAGGAAAGCCTGAAACAGAACATTCTAGAACTGCATCGTGTCCTTCGATGGCTACTACATTGGATGGTCTTTGCAGGAAGATTTGTTGTCTATGCAAACCTGATTCTAAAAGAGAAGAGAAGAAAAAGGAGAGTTGTCATACAAGCAGCAATGAACAACTTTTATATTCTTTATATGATTTCTCTATTTTTTTGTGATTTTCCAATAAGGGCAATCAATACAATCTATGTTTTATCTCAAATTCATTTTTGACCTTTATTGCGAAAAATATATAAATGTGATTCTGTAGCTCAGCTGACTTTTTTTTTTTTGTATTCCTTTGCATAGAAAGTCATATGAGTTTTAATACTTTTTTTTAACTACAGAAAACAAAAATATCTATAGTATATCCATTCCAGAATTTTATGCTTAAAAACTAAAAAACCTATGATGCAATAACTAATAAGCAAATTGCTTTTTCTTATTTGGATTAAATGACTGTAGAGTGATTATCTTGTTTTCAATCCCTAAAACCATCGTACTGCTTTATTTTACATAAATTGTATGTATGTGTGTGTGTGTGTATAATCTCTCTATATATACATATCCATGTGTGCATACATAGGCATATACACACAGACACACATGCACAGACACAATTTATATAAAACACAGCAGTAGGTTGGGCTTAGGTGGCGCATATACACACACACACACATATAGCACAGAAATTAACACATTTTGGTATTTCAAATCATAGATATAGGAGTATTGAAAACAGGTCAGCAGGAGGTGTTGTTTTCAGGAACAACATGCCACTAGAAAGCTGCACACAAGAAATGTAGGCATGTGTATTTGTTTTAAAACAAGTGTACATCCAAAATGAATGCGGCTATTTTGTTTCATTCGTGGGGTCCACGAAATGAATAGGGACAGCTAACGAATCAAACATATCCTATTAGTTTCATATGCTTTGGCTCCATTCATTCTTTTGTGTGTATGGGATCTTAGGAATCAATGGGTTGGTAACAGGTACATTCTCCATCTTCACTGGACTTACAGTTAAAATTTGTTACTGTATCCAGCAGCCCAGCAGCCAACCCATCCCTGTTGACGTAGCAACCAACCCTTCCTTGTGAGTCATGCGTGACTTCACAGCATTGACAAAGACTGATGGGCAGCACTGGGCAGAACATGTGCTGGCAAGGAGACAAGCAAGACAGCGTTAACAGAGGGAAGCTTTATCAATTCCAGTCTAGCACTGCATTCTGGATCCAGTGACACTGGTCCTGGTGTTTGGGCAAGTGTGGGATGGGGATTGCTGCACATTTCTTCTCATACTTAGTTCTGGGAGGAACAGACTGTTTAGAACATGTTTTTCCTTTTTAGTAAAAATCTGCTTGCTTTCCTGCTACTTCAGCATTAGTATTTTTCCCCATTTCCAACTCTATCAGTAATGCTTGTCAATATGTAACAATTCACCTAATTGCAATAGAAACAATGACTATTTCATAATTGTCTTACTCTTAATGTCTCAAAAACTGAAATAATCTATCTTACCTGATGTACAGATATTAATATTTTACTTCAGTTCACATTTCGTAACCAATAGAGATGTGAATCGTGTGCTAGGGGTGTGCATTCGTTTTGAACGCATATGTAAAATGCAACTTATTTTTTTTTTAAACTTAAAAAAGTGATGATGCGCAACGCATCGCAATTTTCAACTTATTCAACATAGCTATGTTGAATACGTTGAACCTAAATAAACACTAAATAAACACTTAAACCCCCCCACCCTCCTGACCCCCCCAAGACTTACCAAAACTCCCTGTATCGTTAAGACGATCGGGCACACGATAGGGATGTGCAGACAAAAAGTTTGCGTTGATAAGTTGAAGGTCGATTTCGTTCAATATGGACATATGGAGAATTCCATAAGTTGACCGTCTGTCCATATGTTCACCGGTTCCCTAAATAAAAATTTAAACCCCTCACCCTCCTTAATCCCCCCCCAAGACTTACCAAAACTCCCTGGTGGTCCAGCGGGGAGTCAGGAAGCCATCCCTGTATTCCTTTGCGAGGAGCACGTGACGTCGGCGTCACGTCGAGTAACGCGGACGTCACGTGCTCCTCCGCTCCCGGACCCCCGCTGGACCCAACCGGAACTTTTGGCCCAAGCTGGCCAAAAGTTCCGGTTGGGTCCAGCAGGGTCCGGGAGCAGAGGCGCGGAGGAGCACGTGACGCGGACGTCATGTGCTCCTCGCAAAGGAATACAGGGATGGCTTCCTGACTCCCCTCTGGACCACCAGGGAGTTTTGGTAAGTCTTGGGGGGGGATTAAGGAGGGTGAGGGGTTTAAATTTTTATTTAGGGAACCGGTGAACGTATGGACAGACCCTCAACTTATGGAATTCTCCATATGTCCATATTGAATGAAATCGACCCTCAACTTCAACTTATCAATGCAAACTTTTTGTCTGCACATCCCTATCGTGTGCCCGATCGTCTTAATGATCAGGTTCGGCTGGGGGGGGGGGGGGAAATCTGATCGTGGGTGATGTGGGTGATGTGAATCGGAATTGGTTCTGATTCACATCGTTATTTTTTTTGTAGTGAGGCCCGACCCTTTAAAATTAACCCCTTACCTTCCCCCACCATCCCGAACCCCCCCAAAACTTTTTACGATTACCTGGTGGTCCAGTGGAGGCGCGGGGACCAATCTCCCGCTCTCGGGCCTTCGGCGCTATTTTGGCTGCCACTCAAAAATGGCGCCGATGGCCCGATAAAAAAAAAAACCCCACCTGACCCTTTAAAAACGACCCCTTAGCTTCCTCCACCCTCCAGAGCCCCCCAAAACATACCTGGTGGTCTAGTGGTGGTCCCGGGAGCGATCTCCCATTCTCAGGCCGTCGGCTGCCACTCACAAAGATGGCGCCGATGGCCCTTTGCCCTTACCATATGACAGGGTATCCGTGCCATTGGCCGGCCCCTGTCACATGGTAGGAGCACTGGATGGCCGGCGCCATCTTTAAAGATGGCGGCGGCCATCTTTGATAAAGAAGTGAGTACAAGTAAATTTATGAAATGAAATTTCATTAAACTGCTTTAGTACACTATATTTGAACTACAGTAGTAAACGAGAGTCAAGTTGGACAAAGTGAGTTGCATTTTGGTAGCTTCCATTGTGTTATAACACATTTGAATACATCTTCAAAACTTTCAGATCTGATGGCTTGAGAAAGACTAAATATAACCAATAGGTTTTGGGATTAGAGTGCAGGTGGGCTGTGCTGGAGGGTTGACAGCTAGACTGGAGAGACAGGAGTCTTCAAGCAAGTTTTGACAGACAGTGGCACAAATATGATAAGGGCAATGGAAGACAGCTTTTGAAGGATGTGTTGCTTTGCCCTTTTGTGGCACCTGGCAGTGAGAGTCCCAAGAACCACAGGATTCCAATCCTGGAGGAAAGAATAAAGAAGTGCAGGAAAATAGCAGGAAGTTTCATTGAAACATGAGGGGTGAGCAGCTTCTCCGTGAGGAGCAGGAAGAATTTTGGCATGCCTAATAAGCAACTGATTGAAGATGTTGGCACCCATTGGAATTCCACCTATCTGATGCTGCGGAGATTAGTGGAGCAGCAGAGACACCTGAAAACGGAAATAGGTATGGATTTCTCCTTGGGGCATTATGATTGGGTAGTGCTGAGGGAGCTTATACAAATTCTGAAGCCTTCAAGGATGCCACACAGGGATCTGAGTTCCAAAAGCACCACCCTAGGTGGGGGTCATCCCCATAGAAAAATATTCTGGAGGAAAAATTATAAAGTTTCTATGCACAAGAGGGAATAGAAGCAGAGGAGTTGCAGCTTCACCAGCTTGTGGAATCCTTGCTGTAGCAGCCGCAAGTGCGACTGAAACCTCTTACAGAAAACAATACTTACAATGTGTGCCACAATTTGTGATCCATGGGTGAAAATGAGTTTCACTCTTCAAGCCTGGCATTTCACATGCATGAAGGAGAAACTGCCAGCTAGGGGGCATGAACAGGAGCACCAGAGGCAGAGACACAGTGGTAATATAGCGCAGGAAAGAGAGGCTACCCCATAGAGTTAAGCAGGTACAAGCACAGTGTCAGCTAGCACTTCCTTCCCCACTTCAGTACACTAAAGTTATGTTGCCCCCCATAGAACCAGCCCTCCTGACACAGGCAGCTGGCAAGAGAAATCTTCGCTCCACTCCAGCAAAGAAGACCCTCCCGTAGAAATCTCTGTAACAGAGGCAACTGAGGACACGGACATAGGTGCACTGGCATATTGGGCACTCAAATCCATGGTCTTGCTAGACCTGGGAAATATGGTTGAGCATTAGCTTTCCTGCCCACCAACTAGCGGGCACTATGAGCGTATCTTATCAACGGCACAGGACCTCGCGAGCCCTCATCACTCAAGGTTGGTGCCAGAGTTGATGGGAAAAGCTGGTCTTTTTGAACAGCAATGTGCTTTTTCTTGGCTTTCCAAAATCTCCGTGTGGATAGCAAGATGACTGAAAGACACTCGGAGGTCTTGCTGCCAGTCTGCCTAGCTACCATGCCTCAGATGTACTACTTGGAGACTTGCTCCACTCAAACTAGCTGCCTTGCCCCTAAAGTACGACTTGGGGATCTTTCTGACACTATGAATATCTTCCATGCCCCTGAGGTATGCCTAGCTGCCATGCCTCAGATGCACGATCTGGTGGATCATGTTGCCATTCTGCCACTCTGCCTAGCTGCCATGCCGCAGATGTTCCACTTTGGGGTCTCACTGACACTCTGCCTATCTGCCATACTCCAGCTATCCCATCTTAGTGATCTTGCTGCCAATCCTGCCTAGCTAGCATGCCCCCCGTTGTACTAGCTGGGATCTTGCTGTCACTCTGCTTATTATTTATTATTTATTATTTATTTCTTTTATATACCGACATTCAATCGAGATATCACATCGGTTTCCAGATAACCAAGAGAATAGGGCGTAGTCCGCCCTATTTTACATTATAACATGGTAACCAAAAAACAATTATAACATATTATAACAGTAGTACATGGAACAAAAGGTTATAGGATATAACAAAAGGTTATAGGAATAACATATGTACATGAATGTGTTGTTGATAAAATATTTAGGATTAGGGACTTGTTGGTAAAGTAATTTAGGAATAAAGGAGGGAGGGGGGTGAGGGAAGGGAGGGGGGAAGGTGGGGTGGGAGGTAGTGGAGTGAGGGATTCAGGGGGGTGAGAAGACTGAGTATGGGATGAGGTGTGTTGCGTTCGGGCAGGTTAAGGGTCGGGTGGGAAGGCTTTTAAAAACAGCCATGTTTTAAGGTGTTTTTTGAAGGTTTGCAGTGATGGTTCATTTCTGAGACAGGTGGGGAGGGTGTTCCATAGGGTGGGTCCCGCTATTGTTATGGCTCATTTGCGGGTAGCGTTGAGGTGTGCAGATTTGAGATTGGGGATGGCTAGGAGGCCAGTGTTGGTGGATCTGAGGGTTCTTTGTGTGGGGTGTGGATGCTTAGTAGCCATACCCCTGAAGTACCACCCTGGGGGTTATGAAGACTCCATTTTGTTTGCTGTTTGGATGCCCGCCTATTTTTCCAACCCTACTTCTTTCTTAAACTAGGGTGTTTTGTCCTGAAAATAAAACTTTGAAAATGAAAAAGAGTTTCTCTTCCCACCCCATCTTTTCCTAGCAACGTCTGGCATTGCTGACAGTGATTCTTCCAGTGTAATTATTTATTTGATATATAATCTGCCTTTTGTCACTTCTAATTGGATTACATTAAGCTACTGTAGGTATTTCCCTATCCCAAAGAGCTTATGAAACATTTTTCTCATAGAAACAGAATGGAGAAAAAGCCTTAGTAAATCAGGCCCTAAGCTTGTAACTGAGGCAATGGAGGGTAAAGTGACTTGTCCAAAGTCACAAGGAGTGTCCGTGAGATTTGAAGCCTGGCTTCCTTGTTTTTTAGCCCACTACTCTAACCACGAGGCTGATCTTCCATTCCACTATGATATTGGTGGCTTCCAGCATTGCTGTGGCAGTAACACTGAAGCCTAAGCTACCATCATTGTTGTCTGTTGCGTGTGCCAGCCGCGGCAGGCCCGCAGCTCAGCCCCCTCACCTCTCTGTGCCAAATCTAGCGTCTAGTTCCACGTCTCTGGCAGCGGTGGGCCGCTGGCTCCGTCCTTGGGCCACCCCTGGTGCTCCAGCTTCTACTACAGGTCTCTGTGCTCTGCAACTGGCCTCTCCGCATGCCCCCATTCAGTGCCACGGCCCTTCCAAGGCACATGCGTATCACTGTCACTTATGAAGGGCCCACAGTGGGAATTTGGCCACTGCCCCGTATGATGATGTCACCGAAGCTCCAGTACTTAAGGCTGGGCTTGGCTCCTGAAAATCACCTTTGGAACAGATCTCCACACTGGTCGTGTACTTCATTGCCTCCTGGTGATTCTCCTGTGTTCCTGGTTCCTGATCCTACAAGTTCCAGTTCCTGTTCTCCTTCGTTCCTGCATTCCTGATCCCTAGCCCTTCTTCAGATTGACTTCTTGGACATGACCTCTGCATTGCCTGACTATGCTACTGACCCTCTCAAAGTCCAGACCTCTGCATTGCCTGACTACCTACTGATCCCCTCCAAACCCAGACCTCTGCATTGCCTGACTATGCTACTGACCCTCTCAGACCTCTGCATTGCCTGACTACCTACTGATCCTCTCCAAGCCCGGGCCTCTGCATTGCCTGACTATGCTACTGACCCTCTCCAAACCCGGACCTCTGCATTGCCTGACTATGTTACTGACCCTCTCAAAGTCCAGACCTCTGCATTGCCTGACTACCTACTGATCCTCTCCAAGCCCGGGCCTCTGCATTGCCTGACTATGCTACTGACCCTCTCCAAACCCGGACCTCTGCATTGCCTGACTATGCTACTGATTCTCTCCAAGCCCAGACCTCCTCTTTGCCTAACGACACAACTGATCTTCTCCAAGCCCAGACCCCTGCTTTGCTTGACCACGCTACTGATCTTCTCCAAGTCCAGACCACTGCATTGCCTGACTACGCCTTTCATCTTCTCCTTGCCCAGACTTCAGCCTTGCCTTGCCACTGTTCCTTGATTGCCGCCGGCCCTGACTCCAGTTTTCTCTATGACGCCTCTTCAGTCTACGTCCTGGACTTGACCTATTCAGGTTTCGGCCTGTTCTTGTTTCGGGCGCCCCCTGTCTGACTTTGGTTCTATTGGTGCCCAGGTCTCTGGGACTCCACCTCATCCAGTACAGACCCCAGCTTTGCTATTGCTGCCTCTGGGCTGACCTCTCTACCTTTCCATCGACGACGACATACGGAGGCCCACCTAAGCCCATCTGGCCCCAGTACCCAAAGGATCAACCTGTGGGGAACGAGGGCTGGTAATGGTGACGCGCCAGCTGGCCTCCGTCCATCAGGCCAGTCAACCTGCCGACAGTGGGGATCTATAGGGCCCTTCCTAAGGGTAGCATCAACCCCACCTCAGCCCAAGGGCCCACTTCCAGCACAATATCAAAAGAATCACTGATAGCAATGCTGGTAATTTATGCTTCCAGCTGGAAGCCACTGAGATTGCAGCTTACTATGATCTCCTTGCTGCAGGGGAGTTCTCTAAGGTACAAGGTTGGTGGAAGGGCTAAGGTGGTGGCAAGGGGAAGGGAGGAAAAAGATGGAGCCTTCATTTGATACAATTCTGAATCGAGGTGGCTACAGAAGAAGGGAAGACTGACGCCAACACATAAAAAGTTTATTTTATCATAATACCTATAGAAGTTTGGAGGGGAGGCTTAGAACAGAAGGGCACTATTTGCACATTGAGTGGGGAGCACGAACTTGGGCTACTTGGCCCATACACCACATATATATATATAAATATATATTTTTAATGGACCACTGCTACTTAACGAAGTATTCAAAAGGATATAGCCAGTTAAGGCTAACATTATCCAGCCACATGAGGCTGGATAACTTTAAACCTGCTTTCAGCCACATCTAGAGATAGCAGAATAACTTATGCAGCTAACTTTAAATATTGGAGTGGTAGCAAATAAGTTATTTGGCTAACTTTTCCCCTACACAGAACGCTCTCCAAATGCCCCTTCCTTATTCAGCTATAGTTTAGCCAGATAGTGACTTAACCAACTACAATTTAACCAGATTCTGTCAGTGCTGAGGATACTCAAAGCATATAATTTAGCTGGATAACTTGCATATTATGTACTCCTACTACTTCTCAACATTTTTATTGCAGTACATGACATATGCAGCGCTTATAAAAACATACAATAAAGAAAGTCCCTGCACAAGAGAGTTTTCAAACTAATAAGACAAACATAAGGACAAGAGACTTGGAGTACTTCATAAAGCAAGGCAATGGTTAAAAAGAAAAGAAAGTTAGTTATGAGGCTAAAAGCAGACAAGCAGGCCTAACATTTAAAAGTAGTTTAAAAAATGGTTTGGCTTTACATGGAATTTAAACACAGCGAGAGAGGGAGCCTGACGTACCATTTCAGGAAAGCTATTTCAAGCACATGGCGCAGCCAGGTGGAAAAACGTTATCTATGACCCTGATGGGGATCTTATCTACCTAACTGCCTTTGAATATTGACCTCTTACTGATTTATTAGGGTTGTGAGATTATACACAGTAAGGATATGTATTGAAGATCATGATATACGTGCTCACATTTTTAATTGCTTAAATAAATCTTGACTTTGCTCCGGTTTCTTAAACATAATACAAAAGCTGTCAGTATTAATTTTAGGACAGCAGACAGCTGAAAAATATCCTATTATTGTCAGGTTCTATCTTATGTAGTAGGTTACAGTTTGTTGCAGCTCACTCCAAAATGATGTTGTTTGAGAGAGGTTACACCACAATCCCCCTGGTGTCTCACTGCTTAATTAATTATAACATATAGATTCCAATTGACTACCCAATGCTGAATCTCCCCTCACTCCCCTTGATTCCATTTGTTTAGCATGGAAGATTGTGTTTCTGATCTGTTCTCACTGTTATCCTTGGCAGAGTAGTTAATTCTACAGACTACAGGGAAAAGTAAGGACTTTGTGTGGAGAGTGATGGAGTGAATGAGTCGTTAAATGATACTGATCTCTTAGCACCTGCCCACAGTAGGAGTGGGACTGTTTTTTAAAGTATTTATTTATTAGCCTTTCAGTAGCTGGGAAAACCACACTTTGGCTGTAAGCCTAGTTTACAGGAATATCCCTGGTGTTTCTGAGTGCAGCTTAATTATCTCAGTCACAGTGATGTAACTTGCCACTTGATTTGACTTTTACAAATCGAGCATGAGCATGTGTTCAGGTCTTAAGCACATGCCTGGTTTAGAAAAGCTGCAGAAGATGGGATAAACAAAGTGCAATTACATTTTTGAAAAAATGAAGGTCTGAGCAGATATGGAATCATTTTGTATGGCTTTTTTTTGGAAGGCAACTTAATAAATATATAAATTAATAAATTAATAAAAAGAAGACGTTAATTACTTCTATCCTCTCTTTTCTGGATGATTTTATTTTATTGTTTTACAAATATTTGGAAATACCCCCTCCAAAATTAGGCGAAAGCCTAAGGTTGACCACATATATTGGATCATTAAATATTATGTAACAGCTTTTACTTACACTGTCATAAGACTTAAAAACTCAAGTAATAACACTGGCCAGTATCAAAATTATGTTAATGACCTCATATTTTCTTGCATTTTCTTTAATTTCATTTTCCTATATTCAAACAAAGCATGCAGCAGCAGCTATTGGGGAGACGGATGGAGCAGTCTGCACCTTTATGGTTATTCTCTCAAGTAGTGATGGAGCCCATGAATTTGGACTTGATACTCACAAATGAGATAATATCTCTCATGTTCAGGTAGGTGCCCAGCAAAGCACCAGTGATCATCAAACAATATGTTTTGATATAATTGCCAAGGTAGATTTAAATCACACAAAGCTCAAAATCCTGTATTTCAAAATGGGGAATTGCCTTAAGAAGGAGATGATGGAAGGTTGAAAGAAGTGGAACAAAAGTGGGCCAGACTAAAAGGAGCTATACCAATGGCAACAAATCTTTATTAAAAAAAAGTAAATACAAGCAAGAGGAAAAGAAAACTGATCATTTTCAGAGGCAGCTAAAAAAAAGTACAAAAAAACACAAAAAAAATACATGGGTAGATTTTCAAAACGTTGCACATGTGTACATTTTCAAAGGGGCCCGGCCACACGCGTAACTCCCATTACATGCAGAAGTGCCGAGCCAAAGTAAAGGGGCGGTCCAGGTGGTAGGGAGGGGCGGAGCTGGAGGCGGCCGGAAGGGACTGAAGGCACGCGCAAGTTGCTACTGCTCCAGTGGAGCAGTAAACAAAAAAAAAAATTAAGAGAAAGGGTTTAGGGGTAGGGAGTTGACTTAGAAAATAGCCACTGCTATTACTAGCAACAGTAACATGTAATAGACTTAGTTTTTGGGTACTTGCCAGGTTCTTATGGCCTGGATTGGCCACTGTTGGAAACAGGATGCTGGGCTTGATGGACCCTTGGTCTGACCCAGTATGGCATGTTCTTATGTTCTTAGGAGAGGGGAAGGGTAAGGGAGGTTAGGTAGGGGGTAGGGAAGTTCCCTCCCTGTCCGCTCTTTAATTGGAGTGGACTGGGAGGGAACTGGGGAAGGCCGGGATGCGTCATCGCGAGAAGTTAGCATAAGTCATCCCATTGCGCGTGCCGTACGCACATGCATGCACGGACTATAAAATCCAGCGAGCATGTGTGCGCAGCCCCCAGATTTTATAACATGCACATGCTGGTGCGTGCATGTTATAAAATCGGTGCGTCCATCTGTGTGCGCCGGGAAGCGTGCACACATGGATGTGTGCACGTAACTTTTAAAACCTACACCACAGGGAGCAGTATCTGATGAAGCTAAAAGAGATCAGGATTGCAAAAGGTTGTGGAATAAAGGATTTCCAAAGTGGTAAAATAAGGAGACAAAACACTTTTCAGGTATGTCAGAGAAGGAAGGAGGCCAGAGGTGACAACATTGAAAGGAGACAAGAAGCAAGGTGCAGAGAGAGAGAGACAAGGAAAAAGCAGAAATATTAAATAAATGATTAAGATTGGGGTTCATTAAAAATATATCAGAAGGAGGTCAGTACTGTTTGGTAAGAGTGCAAATAGGTGTGGGTTAGATACCACCCCACTTCAGAGGAGAATAAAACTGGCAAAATTGAAATTTGACAAAACTATGGGGGCCAAAGAATATACATCCTAGGATACTAGGGAAGCTCAGAGAGTTGCTAGCTTGTCTGTTGAAGGACCTGTTCCAATAGATCCTTGAGGATTGGAGTGCTGCCTTAAGAGTGGAGAAGAACGTTGTGATCCCGCTTCATGAAAATGGTAGCAGACAAGAGGCTTGGAATTACAGTCCAGTTAGCCTTACCTTGGTGGTAGAACCATTTATGGACCTTACTGCAGGAGAAGATAGTAAACTAGCTACAGTCCAGTAGACTGCTGTGGTTTTACTAAAGAAAGATTGTGTCAAACAACTTTGATTAACTTTTTTGATTGGGTGACTAGGGAATTAGATCAAGAGTGAGCACATGATGTGGTTTACTTGGATTTAAGCAAAACTTCTGAAACAGACTTACATAGGAGATTCATGAATAAAATGAGCAGATTGGGATTAGGTCCCAAGAGGGTGGAATAGATTAGAAATTGGTTGTCTGACAGACAACAGCAGATAGCTTTAAATGGAATTCAATCTGAAGAAAGAAGGGTGGTTAGTGACATACTTCATGGATCAGTTCTGGAGTCAGTTCTGTTCAATATCTTTGTGAGAAATTTCATGGAGGGGTTAGTAGGAAAAGTTTGTCTTTTTGTGGATGACACTAAAATTTCCAACAGAGTGAACACCCCTGAAGGCATAGAGAAAATGTGAATTGATGTAAGAAAGTCTGAGGTGTGGTGGAAGGTTTGGCAGGTCAGATTGAATGCAAAGAAATGCAGATTCATGCAGATGGGGTGAAGAAATCCAAAGAAGCTATACATGATGGGGAGGGGGGAGAGCACAAGACACCGATGTGTAGACCAGGAGAGAGACCTCAGGGTGATAATGTCTGATGATCTGAAGGTAGAAAAACAATGTGATAAGTTGATAACTAAGGCCAGAAAGATGTTAGACTGTTACGCGTGCCGTCAGCGGCAGACCCGTGGCATGGCCCCCTCACCTTTCTACAGTGACTCCAGTGTCTGGTTCCTCCTCGCTGGTGGTGGTGGGCTGCCAGCTCCGTCCTCGGGCCTCCCCAGTGCCTCTGGCCCTGTCACAGTCCCTGGCATTCCCGGTCCTGCTACCACTTCTCGTTGAGCCTCTCCACTGCTACTCGCCCTAGGCATGCACGCACGCACCATTGATCCTTAAGTAGGGCCCGATGACGTCAACTTAGCTACAGTATTTAAGCTCAGGCTCTGCTCCCTAGTGTTGTCTTTGCAACAGGTCTCCTCACTGGTCGAGTACTTGTTGCCTCCTTGAGATTCGTCTCATCTCTGCGTTCCTGTTCCTCGTTATTCCTGGTTCCTGTATACTTGTTCCTACCCTGCTTTCCATCTCAGATTGACTACACGGACTTTGACTTCGCTTTGCCTGACTTCGCCATTGACTCTCTCCAAACCCGGACCTCTGCTTCGCCTGACCATGCCTGACTCTCTCCAAGCCTGGACCTCTGCTTCACCTGACTACGCCATTGACTCTCTCCAAGCCCAGACCTCTGCTTTGCCTGACTATGCCATTGACACTCTCCAAGCCCGGAACCTTGCTTTGCCTGACTACGCTACTGTCTATCTCCAAACCCAGACCTCTGCTTTACCTGACTACACTATGCCTTTCTCCAGACTCAGCTTCGCCTGACTACACTATTGCCTATCTCAGACCTAGACCTCTGCTTCGCCTGACTACATTATTGCCTATCTCCAGACCAAGACCTCTCCCTTGCCTGACTACACTTTTGACCATCTCCGTGATCAGACCTCAGCCTTGCTTGCCACTGCCTTTGGATTGGGGCCAGCCCTGACTCAAGCCTGCTCTTTGATGCTTCTCCGGTTTACTCCCTGGACCTGGTTTGTTCAGACTTCGGCCTGCTCTTGCTCGAGTGCCCCCTGTCTGTCTCCATTCCATTGGTGCCCGAGTTTCCAGGACATTACCCAGTCCAGAGTAAGATTGTACCATCTCTCACCTGCTGTCTCTGGGCTGAACCAACACTCACTTAGACTACACACTGAGGCCCACATAAGTCCTGCTGGCCCCGGCACCCAAAGGCTCAACCCGCAGGGAACGAGGGCTGGTATAGGTGAAGCTCCTGCGGCCTAAGTCTATCAGCCCACTCCGCCTGCCGACAATGGGGACACGTTGGCCTTTACCTACGGGTTGCATCAACCCCACCTCAGCCCAAGGTTCCACCTCTGATGCAACATAGACTGCATAGGGAGAGGCTTAACAACAGGAAAAAGACAATAATAATGCCCTGGTACAGGTCAATAGTGATGTTAGAATCTAAATTTTATTTTTAATGATTTATAGTAATTATATTTTAAAATGATTTAAATGTTTTAAGATTATTTTTAGCTCAGTTTATTTATTGATTATTTTAATGTTTATGCATTGCTGGATTTCTACATTGACTTGTGATATAAACCGATATGAAGCTCTCACGAATATTGATCCAGGAAACTACAAACCGGTTAGCCTGACTTCAGTGCCAGGAAAAATAGTGGAAAGTGTTCTAAACATCAAAATCACAGAACATATAGAAAGACTTGGTTTAAGGGAACAAAGTCAGCATGGCTTTACCCAAGGCAAGTTTTGCCTCACAAATCTGCTTCACTTTTTTGAAGGAGTTAATAAACATGTGGATAAAGGTGAACCAGTAGATGTAGTATACTTGGATTTTCAGAAGGCATTTGTGAAAGTTCCTCATGAGAGACTTCTAAGAAAAATAAAAAGTCATGGGATAGGTGGTGATGTCCTTTCGTGGATTACAAACTGGATAAAAGACAGGAAACAGAGAGTAGGATTAAATTGACAATTTTCTCAGTGGAAGGGAGTGGGCAGTGCAGTACGTCAGGGATCTGTATTGGGACCCTTACTTTTCAATATATTTATAAATGATCTGGAAAGGAATACGACAAGTGAGGTAATCAAATTTGCAGATGATACAAAATTGTTCAGAGTAGTTAAATCACAAGCAGATTGTGATAAATTGCAGGAAGACCTTGTGAGTCTGGAAAATTGGGTATCAAAATGGCAGATGAAATTTAATGTGGATAAGTGCAAGGATATGCATATAGGGAAAAATAACCCATGCTATAGTTAAATAATGTTAGGTTCCATATTAGGTGCTCCTACCCAAGAAAGAGATCTAGGCGTCAGAGTGGATAACACATTGAAACTGTCGGTTCAGTGTGCTGTGGCAGTCAAAAAAGCAAACAGAATGTTGGGAATTATTAGAAAGGGAATGGTGAATAAAACAGAAAATGTCATAATGCCTCTGTATCGCTCCATGGTGAGACCGCAACTTGAATACTGTGTACAATTCTGGTCACCGCATCTCAAAAAAGATATAATTGCGATGGAGAAGGTACAGAGAAGGGCTACCAAAATGATAAGGGGAATGGAACAGCTCCCCTATGAGGAAAGACTAAAGAGGTTAGGACTTTTCAGCTTGGAGAAGAGACGGCTGAAGGGGGATATGATAGAGGTGTTTAAAATCATGAGAGGTCTAGAACGGATAGATGTGAATCGCTTTTTACTCTTTCGGATAATAGAAAAACTAGGGGGCACTCCATGAAGTTAGCATGTGGCACATTTAAAACTAATCGGAGAAAATTCTTTTTCACTCAATGCACAATTAAACTCTGGAATTTGTTGCCAGAAGATGTGGTTAGTGCAGTTAGTATAGCTGTGTTTAAAAAAGGATTGGATAAGTTCTTGGAGGATAAGTCCATTACCTGCTATTAAGTTGACATAGATAATAACCTCTGCTATTACTAGCAACGGTAACATGGAATAGACTTAGTTTTTGGGTACTTGTCAGTTACTGCAACTTGCAATAATGTTTTCACACTTTGAGATAAGTGCCAGAATGTGGTATTTCCTACATACAACCACTGTGGGGACCATGTTTACTACCAGGGCCACTGGGTGGGGTGAGGGAGAGGGAGCGGGAAAGAGAGAGAGAGAGAGAGAGAGAGAACACTAGCCATAATAGCCTCACCCTAGATAGGTATTTATATATCTATGTGAGGCCCACCTAGTAACTTGAAGTGAGGTTTAGGTATTAGTGTAGGGGGTTAGGGGCCACTTTGACATTCAAGGTGAGACATATGAACAGAACAGTGCTCTCTTGTGAACATTTGATGACCGTCAGTAACATCAAGCTAGGTTGAGAGAACATTGCACAAATCTCATCTTTGGGTGAGTTTCCTCACTCCGAGGGTCATCAAATCTTTACAAGAGAGCACTGTTCTGTTCGTACATTCACACTGAATGTCAAAGTGGCCCCTAACCCCCTACACTAATATCTAAACCTCACCTCGAGTTACTAGGTGGTCCTCCCATAGAGATATAAATACCTATCTAGGGTGAGGACATTATGGCTAATCTTTTTCTCTCTCTCTCACTCTCTCTCTCAAACAGCTTAACGCTACTGAAAAAGGTATAGTTAAAGCCGTGTGATAAGACTTCACAAAATGGTAAGCCCACTCCCCCTCATTTTCAGTTTTGCATCATACAATATGGTGCGATCGCATGCGTTAATGGTGCTTTTCGCGTGCGATAAGCCCTTAATTCATGCAAAAACACCTTATAGCATTTTGATAAATGACCTCCTAAGGGGGTTATTTTCTATCCATATCGCACGCAAAAAGTCCCTTTTCGCTTGTGATAGCAAGTGGGGACAGAGTTGGGGCTGTGAGGGGAGGAGTCAGGGCAGCGAGGAGGCAGATGTGCCGCTATCTTCGCTGACGGCGATAAGGTAAGCCACTTTATCGCCACCAGTAGCGCGCCCAATAGCACTACCTTTCACGGTGATGCTATTGGGTGAGAAACTTTGGCAGCGATAACACCGCGGTGGAGCGATCGCTGTCAGCTTTCACAGGCCCGCTCCCCCCTTCAACCTCCTGCCCCCCGTTACTGCCGGGATTTACCATTCTCTGTGAGAATGAAAAATCCAGGCCTAAGGCTGTTTCACCTTGTATCAGCCTGTTTTGGACAGATTTTATTTGAGTGATCTTAAAGTCTATTTCTTCAATTTTTTCTGTGTGCAAAGGCACGACAGGGTTTAAAGAATTAAACTGAACTGGAGTATCTTTAATAGCCACAGTCAAAATTGCCATAACAAATCATTTGGTTTCACTAATAGTGAGTGAGAAGAGAAAAATTACCGATTGAGATGTTTGAGGAAAATGTTCATCTTGGATCCCAGCTATTTGCTCCATCTCACTCCGTACCGCAGTGGCCCGAATGCCACCACTCTCTCGCACATTTTCGAGAGTCAGCCCTTGCATCCGAGGGGTGGAGAACAGCATTCCACCCTCATAACAAATGCTGCTTTGGTCCCTGCAGGACTCTCCTTGGAGGCACTCACCCCTAAAGATGCCTTCTGTCTCTGGGGTGAATCGATGGAGAGGGCGTCATCAGAGCTCCGGGAACCTCCGGACCTTGTACATCTGCAGGTGGGTAGAAGCCAGCTATGCTCGTCGGAACAAGTACAGGTTTTGGAGAGGCCGAGGCTCCTTCTCTTACCTGTCCTTTTCTTTTTGTATGAGGCATGTAAGAAATTGTTACAAAAACTAGCAACACGGGAGCTACTACATTCCATGGCCTCTCCTCACGATGCCATCTTGGAATGCCCCCCAGAATCAGGTATTTTATAAGGGAAAGGAGCTGCAGAACTAAGGTGGTAGATTCTAGGGATGTGAATCGTTTTAGGACGATTAAAATTATCGTCCGATAATTTTAATATCGTCTTAAACCGTTATGGAACACAATACAATACAGATTCTAACGATTTATCGTTATAAAAGTTCCTGGAGGTCCAAAAGTTCCTGGAGGTCCAAAAGTTCCTGGAGGTCCAGCGGGGGTCAGGGAGCGATTTCCCGCCGCGAATCGTTTTCGTACGGAAAATGGCGCCGGCAGGAGATCGACTGCAGGAGGTCGTTCAGCGAGGCGCCGGAACCCTCGCTGAACGACCTCCTGCAGTCGATCTCCTGCCGGCGCCATTTTCCGTACGAAAACGATTCGCGGCGGGAAATCGCTCCCTGACCCCCGCTGGACCTCCAGGAACTTTTGGCCAGCTTGTGGGGGGCCTCCTGACCCCCACGAGACTTGCCAAAAGTCCAGCGGGGGTCCGGAAGGACCTCCTGCCGTCCAATCTTTTTCGTCTATGGCCGCCGCCATTTTTCGGCGCCATTTTGGAAAATGGCGCCGGCTGAAGACGACAAGATTCAGGAGCAGGAGCCCGTTCCGGACCGCTGCCATTCCGGACCGCCGCTGGACCCGCAGGTTATTTAAGTTATTTGGGGGGGGGTTCGGGAGGGTGGGGGATTTAATTTAAAGGGTCGGGGGTGGGTTTTAGGGGGTTTTAATGTGCCGGTTTTTTCGATTTTTTCGATTTTTAACGATTTTTAACGATTTTTCACGATATTTTACCCCCCCCAAACGGCAACAATACGATTCCCTCCCCCTCCCAGCCGAAATCGATCGTTAAGACGATCGAGGACACGATTCACATCCCTAGTAGATTCAGGAACAAAATCAGGAAATACTTTTTCACAAAAAGTGTGGTAGATGCCTGAAATGCCTTCTCAGAAGTGGTGATGGAGACAAGAATGGTAACACAGGTGATGGGATAGGGGGAGGAAATGCTGGAAATGGTATGCTACGATGAAGTGGATCCAGTGCCAAGTTTGCCCTGACAAACTTAGGGCCTCATTTACTAAGCATTTTTCCGATAGACAAAGACTAGGAGAAGAGCCTTAGTAAATGAGGCCCTTAGATTGTAATCCATCTGGAGATATGGAAATATCAACAGTTCTTCAATGTAATCTCTTTTGAAGTGCCTGAATGGTGAAAAATAAATCAAGTAGATCAAATTAATTAATTAATTAATTAATTAATTAATTACAGAATTCAAAAAGATGTTAGATAAATGCAGAAGTGCTGTGGTAGTTGCAGTGACTTCCAAAAAAAAAATGTTTCTCCAATTATAGAAGAAAGTAAGGACTGCTATTAATGTTTTCATCCATCTGGGCAGCAATGAATTCACTAGAAATGGTGTCCATAAAGTACAGAAAGATTTCCAAAATCTATGGAAGAAGATTAGTCACATGGCAAAGACTTTTGCATTTTTTGATGTATTACCTGTTCATAGAAAGGGAAAGGAAAGGTTATGCTACATAGATAATTTCAATTCCTGGATCAAAACTTGGTGCAAGGAAACAAGTGGTTTTGGATAAATTGGAGGCTAGGGCCAAGTATGGAGCAATAAAAGGCTGTATGGTATGGATGGCCTGTGGCAGGAAAGACAATGCTAAGTGAAAAATTCAGATCATATATTATCAGGCATTTAAACTAGGGAGCAGGGGTGGCAGGAGGTGTCCAGTGAAATTGGCACGTCACCCTAAGCAATACAGGAACTGGCAAGAGAAATCAATCAGTTCAAAAAAGTAGAAATGATGACTAGGAGGAGCAGCTGGAAAGCTATGACCACAAATGTTTGTAGTCTGTGCAATAAAATCCCAGACCTGCAGGCTCCGATGGTGGAAGTGCATTTGGACATTGTTGCTATAATGGAGACATGGTTCACTGAGTCTCATGATTGGTATGTGGACATTGCTGGCTATAAATTATTAAGAAAGGATAGAGAAGGCAGAAAAGCAGGAGAAGTAACTCTTTAGATGAAAAACAATGTCCAAGCATTTGAATTGCAAGAGACATGGATAGAGAAGCCTTCTGGACTGTCCTAAAAAAGATGGTGCTTCCATTTTTACTGGTGTGATCTACAGGCCTCCAATTCAAACAGAAGGATGGGATAGAGATCTGATCAGACATCCAAAAGGTGGGAAAGAAGGAAAACGTGTTGCTCTTTGGAGATTTAAATCTGCCAGAATGGAGCATCACTTATGCAGAATCTACAAGAAGTAGGGAGAGAAGGATGCCCTTCAAGGGGCTCTGCTCAAACAAATGGTAATGGAATGCACAATAGCGATGTGAATCGTTTTTTGACGATTTAAAATATCGTCCGATATATTTTAAATCGTCAAAAATTGTTAGGGCCACGATACAATACCAATTCCCCCGATTTATCGTCAAAAAATAGTAAATCGGGGGAAGGGGGAGGGCAGGAAAACCGGCACACTAAAACACCCTAAAACCCACCCCCGACCCTTTAAATTAAAACCCCACCCTCCCGAACCCCCCCCCCCCAAATGCCTTAAATTACCTGGGGGTCCAGCGGCGATCCGGAACGGCCTCCTGCAATTGAATCGTGTTGTCTTCAGCCGGCGCCATTCTGCACCGCCATTTTGCAAAATGGCGGCGCAAAATGGCGGCGGCCATAGACCAACAAGATTTGACTGCAGGAGGTTGTTCCGGACCCCCGCTGGACTTTTGTCAAGTCGTGGGGGTCAGGAGGCCCCCCCCCCCCAAGCTGGCCAAAAGTCCCTGGGGGTCCAGCGGGGGTCCGGGAGCGATTTCCTGCCGCAAATCGTTTTCCGTACGGAAAATGGCGCCGGCAGGAGATCGACTGCAGGAGGTCGTTCAGCGGGGGTTCCAGACCAGCTGAACGACCCCCGCTGAACGACCTCCTGCAGTCGATCTCTTGCCAGCGCCATTTTCCGTACGGAAAACGATTTGTGGCAGGAGATTGCTCCCGGACCCCCGCTGGACCTCCAGGGACTTTTGGCCAGCTTGGGGGGGCCTCCTGACCCCCACAAGACTTGCCAAAAGTCCAGCGGGGGTCCAGAACGACCTCCTGCAGTCGAATCGTGTTGGTCTATGGCCGCCGCCATTTTGCGCCGCCATTTTGCAAAATGGCGGCGCAGAATGGCGCCGGCTGAAGACAACACGATTCAATTGTAGGAGGTCGTTCTGGACCACTGCTGGACCCCCAGGTAATTTAAGGCATTTGGGGGGGGGGGGTTCGGGAGGGTGGGGGATTTAATTTAAAGGGTCGGGGGTGGGTTTTAGGGTGTTTTAGTGTGCCGGTTTTCCTGCCCTCCCCCTTCCCCCGATTTAGCTATGGACCGCCGCTGGACCCCTAGGTAATTTAAGGCATTTGGGGGGGGGTTCGGGAGGGTGGGGAATTTAATTTAAAGGGTCGGGGGTGGGTTTTAGGGTGTTTTAGTGTGCCGGTTTTCCTGCCCTCCCCCTTCCCCCGATTTAGCTACGGACCCGCTGCTGGACCCCCAGGTAATTTAAGGCATTTGGGAGGGGTTCGGGAGGGTGGGGGATTTAATTTAAAGGGTCGGGGTGGGTTTTAGGGGGTTTTAGTGTGCCGGTTCACAATTTTAACGATTTTCACGATACTCTAAACACCCAAATGGCGACGATACAATTCCCTCCCCCTCCCAGCCGAAATCGATTGTTAAGACGATCGAGGACACAATTCACATCTCTAATGCACAAGGGAAAGTGTGATACTTCATCTCATGCTCGCTAATGGGAATAATGTCTCTAATGTTCAGGTAGTGGCTCATCTGAGCACCATTGATCATAAGATGGTATGGTTTGATATCGCAAATGGGATATAGAGGGCACATGAAGACCCAAGTTTTGAATTTCACATGTACGAACTTTGTCAAAATGGTGACATACCCGGAGGAAGAACTGGAAGATTGTGAAAAATGGGTGAGGTAGGACAATAGTGGGCCAAATTAAGAGGAGCTATTACAAAGTCAACAAATGATACCCTGAATGTCAATATATAAAAACAAATAAATTAAATTAAATTAAAAATACTAGACAAGTAAACAAGAGTAAGAGGAAAAAGAAACCAATATTGTTTTCTAAGGAGATGGCTGAAAAAATAAAGGCAAAAATAAAAACATTCAAGATGTATAAAGGATCCCAAAAAAAGGAACACAGGGAAGAATATCTGTTAACATTGAGGAAGACAAAGAATGAAATCAGGAAAGCAAAAGATCAAGCAAGGTGAAAAAACCTTTTTTAGATATATCAGAGAAAGAAGGGAGACCCAAAGTAGTATAGTGAAATTGAAAGGTGAAAGGAGCATTGTGAGGAGAGAGATGAAGACATGGAAGAAATATTAAACAAATACTTCAGTTTGGTGTTCATTAAAGAAAACTCTGAAAATGGACCATCACTGGTTGACAAGATCGTAGACAGGGATGGCATTGACAAAACTCAGATTACAATAGAGAATGTATGGTTAAAGCTCTGTAAACTAGGGATGTGAATCGTGTCCTCGATCGTCTTAACGATCGATTTCGGCTGGGAGGGGGAGGGAATCGTATTGTTGCCGTTTGGGGGGGTAAAATATCGTGAAAAATCGTGAAAAATCGTGAAAAATCGAAAAATCGAAAAATCGCAAAACCGGCACATTAAAACCCCCTAAAACCCACCCCCGACCCTTTAAATTAAATCCCCCACCCTCCCGAACCCCCCCCAAATGACTTAAATAACATGCGGGTCCAGCGGCGGTCCGGAACGGCAGCGGTCCGGAACGGGCTCCTGCTCCTGAATCTTGTTGTCTTCAGCCGGTGCCATTTTCCAAAATGGCGCCGAAAAATGGCGGCGGCCATAGACAAACATGATTGGACGGCAGGAGGTCCTTCCGGACCCCCGCTGGACTTTTGGCAAGTCTCGTGGGGGTCAGGAGGCCCCCCACAAGCTGGCCAAAAGTTCCTGGAGGTCCAGCGGGGGTCAGGGAGCGATTTCCCGCCGCGAATCGTTTTCGTACGGAAAATGGCGCCGGCAGGAGATCGACTGCAGGAGGTCGTTCAGCGAGGGTTCCGGCGCCTCACTGAACAACCTCCTGCAGTCAATCTCCTGCCAGCGCCATTTTCCGTACGAAAACGATTCGCGGCGGGAAATCGCTCCCTGACTCCCGCTGGACCTCCAGGAACTTTTGGCCAGCTTGTGGGGGGCCTCCTGACCCCCACGAGACTTGCCAAAAGTCCAGCGGGGGTCCGGAAGGACCTCCTGCCGTCCAATCGTGTTCGTCTATGGCCGCCGCCATTTTCGGCGCCATTTTGGAAAATGGCGCCGGCTGAAGACAACAAGATTCAGGAGCAGGAGCCCGTTCCGGACCGCTGCCGTTCCGGACCGCCGCTGGACCCGCAGGTTATTTAAGTCATTTGGGGGGGGTTCGGGAGGGTGGGGGATTTAATTTAAAGGGTCGGGGGTGGGTTTTAGGGGGTTTTAGTGTGCCGGCTCACGATTCTAACGATTTATAACGATAAATCGTTAGAATCTCTATTGTATTGTGTTCCATAACGGTTTAAGACGATATTAAAATTATCGGACGATAATTTTAATCGTCCTAAAACGATTCACATCCCTAGTGTAAACTGAAAGTTGATAAGGCTAAGAGCCTGATAAGGTACATCCCAGGATACTGAGGAGCCGATGCAATTACGTGCGCCGAAAGAGGGCACTGTCTTTTCAGCGCCCACTTTTTTAATGCACGCATGGCACCCACAAGGGGGGCCCCATGCAATATGGAAATTATGGGAAGGCGCTAATGCGACCCGCTGTGGCTGCCATTTATCGGCGGCCATTTTCATTACTGCCCATTTTCATTACTGGCAGACGGCCGGTTATGAAACCCAAGGCCAAGTTTACTGGCATCGGTCTTGATATCTCAGCGGTCTGCTGAGTTATTTTATTTTTTTATTTTTTTATTTTAAAAAAAGAAGTACAGAAAAGCAGTTTTTTCTGCTTTTCTGTACTTAATTAACGTACAGATGTTAATGTACAGATATTAATGCCTGCACAAAGCAGGCGTTAATATCTGAGCGATAAATGTGCATCTGAGATGCACATTTATCTTTTTGCATTCTGAGTGAATGAGTAATAGGCTCATTCACATGCATTTCACAGGCTGAAGAACCAGGAGGGTCTCGATGACCTGGAGAAGGTCAGAGTGAACTGGTGGACTAATTTCTAGTTTTACCAATTTAACTTATGCACACATGTTTTAAAATATACCAACTTATGAGTGTATATCCTGATATACGCGAATAAGTCCCACTTTATCTTTACGCGTACAACAGAGCTGAGTATATAATAAAAATAGGAAAAATCCATATGTTCAGTGCATTGAAATAGTTGCTTTCAATGCACAGCATGTATTCACGTGTAAGCATACATACACATGTATGTTGCAGGGCAGAGATAGCTTATAAACTACTATGGTAAAATTACACGTGTCCATATATGCATGTGTATGCTGCCACGCATGGTTGTTTGATTCGTTCTAATGCACATTATGAGGATAGCTTCCAAACAGGAAAATGAAACTATTTAAATGAAACATAAACCCTAAACAGAATGACATGATACAAAACAATTGTTATTTTCCATGCAAATGCCTATTGAAATCCAGGATGCTGACATTTCTGTGTATTTGTTCCTATATTAAACTACACTGTCTGACAACCACTTGACCTAAATGTGAATTTCTAGCTTCATGAATAATTCAGTAAGAACTTTTTATTTGCCTTTTTATAAAAGCTTAGCACTTAATAACAAATCTTTTATATAAACTGGCAAGAGTGAAAGCTTTTAAATGAAATGGTAAAATCCCAAAGGCATAATTTTAAAAGAAATAAATTTAAAAAAAAAATATATATATATAAAAAAACACTATTGTAAATTCTTGAGAAAAATGTATGCAATCATGTTTTAATTTTGAATACAGAAAAATACAGAAATAAAAATGCATTACCAAATGTTAGTCTGCAAATTCATCAGAAGCTGCCATTTAACAGAGGATATTATTGTTCATATACAATATGACAAGCATTAGTTGAGACAATGGTGCCTTGACATCATCAGATTACTTATACTATGACCTGGCTTCTCCACCTACAGCGCTCTGATTAACAGTAATCTCTTGGCCTTAGTTAAAACAGACCTCAGTAGGAACAGCATATAAAAGAAGAAAGCCCTCAACTTCAAAGTTTATTTGTTGGTAGCTAGGAGGATAATAAAAAATATATGACCCAAATGCATAGCCTGCCTGAGACTTCCCTAACGATAATAATAACTTCCTATACCCTCTGGATGCTTACTAGCCACAAAATCGTGAACATGAAGATCCTGGAGCATCATAACTAGGCAGAATTTTTCTTTTCTTTTCTTTTTTTTTTTTTTTTTTGTAAAACAGCAAGAGCGACCTACTTATGAAACCACTGTACCTTGCAACTAAGGCTAACACTACATTATAACCCTATGCAACCTTTGGGAAAATTTTCAACACTGCTTATTTATGAGCATTGCTTTAAGGAACACAATTTCAGTATTTCACTTTCTTGTTTTAAATAAAATATGTATATATATATATATATATATATATATATATATATATATATATATAAAGAGAGAAAGAGAGAGGGAAGGGTATATATATATATGCAAATAATAAAAAAATACTTTTCTTTAGGTTGGTTCTTGCTTAACCTTTTCCCTAATGTACGCTATATCAATTCTCAATGTTACTATAAGCACAGACAAGTTGTAAAAAATATATACATATATATATATATATATATATATATATAAACACACACATTAAGAGAGACTGTACAATTAACTCAGAAACACAGTTGAGTAGGCAGCATTCCTCCAAAAGTGAATATAAGCTGCAGGCAGAACCACGATTTTATCATTTCACACTTAGGAAACATCTTTCAAATTCCACTTGGAAAATTTTTTACAACTTGTCTGTGCTTATAGTAACATTGAGAATTGATATAGCGTACATTAGGGAAAAGGCTAAGCAAGAACCAACCTAAAGAAAAGTATTTTTTTATTATTATTTTTTGGATCCTTGACAATTGTTACTGCCTTTCATGTCTCCTCTACAAAAATGAAATGCTTTGATGAAGGCTTTTATTTGTTTTGAGGCTAAATCATTCTGGAATGACAGTCTAACAGGACTCCTGGCATCACACATTTCTAGCAGCATTGCAAGAGACCAGTGTAGGATAAAATAAACAGATGAAAACAGAATCCTATTTGTTTCCTCCTGCAAGGAAGAAATGCACAGCAAACGGACAATTTTACTATTGCACGAAAATAGTATGCACAATGTTCTATCAAGATTCCAATGCAATTAAGCCAGGTAGAAAAACAGCATTCTAAATTTTGCTAAAGGAAATTGTGCTTGAAGAATAGTTACATCTTACAGAGGTGTAAGTTTTTGGGGTGAAATTTGTTCCAGGAAAGCAATGTTGTGCATTGTTTATTCATATAGTAATACCAAATGAGCTGCTAAATCAGGCTCAAGCCATCACACTGCAGAAAATTGCATACTAGGTACACCATAACATAGTCACGTTAAATTCCCTAAAGAAGGAGATATTATGGATGAGGAAAAACAACCTCAGTTACTCTCTCCCAAAAGTGACCCTAGCCTCATCATTCTGTGCTCCATTAGCACCAACTCTGCCATCTCCGTCCATTACTGGTCAATATGGCCTTTGTAACTACTATTCAGGCTACGATTCTCTATTGCCTGGACTACTATAATTTGCTGTATGTAGCGATCCCCAACAGGGATTGTAGAGTGCCTGCTAAAGTTGGTGGTGCATCAGAAACTTTGCTGCTGCCATCTGATCAGTTCTGAGTTGTCTCTCCAGCCTGACATCAATAAAGGCCAGGCTCAAAATGTCTCCTTTGACAGGCTAACAGGTGCGGCACTGAGCCGGCCTTTGGTGATGACATTGTCAGGCTGTGAGAGGTGGTGCAGAGTATTGGCAGCCTAGAGCAGGAGCAGAGTTTTTCTTCCTTGGTAACTGATGCTGGCAATTAGGAAGAGCTCATGGCAATCTGCTGCCTGAGGCGAGGGATAGGATAGGATGAGGAGGGGCCAGCATGCCGCTGCAAAACCCCCCCCCCCCCCCCACTAAGGGGTGCACTCTCCAAGAGACAGCACACTCCAACTCACCATACAAAAGAAAATTCAAATTCTGGTATCGCCTCATTAACAGCCACACAAACACCTTTCACTGCCACAAACGTTTTGAAGCAACTCCTGGGAACTTTTGATTTTCAGTCACCCTGAGACTGTCGTGGATTAGTGGAGAAGATTTGGAGGGGAGCAGGGAACACACAAACTTTCTCCTCGCTCACAAAGCCCTTCTAACCTCTCTTCTGCTTATCCCCCTCTTCCACTTTTTCATTCCCCCTCACTCATTCACCCCTTCCCTCTCAGTCAGTCACCCCCTCCCTCCCACCACTACCACAGGGTCTCTCTTCACTGGGGGGGAATGGAAACCCCTCCAGCGCATCACCACAGATTGCTGCTGCACAGGGCCCGTATGACATAGTGAGGGCAAAGGTAGCGCCGGCGCCATTTTGAAGATTGGCAATACGGCCCGCATGCAGGAGGTCGCTCCCGGACCCCTGCTGGACTTTTGGCAAGTCTTGTGGGGGTCAGGAGGCCCCCCCAAGCTGGCCAAAAGTCCCTGGGGGTCCAGTGGGGGTCCGGGGGCGATCTCCTGCATGCGTGACGTCGGGAGTCAGGAACCAAAATGGTGCCGGCGCTACCTTTGCCCTGTCACATGATAAGGGCAAATGGCCACCGGCACCATTTCTCAATGCAGCCATGGCCAGAGAGTGGGAGATCGCGTCGGGACCCCCCCACTGGACCCCAGGTAATTTAAAACATTTTGGGGGGGTTCGGGAGGGTGGGGGATTTGTTTTAAAGGTTCGGGGTGGGTTTTAGGGTTTTTTTGGTGTGCCGGTTTTCCCGCGCCCTATTTAATGATACAATACAAATGCCCCTGACGATAAATCGGGGGCATTTGTATTGTATCGTGCACTCTAATGATTTTGGACGATTTTAAAATTATCTGACGATAATTTTAATCGTTCAAAAATGATTCACATCCCTAGTTGTTACTGTCTGAATTTAAAAGGAATCATTTAGGAATCTAAGGATCCTATATTGATTTAAAAGGAATTTCTTTAGCCCTAATAAACTTTTGAAAGAAGTTTGTTGGTTTTGAACTGACAGTGGGCTAATTAATTTCCTCTCTGAAGCAGGTTGAGCTTAAACCTGGCTGCTAGGAAAGCAGGACCTCTGTTAAGTTACTGTAACTGTCTGAAAGTAAAGGAATCATTTAGGAGTCTGAGGATTCTATATTTATTTTAAAAGGTATTTCTTAAGCTTTAAGAAATATTGTGAAAGCTGAGGCACAAATAAAAAGAAAAAAAAATCACTATATTTGCCTAAGTGCCTATAATTAAGCCTTTTCATTTTTACTTTCCAAAGAGGGTTAGTATCTGTATACTCTGCTGATGCATAAAGAACCCTTTCATCTATTTGAATATATTTTTTTAAGACTGTCTGGTTAAGGGTTTAGTTAGAGGGATTATAATTATTCAATTATTTGCATTAGTTAGATAGTGTTAAAAAAATTAGTTTTTTTTAGACAGGTAGTAGGTGCCTGAGGAACCTGCAGCAGAGAAAACTGGACTCTTTGAAAAGAAGAAGAAGTGCAACCTGAAAGAAAGGGCCCCACCGGTCTTCAATATAAGACCCCACCAAAGACAATATAAAAAAAATTCTTTGTAGGAAAAGAAAAGGAAAAGGAGAATGGACCGAAAAGCATGTTAGAGGTTATGGGGCGGATTTTCAGAGCCCTGCTCGCGTAAATCCGCCCAAAACCGGGCGGATTTACGCGAGCAGGGCCCTGCGCGCCGGGAAGCCTATTTTACATAGGCCTCCCGGCGCGCGCAGAGCCCCGGGACTCGCGTAAGTCCCGGGGTTCTCGGAGGGGGGCGTGTCGGGGGCGTGTCGGGGGGCGGGCCCGGTCGTCGCGGCGTTCCGGGGGCGTGTCGGCAGCGTTTTGGGGGCGGGTACGGGGGGGTGGCTACGGCCCGGGGGCGTGGCCGCGCCCTCCGTACCCGCCCCCAGGTCGCGGCCCGGCGCGCAGCAGGCCCGCTGGCGCGCGGGGATTTACGTCTCCCTCCGGGAGGCGTAAATCCCCCGACAAAGGTAAGGGGGGGCTGTAGACAGGGCCGGGTGGGTGGGTTAGGTAGGGGAAGGGAGGGTAAGGTGAGGGGAGGGCAAAGGAAAGTTCCCTCCGAGGCCGCTCCGATTTCGGAGCGGCCTTGGAGGGAACGGGGGGAGGCAGCGCGGCTTGGCGCGCGCAGGCTATACAAAATCGATAGCCTTGCGCGCGCCGATCCAGGATTTTAGTGGATACGCGCGGCTCCGCGCGTATCTACTAAAATCCAGCGTACTTTTGCTTGAGTCTGATGCGCAAGCAAAAGTAGGCTGATCGCGCTTCTTTTAAAATCTACCCCTAAGTGTAAAGACTGAGAAATTTATGAAAATGAAAAGGAAGGATACATAATTGAAATGATAGAGGAAGCAAATTTTGTTGTATTTATATTTTTCTGACTTATGTTGTTGACTCTGTTGTATTTGAGATATCTTCAGAAAGTTATGTAACAAACTAAAAGATTTTTTATAAAGAAGTTATTAGCTTAACGAAACTATCAGTTTGAGACTAAGTGCTTTTTTTTCCTATGAAATAATTCTTTATTCTTGTAAACCTTGTTGCCCACAGCTAACAACCACCGCTTACATTAAATGGCCAGTTTAGCGATTACTCTAGCGGGGACTTTGGGTGTGAGTTGTTTCCCAGGGGGCGGGGTTTACACTAAGTCTATCCAAGACGGGTTACGGAACTGAACCCAAGCACCAGGGAACAAGGAGCAACTCAGGGTGCTTGAGCAAAGAAAGGCCGAAGCCCTGAAAGTCCACATCCAGAGGATAGAGGCATCGCTGTTAAACTCAAATGGAGGCTGGTGGCCAATGGAAGCTGTGGCGAGCAACGTAGAACTCTGGACAAGAAAGAGTCTATAGCAAAGTTATCCTTAGCAAATGGTCAGGGCATGAAGAAGGCAGGCTTGGTCAGACGTAGCAATGGTCAAGGCATAGAGAAGGCAGGCATAGTGAGATGTAGCAATGGTCAAGGCATGGAGAAGGCAAGCGTGGTCAGACGTAGCAGTGGTCGGGCTTGGAGAAGGCAGGCGAGGTTGGACGTAGTAGAGGTCGGGCTTGGAGAAGGCAGGCGAGGTCAGACGTAGCAGAGGTCAGGCTTGGAGATAGTCACAAAGCAGAGTTAGGCAAAGCAGGGTTAAAGTTCGTGAAGTTAATCCAAAGCAAGTAACAAGGTAGGAATGATGAGACAGGAACCAGGAACAACGAGGAATCAGGAACACAAGGCAGAGATGAATCTCTCAAAGCAACGAGCACTCCATCAACAGGGAACCAAGGAGACCTGTTGCAAAGGTAACGCTTAGGAGCACTAACTGCACTTAAGTATGCTGAGGGTGATGACGTCAGCGTCCGGGCCTGCGGCCAGGTTCCCACTGCGGGCCCTTTAAAAGCATTAGATTTGCTCGCGCGTGCACCAGGAGGGGCACAGCACTGTCAGCAGCATCTCTCCGCGGAGCAAGAGGAGAGGCCTGCTTAGAGGATGAATCCTGGCTGGAGGTTCCGGGCAGCATGGCAGGACCAGGGTCACCGGCAGGAGCCCAAGGTCGGAGATGACGGCCGACTGCCGACTGCCGCCAACGATGGACAACTGAGTGCTGATGTCCATCTGGGAAGGTGAGAGGGCCAACCCATGGGCGGCAATCGTAACAATAAGGGTTGCATTATCTTCTTTGTGAGAAATTGGTGAAAAAATTGATGACATTATAGGGAGATTTTACTAGAATATTAATAAATAAATACTTTTTGCACATTTTTTTTGTGAAATAGGTAAAATATGAACATTGTTATGTATTGTATCATTTTGTAGGAGTATGGGGTATGAGTGATATTTGAGAAATATGTAATGTGATATATGTATTGTGATATATATATTTGGGATATATGTATGTTGATAGGTTTTAAAAAATGTTTGACTTAATACATTTTGAATAATATATATACAGGTATATGTTATTTGTGGATTATAATACCTGTGGTTGACCCTTATGTGTATATGTGTACTTGACCATTGTGGGCACCTAATCAAAGCAATCACACAACCTTAACACTTCAGTTAGTCAGCCTGAGTGACTCACTGCTGTCCTGATTAACAAATGTTGGTACTTAATCAAAACAATCACACTACCTTAACACCTTTCCAAGGTAAGTAACTGAACTTTTTCAATCTTTTTACTTAGGTTTACACTGCTCTTAGCTTATTTCTATCTTCTGGCTACCTTTTTTGTTGCACTGGAGGTGGACCCTTGGCCTGAGGTGGGGTCGACGCTACCCTTAGGGCAAGCCCCATGGGTCCCCACCATTGGGAGGTGGAGTAGTCTAGGAGATGGAGGCCAACTGGAGCTTTGCCAATACCAGCCCACATTCCCTGCAGGTTGAGTCCTTGGGTGCCGGGGCTGGCTAGTCTTTGGCAGGTCTCTGTTAGACAACTCCCAGTGGATGTTGTAGCAGGTAGCCAGGGACCAACAGAGGTATCAGAGGGACCGAAGCAGGTCCGGATGAGGCAGGGATCCAGAGACCCAGGCGCCAAGCATGGGCCAGGAACAAGAACAAGTGATGCCCGGGTAGTAGAAGGCCGGAGACTGAGAGGGCCAAGTCCAGGGAGATAGCGAAGGCATAGTCAAGAACAGACTGGATTCGGGGCAGATGGCAGAGCTAGTCAAGGTGCAGATTTCCAACAAAGCAAGGGTCAAAGTCTGTAGTCAGTCCTGAGCATAGTCCCAATGAAGCAAAGGTCAAAGCCAGAAGTCAGTCCTGAGCCTAGTTGCAACGAAGCAAAGGTCAAAGCCAGAAGTCAGTCCTGTGTGTGATTCAAACGTAACAGGAGACAAAGCCAGAAGTCAGTACTGAGCGTGGTCCAAATGTAACAGGGATCAAAGCCAGAAGTCAGTCCAAGCAAGGCTAGGTTGGAACCAGGAATGGAATCAGGAACAAGGACCAGGAACAAAGTCAGGAACAGGAACGAGCAATGAGCACCCGACAAGCATGGAGACCTGCTGCCAAGGCAAGGAATGAGTGCCGATGATGTTATCATCTGGGGCCACAGGTTAGTTTCTCGCCGTGGCCTCTTTAAATGCCAGCAAGGCACGCATGCGCCTAGGAGAGGAAGAACACTAGACAGCGGCGGCTCCCTGTGGCACATGTGGGAAGACCCTCCGGGAGCCAGGGAGGTCCACAGAGGAGCCAGGAATGGCTGAGGAGGCAACGGGAGTTCAGGAGCGCAGGCAGCTGCCTACTGCTGCTAGCGAGGATGAGCCAGGTGCCAGAGGTAAGTGGGTCTGGCCAAGGGCCTGCCGCAGGCGGGACACGCAACATTTTTAAATACAAACACACAAACTTCTGTTTGTTGCCTGCCTTTCTGACTACCTATTTGAAACAAAACACATAAACACACTAAATAATGTACCCTAATAGTTTACTTTAAAGTTTTAAAAATTTCTCCAAGCAATACTTACTGATTCTTTCTAGCCACCAGTGGTCCCACTGGATTCATGTTTAACAATATTATGTATGTGTATTTAATTATTAAAAAACAAAAAAAGGCAACCTAAAATCTTGCAGTAAACAAGCACCATAGACCAGAGGAGGGTAAAAAGCCTTGTAGAAACAAAATTCAAAGTGATACTGTCCAAGTAATTATAAATTAATGTTAAAATAATATATTAAAGGGCTATCAGAATCACAAAGCTTAGGGAGATTGCTGCCTCTGATGCCCATTTTAATTAATCATTTACCACTTAGGCAAATTTTTTATTTATTTATTTTTTTAATATCAATTTAGGGATGCAACTATATCATTACACACAATGATATAAAGGTAAAACTAAGATACCATATCATGAACAATGTAACAAAAATAGTATAAAAGACAAGCTATAAAGATGTTTAAGCAAAAAGGAGCAGCACACGGGTATGTCTCCATTGCCAGTACGCCTTCCATACATTATCACAGAAATTTTTTATTTATATACTGTGCAGTCACTTATTCCCGAATGGATAAAAAGGACAAACGACAAACCCTTCACGTGCCACATATAGCCATTGATTTCTCAATGAGAATCCCCAACACCAGCATTCTTCAGAGGGAACCAAATCATGAAAAATGTGCTTAAACTTATCTAAGTGCCCAATATTTGAGTGGTCCGATCCAGTCGATGCAGTGACAGTACAAAAAAGGAGGGTTCCCTCTTTCTTTGTCCAGCCCCAAGGAGCCATAGATGGCCTGCCACCTACCCTGCTTAACTCTATGGAGTCACGAGAAGGCCCGCCTCCCTCCTCACTTAATACCAAGAAACCATAGAATCCTGTCTATCTCCCTGCCTGGCTTCAAGGAGAGTCAATGGAAAACCTGCTTCTCTCACTATCCAGTGCAGAGTAGCCATGGAAGTCCCGCCTGGCCCCATGGAACTGAAGGAAGGTCAGTGATTCTTCCTGCCCACCCAGTTCCAAGGATCTTTGAGAAGACCTGCCTCTCTACCATCTATTTCATCTCTTGATACAGGATATCAGCCAGCCATGGATTTACAGAAAACCATTTTCCTCTCCCAGGTTGAATATTTTGTAATTGTAGTGTTTATTTTCAAAGAACTTAGTACAAAATGTTTAGGTTAAAAATATTGTTTATTTTCAAAATAACATTCTCTTAATTGAAAAGCAAATCATTGTTAGTTAAAGGGTCAAGTAAAATATGATCCATATAGTTTTCTTCAGATGGCATTTGATACATTTGTGGAAATTCTCAAGTTATAACTGTACCTATATAAATAGAGGCATAGACTTCATTTTACATATATAAATAATGCTTCTGCCCCAAAATGTTCATATCTCACAATCTGTGTTTGAGCATTTGGATAAATTCAGAGGATCTTTTAAGAGAGTTACCATAAAGTGGGAGTTATGATAGTACAACAAGAAGAAAACTGAGAAAACTAGATGAAGCATATAGTCCTTGTTTGACATTATACTATATATGTTAAATGGCTTTAAATATCATATTTTTCAATTTAATCAACTACATTCAGTGTCCTCCTCAATAGAAATCTAACAACCTGTCATATGTAGGTTTACAAGAGCAAAGCTGAGAAAAAAATGTGTTTATTCATTGTGCTACAATGATTTTCAATAAGCATTTTAATACAGTGCATTGTAAATCAGGAATATAGCACCCTACGGGCTTACAAGGGAAGATGGAGTGTGTAAAGCTATATTAGCAGATCATATTATTTGCAAATATTGTAGGTTGTCTTTTATGACTAGTAGCTATACCACTGCAGGACTGCATATAAAGAGTATAACTTAATGTAACAGAAATGCTATTGGTTCTATTGTATAGTGAGGGTACCACATTCTGGATAATATCATTACTGAGGGGAAACAGGTGGGATCTGAGAAAACTATAGTCTGTAAACCTTTATAGATGCTTACCAATGATATAGGTCAACTGTGCTCATACCAGTAATTTTTCTAAAAAGTAAACTTATTGTAAGCAAATGCTGATTTCACCAATCATAAAGGGTCTGCTTTTTAAAAGATTTAAGTCTCTGTGCTCCTAACAAAACTCTTTACAGAGCTTGCATGAATTAAAAAAAACACTTGCTTTGAGCCCTCTAAACAGAACCCTTTTTCAGTGCATGGGTACTCGCCTGAAAAAAATAATTCTTGGAAGTCAGCAAGTAAACATAATAGCATTTCTACTGTGACATCAAAAATATATATTATGCAACCTATTTAATAAAAGAACAAGTACAAATGACAACCTTTTTAATTAAGAATTATTTGTAAAGTTCTAGAAATGCAAATATATAATCAGAACAATTCCATAACTGTTAATGTCATCACCACCTCTTCCATGAGGGCATTCCATGTAACCACCAACCTTTCCATGAAGAAATATTTCCTGACTGATCATGATAAGAAAATCCAAGTGGGTAGACTCTGGAATAGTGTCAGAAAATAATTCACCATGGAAAGAGTGGTGAATGCCTGGAATGCCCTCCCAGAAGATGTAGTGAAAACAAGAACAGCAATAGAATTCAAAAGGGTATGGGATAAACTCAAAGGATCCCTAATGACTAGAGGATAAAAATGAAGGAAAAGGGTAACCTTTGTTAACTTTCGATGTAGCATTTCTGCATGGGGTAACCTACATGAAGTGCTAGTTACTACTTTAAATAGCGGGTACAGGGGGATAGCCAGCATTCAGGCCGATACAGTAAGGAGCAGTAGGAAGAACTGCGTTAGTGCCAGGCGCACCCGTGGTTGCCGCACGTACAGTCCAGATCACCTACAGCTCGATATTGTATGTAAATAGCTTGCAAATGCAAGCTGCGTCTAAGAAGAGTCTGTGAAGCGTTAGGCCCGTGCAACCCATTTTACTGTATAGAGCGCTATACAGTATCCTGGGTGCGCTGGCCTAATGCTTCACGGACACGCTGATATCTGTCATTTCAAATGTCATTTCAAATGACATTTGAAATGACAGGTACCAGGAAGTGGACGGTTCTCCGACGCTCGGGATTGCCAGTCCTCTATCCCCTCCTCCCGAAGCAAGCAACGAAAGCGGAAAAAAGCGAAAAAAAAAAGTAGCAAGAGAGAGAGGGGAGAGAGGACGGGCAATCCTATGCTCGGGATTGCCAGTCCTCTCTCCCCTATTCCCGAAGCAAGGCACGAAAAGCAGCCTTGCTTCGGGAGGAGGGGAGAGAGGACTGGCAGTGTAAAGCAACGAAGCGACTTACTTTTTTTGCAGCCCCCCCTCCGGAGACGAACATCGGCAAAGACGACTGCGGCTCCCCTGCCTCCAGCTGCCCACGAAGATGGACGCATCGCACGGGTGAAAGCGGCCCCTGTGCGTGCAATTGGGCTGCTCAAGGCGTGATGTCACGACGTTTGGAGTCACGGCATGTGATGTCACATCTTGAGCGGCCCAATTGCACGCACAGGGGCCGCTTTCACCCGTGCGATGCATCCATCTTCGCGGGCAGCTGGAGGCAGGGGAGCCGTGGTCGTCTTTGCCGATGTCCGTCTCCGGAGGGGGGCTGCAAAAAAAGTAAGTTGCTTCGTTGCTTTACATTGCCAGTCCTCTCTCCCCTCCTCCCGGAGCAAGGCTGCTTTTTGTGCCTTGCTTCGGGAGGAGAGGAGAGAGGACTGGCAATCCCGAGCATAGGATTGCCCGTCCTCTCTCCCCTCTCTCTCTTGCAACTTTTTTTTTTTTTGCTTTTTCGATTTTTTCTGCTTTCGTTGCTTTGGGAGGAGGGGAGAGGACTGGGGCTGCCCCGGAGACCAGCACCCATGGACATGGCCAGGGCAGGTGAGCGGGGGCTGGGGGAAAGTTTACCGCCTACCCTTACCCCTGCCTCTAGCGCAGGGGTAAGGGTAGGCGGTAAGTTAGCAGGTTAAACGCATGGCAAAACGGCAGGGTAAAAAAGCGATTGTCGGGGCGCGCGTTACTGTATGAGAGGGAATAGCTAATTTGATTGTTTACATGTAATATATATGCCACGGGCGGAAGGGTTTACCCAGTGATGTAAGGACGCAGTAAGAGTAGGTTAAAGGGGATAGTGTATCGCGGGTTGGACTAACACGGCCGAAAAGTGGGTAGAAAGCGGGTTAGGAGAAGGGTAACCGCGACTGCACTTTACTGTATTGACCTGATTATAAGGGAAATAACTAGGGATGTGCAAACTTCATATTTCGTAGTAGTGCACACTAACGGAGTTACTACACACTGTATATCTTTTAGTGATCCGTAAAACCAATTAGTGCGCATTATTTCATAAGTGCATTATGCGCAGTATTGTCCTTTAGTGAGTGCTGCTTCAGCCATTATGGCGCACTAATGGGATTTAATGCACAGTATGTCTAGGAAACTACTGCGCACTAACTCTGTGATAGTGCGCACTACTTATATGTCAGTGCACACTAATATCTGTTAGTGTGCAGTAAGATAAAATCATACTAAATTGACACTTTTCAGTCAATTTAGGAATGAATATGTATTCCTATTGGTTGTCTTCCTGTTATTTATTCATGTTACCAAGCTTCCCGCTGAGGTGGTGTTTTTTTTTATAGAGTATGTTTTATATAGGGGGAATGGGGAATGGGAATGGGGGATAGCTTGACAAAAAGTTCTAGTCCTACTGTAAATCTGTGTTTATTCTTATGTTACCAGGCATTGTCAGATGAAAAGCTAGTGCATGTTTTGAATTTGCCAATCCCTGTACATTTTAGAAAGGGGGTCTTGGCATTATATATGCATTATGCACACACTTCTAATTTTCCAATCCTGTTTCAATTTTTATGAGCGATACATGATAATTGGTTGTGTTTTTTTGAATTGGCCAAATAGGTTTATTTTCCTTCCTAATTTTACTCACTAGCTATATAATAAGGGATTCTCTGCTTGTATGTTGCTTTTGCTTTGTTTTGTGGGGTTTGAGGAGAAAACATCAGCTCTTTATTCAATCCATTTACTGGAGTTCTACTTGATTTATTCTATCAATATACTAGATTTATTATTGATTATATCAATCAATCATTAGCTGCAGTCTTTTTTGTTAAGGGGTAGCTCATTGGTAGCTGGTTTAGCTTGCTTAGCTAGCTGCTACTACTAGCCTAGTGGTTAGTAGCCAGTGAGCTACTGCAACTTACTTAGGGGTAGATTTACAAAAAGGGCGCCCTCGCATACTTTTGTAGGCGCATGAGGCGCAAACAAAAGTACGCGGGATTTTAGTAGATACGCGCGTAGCCGCGCGTATCCGCTAAAATCCTGGATCGGCGCACGCAAGGCTGCCTATTCCGTGTAGCCAGCGTGCGCCGAGCCGCGCAGCCTGCTGCCATTCCCTCCAAGGCCGCTCCGAAATCGGAGCGGCCTCAGAGGGAATTCGCTAACGCCCTCCCCTCACCTTCCCCTCCCTTCCTCTACCTAACCCACCCCCCCGGCCCTGTCTAAACCCCCCCCCCCTACCTTTGTTGGGGGATTTACGCCTCCCAGAGGGAGAAGTAAATCCCCGCGCGCCAGCGGGCCGCTAGCGCGCCGGGACGCGACCTGGGGGCGGTTCGGAGGGCGCGGCCATGCCACCGGACCGCCCTGGGCCGAAACCACGCCCCCCAGGCCCACCCCCGAAGCCATGTCCCACCCCGAAAACGGCACACCGCTCGGCCTCGCCCCCGACACGTCCCCGACATGCCCCCCTCGGAAAACCCCGGAACTTACGCGAGTCCCGGGGCTCTGCGTGCCCTGATAGGCCTATTGAATATAGGCGCACCGGCACGCAGGGCACTGCTCGCATAAATCCGGGCGGATTTACGCGAGCAGGGCTCTTAAAATCTGCCCCTTAGCATTTAGCAGTTAGCAGCATTATCCTAGCCTAGGCACCAGCAGCAGTGTTTGTAAGGTAGGTGCATTCTGTGCAGAACAGCAGTAGTGTTTTAGTAGATTTGTTAATTTATTATATCAATCTACTAGTTTTATTATAGCTAGCTAGGCTACTAGCCTAGTGTCACTGGCTAGTGGCTACTAACCAGTGAGCCACTACTAGTATATCAATCAGATTACTAGTGTCACTATATTCTATATCCTATATCTTTCCTGTGGTCTGGGGCTATATATATATAAAAATACCAAACAGTGCAGCAGTAGTGTAGTAGATTTATTACTAGATTTATAGCTTAGCTGGCTATACTAGCCAGTGAGCCACTAGTATATCAATTAAAGTTTTAAAAGTACCAAACTAGTGTCTCACTGCTGTGCCTGCCAGTTTAGTTGTTGGTGCTGGACTTGCATTTGCAGCTTTGACTGTGCCTGGATGACAGTCATTCATCAATCAGATCACACAATACCATAATACATATATACTATATCAAATTATCAATCATCAGTGTCACTCACTCACACTATATCCTTCTTTGTCCTGTGGTCTGGGGCTAGCCTATTACAGCTATTAGCTCAGTAAAGTTTTAAAAATACCAAACTAATTTAATAACTTATTATATATCAATCTACTAGATGTATTATATCTAGCTAGGCTATTAGCCTAGTGTCACTGGCTAGTGGCTATTAGCCAGTGAGCCACTACTAGTATATCATCAATCAGATTACTAGTGTCACTATATCCTATATCCATATCCAGTATATCCTATATATCTGTCGTGTGGTCTGGGGCTATATATCTAAACATATCAAACATGCAGCCGTAGTATAGTAGATTTATTATACCAATCTACAAGATGTAATACTTAGCTAGCTATACTAGCCAGTGAGCCACTAGTATATCAATTAAAGTTTTAAAAATACCAAACTAGTGACTTACTACTGTGCCTGCCAGCTTATTTGTTGGTGCTGGACTTGCATTTGCAGCTTTGACTGTGCCTGGCTGGCAGTCATTCATCAATAAGATCACGCAATACCATAGTATATCAAATTATCAACCATCAGTGTCACTCACTCAGTATATCCTTCTTTATTTATTTATTTATTTATTTAAATTCTTTTAATATACCGACGCTCAAGACCAGGTCTATCGTACCGGTTTACAATAAACTAGGGGGTGAACCAGTTAACAATGAAAGCAAAAGTTACATTATAACAGGGAATGTGGAACTAGACTGTTAGAAAAAAAGGATAGTTAATTTCTAACTGGAGAGCAGAGCATATAAGCAGAAAGTAGGTGCTTACAGTAGGTGCTTACATGGTAAGAGTTATATACAGATTTACAAATTTACATAGTGTATACGATAAGGCAAGTTATATAAAAGTGCAGTTGGCTGAAAAAAACAGTTCCTTTGAGTTGCGGAAAGAGGACGCAACTGTGTGGTATGTGACTGTGTGGGTGACCCTGAAGCTTCTTCAAGGGTATGCTTGGGCGAACAGCCAAGTTTTTAATTTTTTTCTGAAAGTAATATGGCAATGTTCCTGGCGGAGATCTGGCGGGAGAGAGTTCCAGTGATGCGGACCAGCAATTGATAGTGCTCGTTTTTCAATGGCATTGTGAAGAACTGATTTTTTGGGGGGAACCTGGAGGGAATCTCTGTATGCAGATCTGGTGGGTCTTGCAGAGGAGTGTGGTTTAAGGGGTATGGTGAGTTGGAGCGAGGATTCTTGAAATAAGGTTTTGTGGATAATAGTAAGTGTCTTGAAGAGAATTCTGTATTGGATGGGTAGCCAGTGAAGTATTTTTAGAATCGGGGTGATGTTGTCCATGCGGCGAGAGTTTGTGAGGATCCTGGCTGCAGCGTTTTGCAGCATTTGAAGAGGTTTGGTAGAAGAGGCCGGGAGACCAAGCAACAGCACATTACAATAATCAATCTTTGAGAATAGTATGGCTTGAAGGACTGAACGGTAGTCGTGGAAGTGTAGGAGAGGTCTTAACTGTTTTAGTATCTGTAGTTTGTAAAAACATTCTTTGGTGGTGTTGCTGATGAATTTTTTAAAGTTCATTCTGGAGTCTAGGAAGGCCCCAAGGTCTCTCACTTGATTTACTAATGGTGTGTTAGTATTGATGGCAGCGGGTTATTTTCATTGGGGGAGATGACTAGCAGTTCGGTCTTGGACGTATTGAGAACGAGGCACAATACGTCCTTCCAGAGGGGAGTGGCATGATGATCCTGTGGTCTTTGACAAGAGCACTGGCACTAGTACTAGTGCTACCAGAAGGAGCAGTCTGCCAGTCCCTAGAAAAAAAAACTGTGATTTTTTTGAGAAGAAAGAGAATGAGGATGTAGAAGCGCAAGGTTACTTGCAGGGGAAGGAAGGAGCTAAATCAGAACAATGTGAGGAAAAGTTCAAATTCTTAGATGAAAGAACAGTGCTAGAGAAAATCTTGCATGATGAATGAGATGAGGAGGAAGATGATGTTGATGATCAGGAATTCTTGACTAGTAAAAATTCCGAGGAGGAAGAGGAGGAGAACACCACCAATGACAATGTCAGTCAGATTGCAAAACCAATGATAATGACTAGTCAGATTGCAAAAAACAACCACTGCCAGTGCCAGTAGTGATACCCTGTCCCCTATACATTTGAACATCAGTAAGTGACTATAACTACTACTATTACTACTATTTCTAGTACTACTAGTATGAAAGTGACAACAAGTATCCAGTCTAGAGTAAGGAACAGTACAAGGACATCTAAGATTTGGACTCATTATCATGTTGTGGCTGATCAGAGATTTGGACAATGCATCCATTGTAAAAAGATGGTGAGCCGTGGAAGAATTATTAGACATCTTACTAACAGCAACATGAAATATCACATGAAAAAGAACATAGAGCACTGTTACTTGCAGAAGAAGCTGGTCCCACTGTTGTGCTTGCCCAGACTTCAAGTAAAGTAACAGGGAAGCAGCCAAAGAAGGAAAGTAGTAGTACTAAAGAAGATACAGATTGTGTGCATCTGCAGCAGCAGCAGTCTCCTCCTCCTCTTTCCCGGCAGCAGCGGCAAGCTACCATTGAGCAGATGGGGTGGTGTCCTTCTGCAATTTCACAGAGTAGGATCTAGGAAGCAGGCAATATCCAAAGTGGGTACACGACATATTGCTGTGGATGATCAGCCACTGCAGATTGTAGAAAATGAGGGATTTAAGTGGATGCTCCATTATTTTGCCCCTTACTGCAAACTTCCTTCACAAACTACATTTATCCATCAGGTGCTTCCTTCCCTATACACAAAATGTCGTGCTGAAATGCAGATTGTGATGGCAATGGCAAAGGGAAGGAGCATCCATCTCACCACTGATATTTGGACTAGTATGAATGCAATGCATGCATTTTTGTCTCTAACAGCACATTGGTGGCAGCTGGATAAGGCATTAATACTTGTAAGCAGTGGCAGCAGTAGCACCAGCAGCTCCAAAATAGCTGGACATTTCAACCACAGTGTGAAAAGTGGGGAAGCAACTCAGAGAGAGGCAAATAGCAGTTGGGGCACCTTTGCACAACCTTGTTCATTATGTGCCTACCAGATGGAATTCTACTTATCTTATGCTGGAGAGGTTGTGTGAACAGCAGACACCTCTTCATGATTTGGCAATGGCATCTGAAATTGGATTGGAAAGTCCTCTTGGATGTTAGGACTGGACAAATATTGCACAGATGGTGCATGTCCTCAAGCCTTTTAAAGAATATACCGATGCAATGAGTTCAGCTACAGCCACGTTAGGTGATGTCATCCCTGCAATTACTATCTGGAGCAGGTATTAGAGAAATGTATGCATCAGCCAGAGTTTTCGAAAAAAGTGTTACTGCTTGTGAAATCCTTAAAAGAGCAAGTAAAGAAAAGGTTGAAACCTGTCATGCAAAGGGATTGCTATATGTTAGCCACTATGTCCAAGAGGCATGATCATTGTTAAAAAATACCATTCTAGAAGCTCAGTCCAGATGTATTCCACACATTAAGAAAAGTGGAAAGAAGGCAAAACGATTACCGGCATGGTTAAAAGGGGAGGTGAAAGAAGCTATTTTAGCCAAAAGATCTTCATTCAAAAATTGGAAGAAGGATCCAACAGAAAAAAATACGATAAAGCATAAACGTTGGCAAGTTAATATAAGACATTGATAAGACAGGCTAAGAGAGAATTTGAAAATAAGTTGGCTGTAGAAGCAAAAACTTACAGTAAAAACTTTTAAATATATCCGAAGAAGAAAGCCTGTGAGGGAGTCGGACCGTTAGATGATCGAGGGGTTAAAGGGGCACTTAGAGAAGATAAGGCCATCGCGGAAAGATTAAATTATTTCTTTGCTTCGGTGTTTACTGAAGAGGATGTTGGGGAGATACCCATAATGGAGAAGGTTTTCATGGGTAATGATTTAGATGGACTGAGTCAAATCACAGTGAACCTAGAAGATGTGGTAGGCCTGATTGACAAACTGAAGAGTAGTAAATCACCTGGACCGGATGGTATACACCCAGAGTTCTGAAGGAACTAAAAAATGAAATTTCAGACCTATTAGTAGAAATTTGTAACCTATCATTAAAATCATCCATTGTACCTGAAGACTGGAGGATAGCAAATGTAACCCCAGTATTTAAAAAGGGCAATCCAGGAAACTACAGACCGGTTAACCTGACTTCAGTGCCAGGAACAATAGTGGAAAGTGTTCTAAACATCAAAATCACAGAACATATAGAAAGCCATGGTTTAATTGAACAAAGTCAGCATGGCTTTACCCAAGGCAAGTCTTGTCTCACAAATCTGCTTCACCTTTTTGAAGGAGTTAATAAACATGTGGCTAAAGGTGAACCGGTAGATGTAGTGTACTTGGATTTTCAGAAGGCGTTTGACAAAGTTCTTCATGAGAGGCTTCTAGGAAAAGTAAAAAGTCATGGGATAGGTGGTGATGTCCTTTTGTGGATTGCAAACTGGCTAAAAGACAGGAAACAGAGTAGGATTAAATGGACAATTTTCTCAGTGGAAGGGATTGGGCAGTGGAGTGCCTCAGGGATCTGTATTGGGACCCTTACTTTTCAATATATTTATAAATGATCTGGAAAGAAATATGACGAGTGAGATAATCAAATTTGCAGATTACACAAAATTGTTCAGAGTAGTTAAATCACAAGCAGATTGTGATAAATTGCAGGAAGACCTTGTGAGACTGGAAAATTGGGCATCCAAATGACAGATGAAATTTAATGTGGATAAGTGTAAGGTGATGCATATAGAAAAAAATAACCCATGCTATAATTACACAATGTTGGGTTCCATATTAGGTACTACAACCCAAGAAAGAGATCTAGGTGTCATAGTGGATAACACATTAAAATTGTCGGTTCAGTGTGCTGCGGCAGTCAAAAAAGCAAACAGAATGTTGGGAATTATTAGAAAGGGAATGGTGAATAAAACGGAAAATGTCATAATGCCTCTGATTCGCTCCATGGTGAGACCGCACCTTGAATTCTGTGTACAATTCTGGTCGCCGCATCTCAAAAAAGATATAATTGCGATGGAGAAAGTACAAAGAAGGGCTACCAAAATGATAAGGGGAATGAAACAGCTCCCCTATGAGGAAGGACTAAAGAGGTTAGGACTTTTCAGCTTGGAGAAGAGACAGCTGAGGGGGGATATGATATAGATGTTTAAAATCATGAGACGTCTAGAACGAGTAGATGTGAATTGGATATTTACTCTTTCGGATTATAGAAAGACTAGGGGGCACTCCATGAAGTTAGCATGGGCACATTTAAAACTAATCAGAGAAAGTACTTTTTTACTCAATGCACAATTAAACTCTGGAATTTGTTGCCAGAGGATGTTGTTAGTGCAGTTAGTATAGCTGTGTTTAAAAAAGGATTGGATAAGTTCTTGGAGGAGAAGTCCATTACCTGCTATTAAGTTCACTTAGGGCCGGATTTTAAAAGGCCTGCGCTTAAATACGGCCGGATTTACGCGCGCAGGGCACCCCCTTGTACCCCCTTGCATGCGCTGACCCCGGATTTTATAAGATACGCGCGGCTACGCGCGTATCTTATAAAATCCGCCTGGTGCGCGAACAAAAGTACACGATCGCACAAATTTATAAAATCTACCCCTTAGAGAATAGCCACTGCCATTAGTAATGGTAACATGGAATAGACTTAGTTTTTGGGTACTTGCTAGGTTCTTATGGCCTGGATTGGCCACTGTTGGAAACAGGATGCTGGGCTTGATGGACCCTTGGTCTGACCCAGTATGGCATTTTCTTATGTTCTTATGTGTGACCCACATGTGAAAGGCAATTTTGCTGTCAAGTGCAATACTCTTACACACTGGAAAAAAAGTTGAATGCAATGGTCGAAAATATATTGTTATAGAGGGTCAGTTTTAAGGATGATGATGATGAATTAGGATCATCTTCTTCTCAATCTCCAACTCCATCCTGCTCAACTGCTCCTTGGACCCCTGCTGGACCACCAGGGACTTTAAGTCTTGGGGGGTCGGGAGGGTAGGGGGCTTATAGGGATGTGTGAAGTGGATTTTCCCGAAATTTCGTGAAAATTTATTTTGGTGCGGCAAAAAAAATCGGTCCGAACCACGGGAAAATGAAATCTTAGGTTCTTATGTTCTCTCTCAAATGAGTCAGCTCCTTTTTCATTGCAGACAGCTGAAGGCAAAATGGTCAATATTTGATTCTCCAAATGATAGGTATGGGAACATAAGCACCAAAATTGTTGCATCTAATGGAAGACATTTTGTTAATAATGAGTAATCAATCCCTTAAAATCCTATAATTAATATATTGTAAAATGTAGGCTCTAACAAAAGATTTTAATAGGAATTTGATATAAAAAGGAAAGTATTGAAAACAAGCTAGTAAAAGCAAGTCATGCTGGATTATAGCATTGCGGTTATAACATGGGAAGAGCACGTGCAGGAGGCACTGACCTGAGATTTGGGGGGAGGGGCAGCTCAAGGAAAGTAAGGCGGGAAGATCGAGAGGAAGAGAAGAGAAGGAGGGGGAGGAGGGGAAACAGTTTGGAGAAATTCAAATAGGAGACACAGATTGGTTGAGGGGAGATGATGTCAGGGTAGGCAAGCAGCAGCTTGCCGAGAGAGAGACCAAGGAAAGAATGCCAGAATTTTGTGCCTAGTAGGCAGGGAAAAAAAGGAAGTTATAGTAGTATTGAGGCAGCAGATATGAAGGGGAGAGGTGAAAGAGGAAGCAGGGTAGGCACTGCGGGATGGGTTGTCAGGAAAAAAGGAAGCCAGGGCGCAGTAGCGGCAAGATTTGTCCAGGACGAAGGAGATGTAGAAGGCCTGCCTACCCCCGTCCTGGGTATGGCAAGGGAGCACAGATATGAGGCAAGCTATGGAGAGAGCGGCCCAGAGGTGAGTTCTACGCTAGCCCCTACGCCTGGTCTGGCACCGGACGACAGCGAAGTCCTCCCCTTGGATTTGTCGCAGCATGCTTCCGGGTCAGGCAGTGCATTGCCATCAGGGAGTGGGCCAGAGCCACTTATGGCCAGCACGGCAGGGCACGGTGGGGTGCAGGGTGAATGTGGAACTGCGTCGAGCGAAGACTTCACTGAGGGAGCCAAGCAGGACACTGAGCAGCGGAAGGTGATGAGAGAGGGAACGGTGCAGAAGAGAGCAGCGCAGCGAGGACCGGGAGCCATTGCCAGGAGAATAGCCAGTGTCAGTGGAGGCAGAATGGAGCGGCAGAGAGGAGGTGCGGCCCTTGCGGGGATCCAGGTGGAAGGGAGAGGCTGGAGCAGGAAGCAAACAGGAGAGGAGAAGTCATACAGCAGCGGAGATGCTGGGCGGAGGACCGAGGCAGAGCACATATGTGGTGAGTGTGGCTGGATGCAAAAGGAAAGGGAGGTGGCTAGGGCGTCCAGGTGGTTGCAGACGGGTTTGCAGGGTACAATCTTTAGACCCAGCATGGAGGATGCGGGTTTCGGGGGCTGGCTACTGGGCATAGGGATAAGCGAGAGGCCCAAAGGGTAGTGGGGAAGGAGCGGGAGAATACTGTCAACTGGGCAGGCAAGGAATTCTATGATATTCCTGAAGGTGAAAGGAGGCATAGTATGGGTACCCGAGGTCCTGGGCAATCACATGTTTCGTGGGTGGATACTGCGGCCAGTCCATTTGTTGTTGCAGGGTACTTGGAAGAGGAGCATCCTGGAACGTCCAGAAGTGAAGAATGGAGGGGGACTCAAACAGGTTATCTTCAAATCACACGACCAGCTCCAGGATGTCAAAGCAGAGTGGGAGAAGAAGCAGCCAGGAGCCAGATCCTTGGACTGGAAGAAGGTAAAGAGAGGATAGGGGAAAAGAGGACAAGAAATAGCAGTAAGGTCAAGTGTAAGAGAGATACCTCATCAAGCGATACGAGTAGAGTTCTGCATCAGAGTCCTCTATAGACTCAAGCATGCTTGCTAAATGGGAAAGGGTGAGTGGTTTGGGTCCAGAGCAGGACATGGGTCACCTAGCCCTAGCATCCCTAACAGAATTGTGGGAAGGGGTGCCAGGGAAACTATGTAGCAGAATCAAGCAACGTAAGTATGTCAACATATTCCAGTTTTTGGATGGCAAGAGGGGCAGTAAGAGGAGAAGCAGGAAAGGCAGTAAACGAAAGGGTGAGAGGGCGTCGGGGCATAAGGTGCCGAAGAACATCATAAATTGGATGAGGGGCTTCCTTCATTTAGCGAGTGTAGTGGGGCATTACCAGCTTCGACAACACAGAGTGCTACTAGCTTATTGTGATAGCATCCTGGGAGCGTTTAATGAATATGAGAGTTGGGCATGGCTGAATTACGATGAGCGATTCAGGGAAAAGATGGCAGGGAATAGATTTATGTCCTGGGGCACGCAGGATATTAATCTGTGGCTTACCCAGATGATGAACAAGAGTGCCAAACAAGGAAAGCTTGGGGCGGGGGCATCGGGAGGCCTAGGGGGATCCACGAATGGGGGTATGGGCAACGCAGTGGGTGACAAAGGCTCAGGGAGTGGAAGCTTGTCCGTTAGAGATCCGAAGGTAAGTACTGCCACCGGCGATGTTTGCTGGAGATTCAACAGAGCTACTTGCTTGTTTCGAGAGTGCAAGTTCAGGCATGCTTGCGCAGTATGCAACGGCGCCCATCCCAGCCCCAGAACTAGCTGGGCATTGCAGACTTCTTGAGGCAGCCCCAGAGAGATTTCTCCTTCTGTTCCTGGGCAGATAAGACTCTTAATTTTTCTGTGGTGCTCTTCTGGGGTTAAAAAGACTCTTAATTTTCTGTGGTGCTCTTCTGGGGTTAAAAAGACTCTTAATCTTCTGTGGTACTCTTCTGAGGGAAAAAAGAAAAAAACAAAAAAAAAAAACCCTGCTAGTTTTCTTTCACTATTCTTCTAATTAATTGCTTTGTGCTCCACTAATATCTGCTCCACTAATATCTGCTCTCTGAGCAGTAGAACTGCTGTGTTTTTATACCTTTCTCTAGGTCTGTTATTATACATTAATTGTAATTGTTGCTTGCAAACTGTTATTTTAAGATCCAGTATACCTGCATTTCTATTATTGTATAGCTGTTCTTTAATAATCTGGTTAATATTGGCACAGAAGTGCTGAGGGGGTCCTTTAATAGGTAAGAACTAGAAGGTTCCTAAGGTGTCCAGTTAAGGCCAGTTTGGGTGTGGCAGAGAAGGTAAATAGTGAACTAGCTGGGCATTGCAGACTTCTTGAGGCAGCCCCAGAACTAGCTGGGCATTGCAGACTTCTTGAGGCAGCCCCAGAGAGATTTCTCCTTCTGTTCCTGGGCAGCTAAGACTCTTAATTTTTCTGTGGTGCTCTTCTGGGGTTAAAAAGACTCTTAATTTTCTGTGGTGCTCTTCTGGGGTTAAAAAGACTCTTAATTTTCTGTGGTGCTCTTCTGGGGTTAAAAAGACTCTTAATCTTCTGTGGTACTCTTCTGAGGGAAAAAAGAAAAAAACAAAAAAAAAAAAACCCTGCTAGTTTTCTTTCACTATTCTTCTAATTAATTGCTTTGTGCTCCACTAATATCTGCTCTCTGAGCAGTAGAACTGCTGTGTTTTTATACCTTTCTCTAGGTCTGTTATTATACATTAATTGTAATTGTTGCTTGCAAACTGTTATTTTAAGATCCAGTATACCTGCATTTCTATTATTGTATAGCTGTTCTTTAATAATCTGGTTAATATTGGCACAGAAGTGCTATGGGATCATTTAATAGCTAAAGGACTAACAAAGTTCCAGAAAGTGTCCTACTCTACCCAGCTTGTCCCAGGTTCAACTGTTTGTTTCCCTCCCACCCTACCCGTCTACCCACCCACCCCTGGGATTAGATTACTAATATAGACTGACTAAATTAGCATTAGCAACAAGATCAATTAGTACATTAACAGCAAAGGACATACCAATCCAAAACTTAACCAATATGAGAACTATCCAATGCAACTGTTGTAGAGCCTTTATTCTGAGGGAAAGCATCTGGAGACTTGGAGCTTGCCCGATCTGTGCACAGCTCTCTTCTTTGAAAATGGAGCTGACTGAGGTTAAAGCTCAATTAGCTTCAATTAAAAGAATTACACCCACATTGCATTACTCAGAAAATAATTCCCCAACACCAAAGAATAACCAGGAGTCAAGAAAAAGAAATACAGTAGACTCAGGTAGGATAACACATGTGTCCCACAGTCACCCATTCTTGACAGATGAGAAGCCAACAAGTATACTCCCCCACTCAATTAGTTCATCAAGTAAATCATTAAAAAACAGGATCACAGTGGGCTCTGGTAGAATTAGACCTGTAACAAGGAGACACACACAGTATCAAATGCAACAAGAACATAAAGCCCGCCCTATATTAACTGAAGAAATTCTAGAGAAAAACATTGACGTGTTACCAGAAAAGAGAAAAAAACAATGCATGCAGAATTTCAAGATCCATAACCAAAAGAAAAAGCTAATTGAGATGGATAACTCTGTCATCAATGGTACAACTGCAAAAGGAAAGAGTAAAGTGAATAACAAATCTCAACTAAAGTCTCAAAAGGAGTACAGGAAAAGCAATAACCGTAAAGAGAGTACCTGGAAAGCTATGACTACAAATGCTCATAGTTTGGGAAATAAAATCCCAGATCTGCAGGCCCTAATGACAGAGGCAGAACTGGACATCGTTGCTATCACAGAGACATGGTTCACAGAATCTCATGATTGGGATACAGCAATACCAGGCTATAACTTGTTAAGGAAGGACAGAGTGGATAGAAAAGGGGGAGGTGTGGCTCTTTATGTCAGAAATAATATCCAAGCATCTGAGCTGCAAGGAAGTTGGGGCAAGGAAGAAGCACTATGGGTCAACCTAAAAACAGATGATGGAGCATCCATTTATATTGGAGTGGTTTACAGGCCTCCAAACCAAAAGGAAGAGCTGGACAGAGATCTGGTTGAAGACATCCATAAGATAGGTAAGAAAGGGGAAGTGATGATCGTTGGTGACTTTAATATGCCAGATGTAGACTGGAAAATCCCATCTGCAGAATCTAAAAACAGTAGAGCAATAGTGGATGCCATGCAAGTATCTTTGTTCAAACAAATGGTATTGGAACCCACGAGAGAAGGAACTATTCTCGACTTAGTGCTCACTAATGGAGATAATGTCTCTGATGTCCAGGTGGGCGCCCACCTCAGCACCAGTGATCATCAAACGGTATGGTTTAATATCACTAAAAGAATATGGAAAAGAAGCACAAAGACCAGAGTTTTACAGTTCAAAAACACAGACTTTGAGGAAATGGGGAAGTACCTAGAGGAAGAACTAAATGGATGGGAAAACGAGAGAGATGTGGATCAGCAGTGGACCAATCTAAAAGGAGCAATCGCCAAGGCAACTGCTCTATATGTTAGAAATGTAAAGAAAAGCAAAAGAAAAATGAAACCTATCTGGTTCTCAAAGGAGGTGGCTGACAAAATTAAAGCTAAAAGAACTGCATACAAGAAATACAAAAGATCCCAAAGGGAGGAGCACAAAGAAGAATATCTGATTCAACTGAGGGAGACTAAGAAATTAATCAAGTTGGCAAAAAGTCAAGCGGAAGAGAGGATTGCCAAGGAGATAAAATATGGTGACAAAACATTTTTCAGATACATCAGCGAAAAGAGAAAAGTCCAAAGTGGTATAGTGAAATTGAAAGGTGGAAATGATCAATGTGTGGAGAGAGACGAAGAAATGGCAGAAATATTAAACAAATACTTCAGCTCTGTGTTCACTAAAGAAGACCCTGGAGAAGGACCATCTCTACACAACAAGAAACTGGAGGGAAGCGGAACAGAGGAAAATCAATTTACAGTAGATAATGTATGGGAAGAGCTAAAGAATCTGAAAGTGGACAAAGCCATGGGGCCTGATGGGATTCATCCAAGGATACTGAGGGAGCTCAGAGATGTGCTGGCGGGACCGCTGTGCGACCTGTTCAATAGATCCCTAGAAACGGGAGTGGTGCCGAGTGATTGGAGAAGAGCGGTGGTGGTCCCGCTTCACAAGAGTGGGAACAGAGAGGAGGCTGGTAACTACAGACCGGTTAGCCTCACTTCGGTGGTGGGAAAAGTAATGGAGTCACTGTTGAAAGAGAGAATAGTGAACTATCTACAGTCGGGAGAATTGATGAACCAGAGGCAGCATGGATTCACCAGAGGAAGATCCTGTCAGACAAACCTGATTGACTTTTTTGACTGGGTAACCAAGGAATTGGATTGAGGAAGAGCGCTCGATATCATATACTTGGATTTCAGCAAAGCTTTTGATACGGTTCCGCACAGGAGACTGGTGAATAAAACGAGAAGCTTGGGAGTGAGTGCCGAGGTGGTGACCTGGATTGCAAATTGGTTGACGGACAGAAGACAATGTGTGATGGTAAATGGAACCTTCTCTGAAGAGAGAGCGGTTTTAAGTGGTGTACCGCAAGGATCGGTGTTGGGACCGGTCCTGTTCAATATCTTTGTGAGCGACATTGCGGACGGGATAGAAGGTAAGGTTTGTCTTTTTGCGGATGACACAAAGATCTGCAACAGAGTGGACACGCCGGAAGGAGTGGAGAGAATGAGACGAGATCTAAGGAAACTGGAAGATTGGTCGAAGATATGGCAGCTGAGATTCAATGCCAAGAAGTGCAAAGTCATGCATATGGGGAGTGGAAATCCGAATGAACTGTATTCGATGGGCGGGGAAAGGCTGATGTGCACGGAGCAGGAGAGGGACCTTGGGGTGATGGTGTCTAATGATCTGAAATCGGCAAAACAATGCGACAAGGCGATAGCTAAAGCCAGAAGAATGCTGGGCTGCATAGAGAGAGGAATATCGAGTAAGAAAAGGGAAGTGATTATTCCCTTGTACAGGTCCTTGGTGAGACCTCACCTGGAGTACTGTGTTCAGTTCTGGAGACCGTATCTTCAAAAAGACAAAGACAAGATGGAGGCGGTACAGAGAAGGGCGACCAGGAAGGTGGAGGATCTTCATCGGATGACGTACGAGGAGAGATTGAAGAATCTAAATATGTACACCCTGGAGGAAAGGAGGAGCAGAGGTGACATGATACAGACTTTCAGATACTTGAAAGGTGTTAATGATCAAAAGACAACGACAAACCTTTTCCGTAGGAAAAAAATCACCAGAACCAGGGGTCACGATTTGAAGCTCCAGGGAGGAAGATTCAGAACCAATGTCAGGAAGTATTTCTTCACGGAGAGGGTGGTGGATGCCTGGAATGCCCTTCCTGAGGATGTGGTGAAGACCAGAACTGTGAAGGACTTCAAAGGGGCGTGGGATAAACACTGTGGATCCATAAAGTCAAGAGGCCGCCAATGAAGAGTGGGTGACTCGCCAGAATGAGGGCTACTGCCTGGAGTCAATACCCTTATTAAATAAACATACACATGCTTACTGTGACTCCAACATGGCTCTAAGCTTCAACAGCAAGAGGAAATGTGGAAAAAAGGATTCACACTCACAAAGAGGGGAGTAGCTGGCTTGTTACGGCGGTTATTACCCCAAATCAAATAAGTCTGATACTTCACTTTCAATGCATATACAGCATAGTTCTCTGATTCAACGGCAGGGGAGAAGAAAAACCGATACTTCACAAATCCAGCAGATCTCTCTGCTTCAACGGCAGGGGAGAAAATGAGGGTTCACACTCACAAAACGGGGAGTAGCTGGCTTGTTACGGCGGTTACTACCCCAAACCAAATGTGCCTGATACTTCTTTTGATGCACATCCAGCATGGCTCTCTGCTTCAACAGCATGGGAGAAGACTGATACTTCACGTGTATCCAGCATAGCTCCCTGCTTCAACGGCAGGGGAGAAGAAAAACAACCAATAAGGGCTGTATAACATAGGCTGGGTAAAACAAATAAGCATGAGTGTAGCTTGCTTATTGCGGCGGCTACTACCCCGAACTAATCAAGCTAGATATTTCACTTGGATGCAGCTCCATCACTGCTCTCTACATTAAAACTGGGGGTGGAAGGGAAATAGAACCAAGAGCTAAGAGAAACAGATAAGTATGAGAGAAAAAATGTGTGAAGCTTGCTGGGCAGACTGGATGGGCCATTTGGTCTTCTTCTGCCGTCATTTCTATGTTTCTATGTTTCTATGTAAGTGCTCCCAGTCCCAGGGCAAAGGTATTGCGAGAGGACCAAAATCGTAGAGGTTATCGAGTAAAGAGGGGGGCAAGGGAAAGGGTCTGAGGCAATATGCAAGGGGGGGTGCACCATTCTGGCCTGTCCAGTGCACTGAAAAGGACACGGATATAAAAAAATCAAAAACAAAACTATTCTTAGGGAGGAAGGCACAGGAGGTTAGAGGGCTATAGGTTCAAGTGAACTGTTGATGATTTCTTTTATGAAAGCTTGCAGGGTTTCTTGGCGAAGGAGTGAAGGCGATCAGTTTCTGGATATTCATTATGAAGAGGAATGGGAGTTAATTCAGGATTCAATAGCCCCTAGTACTTGGGATACGTACTTAAAAGGAAATGCAGCTTTTGTCACTTATTTACAGCAGTAGGGGTGGCAAGGGGGGGGGCGGTGTCGGAGCACTGGTGGGGTTTGTGTTGTGGGCAAAACAAAGTGGTTATTCGGTGGCCCCAGTGAGAGCGCAGTTGGCGGGTTTTTCATTCTTTCAAAAACTGAAAGGAAGGGGTAACCCCATGAACAGCTTCCGGTTATATAAGGTTTTGAGGGGCTGGCAAAAAAGAGCTGGCAAAAGAAGGGATCGAAGATTACCTATCAGATATCGGGATCTGATATGCTTTTCAGTACGGTTAACCCAAGTATGCTGGTCAGGGTTTGAAGTTGCGCTATTTCGATTGGCTTTTTCATGGGCATTTTTCGGTGCTATGAGGGTTAGCGAACTTATAGATCAGTCCAAGAGGAGTACCCGACACAGAGGACTGCTGTGGAATTGCGTTCAGATTACTGAGCAGGTAGTAACGCTGTTCCTCCCAAAATCCAAAATGGAACAAATGGGGAAAGGGATGTTTATTACTCTGTTGCCCGCTGCAACCGCAACAGCCTGTCCGGTTCAGAATCAGGCCGGTGGTATTTGGTTCTTTCTTAGTACATGAGGATGGTTCTCCGCTGACCAGGTTCCAGTTTGTACAGGTATTAAGGAGGGTTGCCAGTTGCGATGGAAGGGACGAGCAGAGCTATAGTTCACATTCCTTTAGGATCGGAGCGGCAACATCTGTGGCCGAGGCGGGGGTTGCCAGATGAAATAATACAGAGCATTGGAAGGTGGAAATCTGGAGCTTTTAAGGGGTACATTCGGAAGGGAAACTGGGACTGAAGTAGGGTGGGGTAGGCAAAGGTGGGAGTAGGAGGGAGGGCGGGGCTGGGGGAATAAGCGCGACCGTGTTACTAATGCTTGTGTTTTGTTTGCAGAATATAAGTGGAGGAAGCTTGGGAATGGATGTGCCTGGATCATGGCTTATTCGTATATTAATAGAGCCCAAAGAAGAGCCTTGAAACGGCCGTAGGGGGAAGATTTGTAAATGGAGCGTTTGGGGTGGAAGTTAGCCTGGTTCAGCCGATGAGGCATGCAGTAGGACGAGCTGCTGCCATTTCTGGATGAAAGGATTGAAATATGGGGCATTCCGGACATCTTGCTGATTCATTTGTGCGGTAACGATGTGGGACATAAGACATGTAGAACATTGTTGACTCAACTACCAAACCTCCAGATGAGAGGGAATAGAATTAAATCCTATTACCACAGTATATTAAAGCCAAGAGACAATATCATAGGCATGTGCTCAAAGATTGTAATCTACTGTCGCTCGCCCGCAATGGGCCTCAGGCAGTCTTCAGCCTTGTAAGCAGCTCTCTTATAATCATTTATTGTCTCTTGCTGTAACAACTTGGTTTCAAAAAAAATTTTTAATTACTAATACTCAAACACCATTTTAGTAATTAAAAAAAATTTTGAAACGAAGTTGTTACAGCAAGAGACAATAAATGATTATAAGAGAGCTGCTTACAAGGATGCAGACTGCCTGAGGCCCATTGCGGGCGAGAGACATTGGGATGAGAGACATTGCGTTTGGAGGCCATTTTCCGCTGTGCCCAGGATCGCGGGCCAGCCGTCGGCCGGCATGCGTAACCTACGCCTGCCCAGAGGCAGCCGCAACTTATCAGATAAAGGTGAGGGGGGGGGGGTTAGGTAGGGCTGGGGGGCAGGTTAGGTAGGGGAAGGTGGGGAGGGGGGGTGGAAGGAAAGTTCCCTCCGAGGAAGGCTGCGCGGCTCGGCGTGCACAAGTGTGCACCCCCTTGCACGCGCTGACCCCGGATTTTATAACATGTGCGTGGCTGCGTGCGCATGTTATAAAATCGAGTGTAGATTTGTGCGCGCTGGGTTGCGCGTACAAATCTACACCTGCTCGTAAATCTTTAAATCTGGCCCTTTATCTAGGCATAGGTTACGCCCGCCGGCCAATGGCCGGCCCGCGATCCTGAGCACAGCGGCAAATGGAGGCTGTGCTTGGAGGCTCTGGCCCCGCCCCTGCCCCTGGACCACCCCGCCCTGCCCACTCACTGCCCCCTTTTTCAAGCCCAGGACATACGTGCGTCCCGGAGCTTGAGCGTGTCACTGGGCCTATGCAAAAAGGGCTCGGTGCACGCAGGAGCGGATTCTCGGGGTTACGCGCGTAACCCTTTGAAAATCCGCCCCTATGTGTATATATTTTGAATTATGTTTCCCTGTATGCACCACTTTGAAGTTGTTCAGATTAAATGTTATCTTCCATTTAGATGCCTACTTTTCCAGTCTCATAAGATTCAATTACTCTCTGCTGACCCTCAAAGCCCCAGAATGACTTTTATCAGTGAATCATCTCTTGGGTTCCTGGTCCCCTTCAGTCAGGTCACTACTCCCCTAGAGGTTTCTGAGGTCTTCATTTTTGTAATGGTCTCTTCTCCTTTCCTTGTCTGGCAGTTTCTAAGGCCTCTGCCTTTCTGGAAACTCCTAGGGCTACTTTCTGAGGGCCTTCGCTCGGTGCACGCAGGAGCGGATTCTCGGGGTTACGAGAATCTGCTCTGCGTGCCCAGAGGGAAGGGGTACAATGTCCCTTCCCTCTGGGCAGCTCCAGAGTGTCTGACTTTCTAGCAGATTCAGAGGCTTCGGCTTCCATGGGAATGCCTCCATGCTCTTTAGCTAAGGCTTGCCTCGTCCCAGCAATCAGTATTCTACTCTACTGCCAGCCATTTGCCATTTCCTGACAAACTTGCTAACACAGACTTTGCAGACTACAACTCCCAGCATGATTGTCCCTATAGTGGACACACTTGCTGTTTTATCTTTCATTCTTCACTATGGAGTTTCCTCCCCAGCATTCTCTATCTCCATGGAAGGTTAACTTCTCCAGCTCCCTATAGTGTACAGACACATATATATAGAATGGCTCCCCTCCTGACCTCCATAAATCCTTCTTGCTTCTTTCATGGCCCATAAAAAGTGATGGACATGCACACTTCACTTTGATGCACAGCCTTGTTGTGATTTACATTTACTGTTCTGAATTTTTTAACAGATAATAAACACATAAATAAATACATAGCTCCTCCTGGAGTCTATCTTTACTATGACCAGCATTTACTGCTGCTCTCTGAAAAATGTGCAGATCTTTGTTAGGCATTGTCAGGCATTTAGGACCAGTACAACGTATACAAGTACAGTTTACAGGAATACTCTGTGTCTTCTTTAGTCTCCACTGTCTAACCTGCAGTTCTAAAACTGGAGTCCTTTTGTCCCAGTTTAAGCAATCCTCTCCCTTTTTGCTTGCAACAGAAGATTTATAAGACCTGTGTGCCCCACTCCACAGGCAATCATCTAGTGCAATTACTTCCAGCAGCTTCCAGCACCAGCTCTCATCTTCCAACACACCATGGTGCTGTTTATACATATATGCATACTAATAAAATAGATGCAGTATCAATGATGATATAGAATGAGAAGTAACAGTATCCTAATATAATTAAATGCATTCATTTATTTCAACATTAATAATGTGCTGGAAAGCCAATCAAAAAAACAAAACAAAAAACAAAGACTCACCTGATAAAATTCGGACCTCAGCTTCGTTTCCAATTCTGGAACTACCAGGATTTTTTGCCAGGCATCTATAGCTTCCACTGTCTCCAGCTTGAAGCCTGCTGATTTGTAAAGATCCAGAGGGTAAGACAACCCGTCGTGTGTCACTGGGGCTTAGTATCAAGTCCTCCTGATTCTTCTGCCAGTGTATGGTAGGCATGGGCTCTCCAACTACTTCACACTTTAGCAAAGCTGTGTCTCCTAGGAAGGCTGTAACAGATTCTGTCTGAGAAAGAAACCTCAAGGGTCCTGAAAGTCAAAGAGAGAAAACCATTTAATTAATCACCCAGTCCAAATGTCTGATGTTTCAAATATAAAAGAAGTAAAAATAAAACCACCAAAAAGCTGTCTTATGCTGATGCCCTTAGACAACTAAAAGGTGTTTAAAGATGCAAACTTTCTGGACCACTAGGGTCATTCTGTCAAGCAATATAGTCCTGAAAACTTTAATCTTTCATCATTTCTTTTTCTTTTAAAGGTGCTTTGCTATTACTGCTACACAACTATTTTGCTAATTTTCTTCTATATTTTTGGTAGGCTAACATACTACTACTATTACTACTATTACTTATTATTTCTATAATGCTTCTTGACATAGGCAGTGCTGTACAAAAACACATAAGAGATAGTCCCTGCTCAATAGAGCTTACAGTGTAATCAAGACAAACATACAGAGCAAAAGAGATTTTTGGAATTTTGTTTATTAAGAAAATATTTAAAATCAGTAAGGCTGTAAGCAGGATAATCAGGGGTTAAGATTTAAAAGAAGCCTGAAAAAGGTAGGTTTTTAGACTGGCTTTGAATAAGGCAAGAAAGCAAGATACACCAACATAGTACTTATATCCTAACTTCTGATGTTTAGATAAGTACATTTCAGCTTTTGTGACAGCAGAGTTGCTAATTCAACTTAAGGCAAAAAACAGTAACAGAATTTAATAAATAATGAGCAAGAATAGGATTTCCTTAGCTGCAAAAAAAGTGAAAGAAAACCTGAGCTCAACTAATGGACTAGGGCATAGTGGGGAGGCAACTCCAGGCCTTGAGTGCCACACATTGATTAAGATTTCAGGATATCCACAGTAAACATGCATAAGATGCGCATGTACGCAGTGGAGTCAGTACATAAAAACGCATCCCATGCATGTTCAGTGTGGATTTTTTTGAAAGCCTGACTCAAGGACTAGAGCTGCTCGCTCTTGGTCTTTGCATTGTATCACGAAATAAAACAGACAGACCTGATGAGCCCTGCAATCCTTCTCTGGCAAGATATTCTCTGCGATCCATAGTTGAAAGGATTTGTATGGCTAAGTTTGGGACTTAGGAAGATAAAACAAGGGATTAAATATCTTCACTTGCTGACTGGATAAGTCATTTCCTGGGTAAAACATAGCTGCATAAAAAAGAGGCAGTGCAGGGGCATTTCAGGGATGGGTTTTAAACTTAGCCAGGTAGTACTGAATATCAGTGCTATCTGACAAGGTTTAGCTGCATAAGTCTGATCATGGCTTCGAGCAGGTCTAAAGTTATCCGGATAACTTTAAACCTAACTGGCTACATTATATATATAACTGGTTAAAAAAAACGATACAAAAGAAACATATAACTTGCAGGCAACTGGACATAAGACCAAGGTCCATCAAGCCCAGCATCCCGTCTCCAAAAATGACCAAGAACCTGGCAGATCCCATAAAGTAGATCTAATGCCTGTCATTCACTCTCAGGGATAGCAATAGCTTTCTTTATTCTACCTGGCTAATAATGCTTTATGGACATTTCCCCACTAGGCTAGTCACCTTGATCACATCCTCTGGCAACAGATTCCACAGCTTGATAGTGCAATGAGTGAAAAAGTACTTTCCTCAATCTGTTTTGAATCTGCTGGCTGTTAGTTTCATGGAATCTCTCCTAGTATTAATATTATTTGAAAGGGTAAATAACCATCCTTTATTTACCCATTTCACCCCACTCATGATTTTATAAACTTCTGTCAGGCCTCTCTCAGCGATCTCTTTTCCAAAATGAAGATTCCTAACCTAGGTAGCCTCTCATCATAGGAGAGATGTTCCATCCCCTTTATCATTTTTGTCAGCCCCCTCTGCACTGTTTCAATTTCTGCTATGTCTTTCTTGAGATGGGAGTGACCAGAACTGTACACAATACTCAGTGCAGTTGCATAATGGCTCTACACAGGGGCAATATGATATTTTCTGTTTTATTCTCCATTTATTTATAGATCATTCCTTCAATTCTATTTATGTTTTTTAACCACTGCAAAGGATTTCAAAAAATTATTGACAAGGACTCCAAGGTCTTTTTCCTGGGTAATGACTCCAAATACAGAACCCAGCATTATGCACAGGTAGTTAGGATTATTTTTCTCTACGTGCATCACTTTGCAGGTTTCCACATTAAATTTCATCGGCAATTGAGTTGCCCAGTCTCCTAGTCTGAAAAAGTCCTTCTGGAATTCCTCCAGTTTTTAACAATTTTGAATAATTTTGTGTCATCTGTAAATGTGATCACCTCACTTGTCATTCCTTTTCCAGATCATTTATGAATATGTAAAACAGCAGTGATTCCAATACAAATCCCTGTGGTAGTCCATTAATGACCTTACTCCATTTAGTCCTAACTTCTGTTTCCAGCCTTTCAACCAGTTACCAATCCACAATAGAACACTACCTCCTATCCCATGACTTTTTAATTTCCTGAGGAGTCTCTAATGGAGGACTTTGTCAAATGCCTTCTGAAAGTCCTAATACACTATATCAACTGGATCACCTTCATCTAAAAAATTTATTTACACTGGAGGCTCCCAAACCTCTCCTGGAGGACCTCCATCCAGACAGGTTTTCAGGACATCCACAATGAATATGCATGTGATACAATTTGCATGCTGTGGAGGTATTGCCTGCAAATTGTATCTCATGCATATTCATTATGGATATCCTAAAAATTTGACTGGCTGGGGGTCCTCCAGGTCAGGTTTGGGAAGCACTGATTTACACATTCAGGATATTCTACAAGATTGGTACGACAAGACTTCCCCCTTGCTAAAATCACATTGACGCTTCTCCATTAACCATGTCTATTTTTATGGCCAGTGATTTTGTTTTTAAAAATAGCTTCTACCATTTTGCCTGGCACTGGTGTCAGAATCAGCAGTCTCATCACTGGAGCCTTTTTAAAAAAGTGGCGACAACTTGGTCACCTTCGAGTCTTCAGGAATCGTGGCTGCTTTAAATGAAATGTTATAGATTACTTATAACAGGTAAACAATTTCCTGTTTTGGTGTATTAAAACTCTGAGGTAGATGCATCTAGTCCCGGTGATTTGTTACTCATTATTTATTTATGTAACACATTTATATTCCACAACATCCAGCAATCGATCTGCGAGGATAACTAAACATCATTCATAAACACATATAACTAAAACAAAACTTAAAAATAAGCATAAAACAAAACATGTAACATAAAAAAACATTTTACTTAGGGCTAGATTTTCTATTGCCGCACAGCTTTGTGAATCCTGCGGTAACGGGGGAACGGGGGGGACGAAGCGGGGGGCGGGCCTGCAAAAGCCAGCAGCGATCGCACCACTGCGGTGTTATTGCTGCCGGCTTTTGCACCCAATAGCACCACCGTGAAGGAGGAGTCGGGGCGGCACCGGGGCTGACGCCGCGAAGACTTCGCCAACAGCGAAAGGGACGCTTCTTTTTCGCTGCCAGTTTCTCACCGAATAACTGCACCTTTTATGGTATAGTTATTTGGTAGAGATGTGAATCGTGTCCTCGATCGTCTTAACGATCGATTTCGGCTGGGAGGGGGAGGGAATCGTATTGTTGCCGTTTGGGGGGGTAAAATATCGTGAAAAATCGTAAAATCGTGAGCCGGCACATTAAAACCCCCTAAAACCCACCCCCGACCCTTTAAATTAAATCTCCCACCCTCCCGAACCCCCCCCAAATGACTTAAATAACCTGGGTGTCCAGCGGCGGTCCGGAACGGCAGCGGTCCGGAACGGGCTCCTGCTATTGAATCTTGTTGTCTTCAGCCGGCGCCATTTTCCAAAATGGCGCCGAAAAATGGCGGCGGCCATAGAACAACACGATTCCACGGCAGGAGGTCCTTCCGGACCCCCGCTGGACTTTTGGCAAGTCTTGTGGGGGTCAGGAGGCCCCCCCCAAGCTGGCCAAAAGTTCCTGGAGGTCCAGCGGGGGTCAGGGAGCGATTTCCCGCCGCAAATCGTTTTCCGTACGGAAAATGGCGCCGGCAGGAGATCGACTGCAGGAGGTTGTTCAGCGAGGCGCCGGAACCCTCGCTGAACGACCTCCTGCAGTCGATCTCCTGCCGGCGCCATTTTCCGTACGGAAAACGATTCGCGGCGGGAAATCGCTCCCTGACCCCCGCTGGACCTCCAGGAACTTTTGGCCAGCTTGGGGGGGGCCTCCTGACCCCCACAAGACTTGCCAAAAGTCCAGCGGGGGTCCGGAAGGACCTCCTGCCGTGGAATCGTGTTGTTCTATGGCCGCCGCCATTTTTCGGCGCCATTTTGGAAAATGGCGCCGGCTGAAGACAACAAGATTCAATAGCAGGAGCCCGTTCCGGACCGCTGCCGTTCCGGACCGCCGCTGGACACCCAGGTTATTTAAGTCATTTGGGGGGGGGTTCGGGAGGGTGGGAGATATAATTTAAAGGGTCGGGGGTGGGTTTTAGGGGGTTTTAGTGTGCCGGCTCACGATTCTAACGATTTATAACGATAAATCGTTAGAATCTCTATTGTATTGTGTTCCATAACGGTTTAAGACGATATTAAAATTATCGGACGATAATTTTAATCGTCGAAAAACGATTCACATCCCTATTATTTGGCGCGACGCTGGCAGCGATCGCACTGCGGAGGTGCGATCACTGCCGGCTATCGCAGGACTGCCTCCCCCGTTTCGCCCCCACCCCCCATTACCGCCAAATTCACTATGCCTTGCGGCATTAGAAAATCCAGCCCTAAGTAAGATAGTACTTTTCTAATTTTACTCACTTACAGGAGGAAATTTAACTTGCACATTTTCCTTAACGCTTGTCGACTTTTAGACGTGAAGGAAATTACCTGTTTTACCAGCCAGTCCACCAGTTTTTCCAGTCTATCTCTAGGTCATCAAACCCCCCCTCCCCCTTCATTTTTCAGCCTGACCCCTCACCTAGTCAGTATTTGGCTTTAAGAAGTTTTATTCTGACTTACACCATGTAAATATGTGCAGGTATCAGCCCTATGCATGTTACATTCGCAGGCTATAAAACAGCACCTTATGCACATAAATGTTGGCTCTGCCCCAGCAACACCCCTGGCCCGCCCCAGCCCAATTTTATTCATGTACCACTACTTGCACATTTATGTTTGAGGTTTTTAAAATAGCAGTCACGTGAATGTGCGATATTTCAGGTGAATTTTAAAAGGAGTTACACCTCTACATTTAACATACTGTCTTAGCAATTTTCAAATTCTATTTATGCATGTAAAGTGCAATTACACATGTAAAACCCACGGCATATATTGTAGCAATTTTCAAAAACCCACTTACAGGGGTAAAATGCATTTGCATGTGTAAAACCCGATTTTAAGCGCTTAAATGCTTTTTAATCCAGGCCCTTTGCGCGTGCATATGTTCTTTTTTTATGCATGCAACTCTTTTAAAATTTACCTTTAAATATGTTGAAATGTATTACTGCAATGAACCAGTTCAAACAGACTTCACTGGAGGCTTGCATTGACCAGAGACCAGATTTTAAAGAGGGAATTTATTTAGGGTCAGCCTGCTTACACAGAGAAGGATAAGGTAGGAAGAGTATTATTTGGATCTTGTTGTACTGCTGAGTAATCCAGAAGTTTCCAAGAACATAGAGTAAAAACGTTAGCCACCTTTTTAGTGGATTAACTTAATTCGAAAATCTTCTTTCTGCAGTTGGAACTAGTGGGGAACAATACTCCATCGGTAAAGGAGGAGAACTGACTACATATGTGAATGAATGGATTCCTAGCCAAGTGCTTGAAGATTAAGGCTTGCAAAAAGAGAGGTAAAAAGATTTACCAAAAGTTATACAGTGAGTGATGGAGACAAATCAAACCTGGGTCCTTTGATTTCACAGTGCTGTGCTTTAATCAATAAGATACACTGCTGGCCCCGTAATTGATTACTATATTTCTATACTTTCTATTCTATTTCAGGAGACAGTTCTTAGCAGGAAACAAAATCCATTGTCTTTTTTTTTTTAATGAAGAATGAATAATTAATATGTGCTCTAATTTCCTCCCTGTTATTAGGGGCATTTTGGCGGAGCAAAAGCACCTGTTGTTGAGGGTGCATCTGTCTATCCAGCCATAGGCACATTGTAGAGACGTTTGCTGAAATGTGGTAGCAGAATCTTTTTGACCCCTCACCACTCATGCCAAATTCTAGCAACCTCTATCGAGGGGAAGGACAGCTGATGTGACTGGAGAGTGAAGCTAGCTGTCATCACAGTCAAGCAGCAAAGCCGGAGCGGCAAAGAGCGGAAGAAGCTGAAATGTGCTTTCTGCATTTTACACTATTAACAACATATACCTTTGCTCCATGTATTTATACTAATGTGAGTTTTTGGAATGGCAAAGCAGTGAAACATGGAAAGGCAGCTCTGAGTCCCCTCATTGTATAAGCTTGAGAAAGCCACTTGATTTTTTGCTGGAGCTGGATCGTATTTTATAAATCCTCTGCGGTATGCACCTTGTTAACCATGCGATTTATCTATTTACATGGTATGTACTCTAGGGGCACTACACAAACACAATTAAAAGAAAAAAAAGACAAGTGAGCCTGGAAGTGAATGCATTTTATGCCTCATTCGCTTCTCATTTGTTTGTCACTGTAAGGATATCAAAGGAAGATGTTTCTTCCAACCACCACTGCAGTGTACGCTTCATCACCAAGTTAAAAAATTTAATGGGAAAATGTCATACACAAGCCTGATTTGTTCCTGATAGGCTTGATCACCAGCCTATCAGAAACTCTATATTTCCTTCCAGAAGAGCTAATTATTTGGTAGAACAAGTGGCTTAGACATCAAATGAGATGATACAGGGGGCGGGCGAGGAATGTGATTTTATTTCATCAATATGTATGCTTGCTTTGCTATGTATTTTAAATGAAATGCATTTTAATTTATTTATTTATGTTAAAGTCTCTTATTTTGCCACTTCCAAGATACATATCTGTCCAGTGCGGATTACATGAATACATTCATAAAACACATAAAGTAAACATTAGTTAAAACATTAACAAGAAACTAATACATATTTAAAATACATGATACCAACAATTCAGACATGCCCAGCTCTTGTCCATATACCTCTCTAAATAATAAAGTTTTCAACTGCTGTCTAAACACACTTAAATCAGCCTCATGCCTCGACTGCTCTGGAATGGCATTCCACAGCCCTGGAGCCACCGTGCAGAAGGCTATAGCCTGGGTTTGTGTGAGACTATACTCCCTTAAGGGGGGCGTCTGCAATAAATTTGTCCCAGAAGAGTACAAGGCCCACGCAGGAGTAAACCACTTGCGCTTAGATTTCAGAGAATACGGTTGTTCTAAGAATGATAAATAGTGTATTATCACTAGCATCCTGAAGGGAGGAGTCATACGTTCATATCGGCTCACCCACACAAAGTGAAAATCCCTTGAGGGTCAAAAAAGGTGGGAAATCAAATGAATAAATACATTTCCTAGCCTTCTCATGCTGAAATCATTTTTTACTTCAACTGACCCACCTCTGTAAAAATATAACAGCCTCCTACTGGTCCAGCACAATTGGTGATCTGAAGGCCCAGGCTACTCTTCAATTTCACCTGGTGCACTAGGACCATGATCTGAATCTAGACAATGTTTTCTGGAGAGACTTCCTAAGCATCTCCACAAGTTTTTGAACCTATAGTATTATATTTTATGTGTCTGATGATATTTCATGTAATTGGCAATGTATATTTAATAACAATGTACATTCATTTTAAAAGAAATTATAATCTTAAATGAAAATGGCTATTTTTATATTGTTTTGTTAGATCCAAAAAATTCCCCCCAAAATGTGATTTTATTCATTTTGAAGATTAGACTAGTGTATGTTGTTTGAAAATAGTGGGCCAGATTTTCAAAGGGTTACACGTGCCGGGCCTATTTTCAAAAGCCCTGGGACGCATGTAAGTCTCGGGGCTTGCAAACAGGGGCAGTCCGGGATGTTCCAGGGGCAGGGCGGGGCCAGAGGCTCCAGGTGCAGCGGCTATTTGCCACTGTGCTTGGGATCGTGCTCCGGCAGTCAGTTGGCCTCGGAGGTAACGGAGGAAGGCAGTGCGGCTTGGCTCGGGCTCGGCGTGCACAAGCTGCACAATTGTGCACCCCCTTGCGCGCGCCAACACCTGATTTTATAACTTACGTGCACCTGCGCGAGCAAGTTATAAAATCGGGCATACATGTATGCCCACGCACTCCCTTTTAAAATCTACCCCAATGCGCATAGTTATGGAAACAACAAAATTTTTTTTTACAAATAATCAAAATCTCCAAAATGACCACTTTGTGGTGCTATGGGGGTGATAGTGTGTGGTGTGGCCGCCCTGGGGCATGCGAAACTGCACCGCTGCAATGCAGCACACTATCGCCCCCCCTGCCCATTTTTTTTCATGGGCCATCATTCCACTGTACTGATCATGAAATGATAAATCCCCCTATTGGACATTTATTTGGAAAGGTGGCTTATAAATTCTATAATTAAATTAAAATAATATATTTGACCTAATAAGAATGACATGTAAAGGAGGCAGAAGGGAGTAGAATTATCTAAAGCTGATGGTTCCCATATATTTATTTATTTGTAAGTGTTTAAATACCGAAATTTAGCGCTGACCTTCACTCCGATTTACAGGAATAACAAGTTTACATGAGTAGTCAAACGGTTTACATTAATAACTGTAGGAGAGGGTATAACAAGGGTTTATATGAACAGTCTTACTATGTACATTAATATATGTATATGTATATTAATATATGTATTCTTGAATTAATTGTCTTTTGAATAGAGTGCCAAGGGTGCAGTAAGCAATGTTGGGGAGAGGGGATAGGATGAGAACTGAGATACCGATTTGTGCCAAGCATGAGAGGAACCAGTGGAGATCACAACTAATGATCTCAAGGTAGCAAACCAAAGTGACAACAAGTTGGCTTATGGCTAGATCCAGAGGAATAGTACATGTATGCATATAAGCTGGCTCGCCCCAAAGAATGCAGCCATTTTATAACATAAGCACATATATGCATGCATGGTATAAAACTGGCTGTGCGTGCGTACATGTGCACACAATTTTATATGGGCATATGCAAGTGCATGCAAATGCCTCTTCTACTGCATAAATGGGAGGATTTCAAGAGGCACACACACTGACACATTAACCAGTTTAGCCAGTTCATTCCCAGTTTGCCCAGGTAAAGGATTTGGGCTTTCTAACCCATATAGTTAATAGCCTCCCTTTTACCCTTACCCTTAAAACCCCACTAACTAGCCTAGGGTTTGTTTTATGACCTACACACCACCCATAGCAGAAGTAAGGTTACGTGGTAGGAGACCCTGGTGTGCACTTCTGCACATAAATAGTTATGTGCAAGATTCATTCATAAATCCAGGAATGCCCATGCCCTACCCCTTTTCAGGCAAAAAATGTTTGTGCACGTACCGGGAGTTACACACATACTGGTGTGCTTTTTAAATCCTCACTCTGTGTGCCGACCTGACTTCTGTGCATATCTCCAGGCTTTGGCGTGCATAGGGATTTTAAAATTTACCTGTTTGTGTCCTATAGGGAAACAGGCCTGTTTGGTTCAGTTAAACTCTCAGGGAGCTGAGGGCAGGTTGTGTCATCAAACATTTGTAAAACTGACCTGTAACTTATTAGTAGTCAATAGGGATGTGCATTCGTTTTTCACAAATTAGACATTTTCAAGGAAATTCATCCTGGATCAGGAGAACCAAAAAACGAAAGCAATTTTTCCGAAATTTCAGAAAAATGTGGGTTTCGGGTCAGCTTGCGCTAGCGGGAGTTAGTGCGCACGCTAACTTTAAAATGTTAGCATGCGCCAACTTTAAAATGTTAGTGCGCGCTAACGGAATGTTTTACCGCTGCACATAAATACTGCTGCACATAAATAGTTATATGCAAGTTTCATTCAATGCCCTACACAGATTTCTGTACCAATGACATGTAAACATAAAGGGGTACATTTTAAAAGCCCTGCGTGCATAAATCCAGCTGGATTTACGCTCGCAGGGGACTTGTGCGCCGGCGCGCCTATGCTGCATAGGCCGACGGCACGAGCGTAAGTCCCAGGGCTTTGCTTGGGGGCGTGTTGGGGGGGCATGTTGGGGGCAGCGCAGCATTCAGGGTCATTCTGTGGGCAGGGTCGGGGTCGTGGCGACCCGGGGTCATTCCGGGGGTGTGGCAGAGGCCTCTGAAGCAGCCCCTGGGACGGGTAATGGCACGCCATCAGCTCCCCTTGCATGCGCTGACCCCGGATTTTATAACATGCGCGCGGCAGCTCGCGCATATTATAAAATCGGGTGTACATTTGTGCACGCCGGGTAGAGCGCACAAATGTACCCCGTGTGCGTAGGATTAAAAATCTGCCCCTTAACCTTTACCATTTCACCTTTTCATCAGGAATTTCTATGCATAAATATTCAACAATGCATTTTGTCTCAAAGGCCTCTTTAAAATATACCACCTCATCCTATCATTTCAATATAATTTGTACCTTGATATTACAGTGTTCCATTGGTTATCCCCTTCCACCAAGTCTTTGAGATGCCAATGATAAATTATCTATCTCTTCATCTAGTGCTATATACTCTAACTCTCCATCTTACTTTTTAGACTTCTAGAATTTGTTTACAGACATTTCAAATTTTTTTCTTAGTCTTAACAACCTGCTTATCAATTGACAGGAGTATTCTGGAATTTTTTGCTCTGGCTGCACTTTACTTAAAGACACCTGGTCCAATTTAGCATTTATTGCAGCCTCTCTACTGAGATTCCCTAATTTCCTTGTTCTCTTAGTATCATTCAAAGATACATCATACTGAACCATGTGCTTCTGAGTGACTGTCGGCTTTCCCCCATCATCTGTGTTTCTCTTGGTACAAAAGTATCATGCACCTTGCACTTAGCTGGTTTACAGAAAAATCACACTCAGAATGTTATAATCCCACCCTTCGCTATTATCTAATCTCTCGCATGCAAAGTGTACTAGCATGCTATACAAAGATCTGTTGTTTTTAAAACAACAAGAAACTGTGAACAATATTTGTTATATCAATTTGTGTTCTTTTCCAGCTAACATGGCACAGAAGATTAATGAAATACTGTTTGATCCTTTGTGTTGTTTTAGTGTACACTGAAGCATTTGACATGTGCTAAAGTGTTTGAGCATGTGCTGTCCAAACACTGCAGTAAATTGATGCATGAAAACCAATGGGGGAAACTAAAGCGACCAAAAGTGCATGGATGATTGGAAAGTATGTGTGTTGTAAAAGATAGGATGTGCTAAAAGAAAACAAACCAAACATATGACATAAATAGGAAATGGAAGGACATAATGACCCTGAATATCATTTTTTCCATACATTCTTCTGATGCTGTAGAAATCATCCATGATGTTTATAGACTCGATCTTTTTCCAGTTTTCTTTTTTTGTCTATTGTTTGTATTTCATGAAACCTGCAGAGGTAATAACTCCTTGGGATTCCCTGGAGTCCATGCCTTTCATTTTATTGTGGGGATTGGAACAGAAAAAAAAATGCCTTATGGTTAAGTAACCTTGCAGGCTTTAATTTGAAACAAAGTATTTAAACTAGCTCCCCCCAGGGAATGTACTGAGTATTACTAAATTACTGAATTTATAACAGCTAAGCAGGTTTCACACCCCAAGGTTTGTCTTCTAAATGATAAGCCTTTTTATTAAAAGAACTTTAATTAATAACGACTAAGTTTACCCCAATATGTTGTGGTCTCTGGAGGAGGAGTATCAGAAAAAAAAAAAAAACCCTAACCAGCAACTGTCATAAAATCAGATATTCAGGAAATACTTAGCAAAAAAAAAAAAAATTGTCATGGTCTAAAAAAAGATATGGGAGGAAGGGTTATCTTTGATGATCCACTCTCAGGCCTGGCCACAAACACCCATTCACCTTTTTTTTGTCCACTCGAGGTACCAGATCCTGTCTTTTATAATTTCATGCTGAAGCAATGCAACTGTCATGTATCTCATTTCATATTCTATGAGAAAAATGTCTTATACTTTGCAAAGATCTGTGTGAACATTATGGGGCAGATGTTAAAACATATGCGCGGGTGTAGATTTGATCACGCAACCCGGCGTGAACAAATCTACGCCCGATTTTATAACATGCGCGCGCTGCCGTGCGCACGTTATAAAATCCGGGGTCGGCGCGTGCAAGGGGGTGCACACATGTGCACATTGCGCGCGCTGAGCCTGAGGGGAGCCCCGATGGCTTTCCCTGTTCCCTTCAAGGCTGCTCCGAAAACCAAGGGAATTCTTGCCTCACCAATCTGCTACAATTTGGATAGCATAAATAAACGTGGATAAAGTTGAGCCAGTCGATATAATGTATCTAGATTTCCAGAAAGCATTTGACAAAGTCCCTCATGAGAGAATCTTAGGAAATTAAAAAGTAATGCTTTAGGTGGCAACGTACTTTTATGGACTGCACACTTTTTAAAAGACAGAAAACACCAGACAGTAAGATTAAATGGTCATTTTTCTCAGTGGAGAAAGGTATCAGAGGAATGCCCCAGGGATCTGTACTTGGACCGGTGCTTTTTAATGTATTTATAAATGATCTGGAAAAGGGAATGATGAGTGAGTTGATCAAATTAACAAATGACACAAAATTATTAAGAGTAGTTAAATCATAAGCGGATTGTGATAAATTGCAGGAAGACCATGCAAGACTAGAAGAATGGGCATCCAAATGGCAGATGAAATTTACTGTGGGCAAGTACAAGATGACCCATTTAGGGAAAAATAACCATACTGTAGTTACAGGATGTTAGTTTCATATTAGGAGTTACCACCCAAGAAAAAGATCTGGGCTTCATAGTGCACACAATACATTGAAATTGTTGGATCAGTGTGCTACAGCACTAAACAAAACCAAACAGAATATTAAGAATCATTAGGAAGCAAATGGTGAATAAAATGGATAATGTCATAATTTCTCTTTATAACTCTGAGACAGCACCTTGCCTACTGTGTAGAATTCTGGTCTCTATATATCAAAAAAGAAATAGTTGCACTGGAAAGGTACAGAGAAGAGTGACCAAAATAATAAAAGGAATGGAATGGCTCCCCTGTGAGGAAAGTCTAGAGTTTAAAGCAGCTCAGCTTGGAGAAAAGACTGCTGAGGGAGAATATAATAGGGATCTATAAAACTATGAGAGAACTAGAATGGGTAAATGTGAATTGGTTACTAACTCTTTCAGATAATAGAAGGTCTAGGGGGCACTCCATGAAGTTTGAAAGTAGCATATTTAAAACAAATCAGAGAAAAATCTCTCTCATGCAATGCAAAATTAAGCTTTGGAATTCATTGTCAGTGGATGTGGTTAAGGCAGTTAGCATAGCTGGGTTTAAAAAATGTTTGGCTAAGTTCCTGGAGGCAACGTTGATAAACTGCCATTAATCAAGTTGATTTAGAAAATAGCCACTTCTAATTACCGGCATTATTTGCATGGGATCTATTTAATGTTTGCATACTTGCCAGGTTCTTGTGGCCTGGATTGGCCACTGTTTGAAACAGGATGTTAGGCTTTATAGACCCTTGGTCTGACCCAGTATGACAAGTTGTTAAACTCTTAAGAGAATACAATAGAAGTGGGAGTTTATTACCGTTCACCTGGCCAGAATGAACAACAGACATAGAAATGCTAAAAGAAATTAGGGAAGCTAACATTAACAGTAGCACAGTATTAATGGGTAATTTCATTTACCTCAGTATTGACTGGGTGAATGTCACATCAAGATATGCTAGAGATAAATTTCCTAGATGAAATAAATGTCCTCTTCATAGAGCAGCTGTCACAGCTATCAGCAGTCTGGGGCTAATCCCGTGAACCACCACCTTTACCTCAAGCCTCCATGTTTCTTCACGCAGAAGGACACCACTTACAGACATGGCAAGAAGATGCTGGGCCTTCACACGGCAGGATGCTGCTGATTCCAGCATGCCGTACCTCCCCAGGTGCGCACGCATGCCACGCTGCAACATTTAAAAGGCCAGTGGCGGGAAAGTCCCCGCTTCCCCTAGAAATGACAACAGTGAAATTTCCCTATAGTAAGGGTTGCTTTCCAGGAGCAACATGCCTCAGCAATAGGTCCCACTGTCCCTGGGTAGAGCATGTTGCTACACTGTCTCGTCTTCAGCCCAGCCTTCTCTTCATCATCTTTTCTTCAGGTAATGCATGGTCTTCAGTGTTCCTTGCCTTCTGTGCTTCTCCTTGCCAGCCCCAACCTTCCTATCAATCCTTTTTATCCCTTCAGACAGATACCCGGATTTACCTCAACCTGACCTCGGATTACGTTTGATCACTGCCTGCCACCTACCACTGCCTGACCTTGAACTTTACTTGACCACCGCCTGCCACTGACCACTGACCACTGCTTGCTCCAGGATAGACCTGCCTGTCTATGACCCTGCTATCCAAGGACCTCTTCAGCCTTCAGTGAAGACCCCCATCTAAGACCTGCCCACCCAGGCACCCAGGCTCAATCCAAGAGGAATGAGGGCTGGAAAAGTTGAAGCTCCAGCTGGGCCTCTGCTTCGTCTGGGTCCACCTAGTAACAATGGGAAACTGCAGGGTCCTTCTTCAAGGTTGTGCCAATCCTGCCTTAGCCTAAGTGTCCACAAATGCCACAGCTAGTACAAAAACTACCAAGAGGGGAAACTATTTTAGACCTGGTCCTCAGTGGAACACAGGATTTGTTGCAAGAGCTAATAGTGTTGGAACGTCCTGGCAATAGTGATCACAACATGATCAAATTTGACTTAATAACTGTAGGGAGAAATCTTAAATTTACTGCAACCAACAGCATTTAACTTTCAAAAATATGACTATAATAAAATGAGAAAAAGGGTTAGATAAAAAATAAAAGGAGCAACTGCAAAGGTTAAGAATTAACATCCGGCCTGGAAATTGTTTTAAAATGCTATTTTGGAAGCCCAGACTAGATGTATTACATGCCTTAGAAATGATGGAAGGAAGACTAAGCAACTACTGGCATGGTTAACAGAAGAGGTGAGAGAAACAATAATAGCTAAAAGAGCATCTTTTAAGAGATAGAAAAGTGATCCAAATGAAGAAAACAGAAAATAGCATAAGCACTGGCAAGTTAGATAAAATGCATTGATAAAGAGGGCAACGAGAGAATTTGAAAAGAACCTTGCCGTGAAAGCAAAAACTCATAGGGGCGGATTTTAAGAGCCCTGCTCGCCTAAATCCACCCAAATCCGGGCGGATTTAGGCGAGCAGGGCCCTGCGCGCCGGTGAGTCTATTTTACATAGACCTACCAGCGCGCGCAGAGCCCCGGGACTCGCGTAAGTCCCGGGGTTTTCTGAGGGGGGCATGTCGGGGGCCGTTCCCTCCGATTTCGGAGCGGCCTCGGAGGGAACGGGGGTAGGCTGCGCGGCTCGGCGCCCGCCGGCTATACGGAATTTATAGCCTTGCGCGCGCCGATCCAGGATTTGCGCGGCTACGCGCGTATCTACTAAAATCCCGCGTACTTTTGCTTGCGCCTGATGCGCCAGCAAAAGTACGCCAAATCGCGCGGTTTCAAAATCTACCCCATAATAAAAAACCTTTTCAGGTACATTCAAAGTAAAAAGCCTGTGAGAGAGTCAATTGGACCATTAGATGATAAAGGGGTAAAAGTGGCATTTAGGGATGACAAAGCCATAGCAGCGAGATTGAGGAAATGATGATTCAGCAGAACTGAAACAAATCTTATTGTACCTGGAGGATGTAACAGGGCAAATTGACAAACTAAAGACTAACAAATTACCTGGACCACATGGCATACATCAGAGAGTGCTGAAAGAACTGAAAAATGAAATTGTGGACCTGCTATTAGTAATTTGTAAACTATCATTAAAATTGTCTATAGTAACCCCAATATTTAAAAAGAGCTCCAGGGGCGATCCGGGAAACTACAGATCGGTTAGCCTGACTTCAGTGCCAGGAAAAATAGTGGAAAGTATTCTAAACATCAAAATCACAGAACATATAGAAAGACATGGTTTAAAGGAACAAAGTCAGCATGGCTTTACCCAGGGCAAGTCTTGCCTCACAAATCTGCTTCACCTTTTTGAAGGAGTTAATAAACATGTGGATAAAGGTGAACCAGTAGATGTAGTATACTTGGATTTTCAGAAGGCGTTTGACAAAGTTCCTCATGAGAGGCTTCTAGGAAAAGTAAAAAGTCATGGGATAGATGGCGATGTCCTTTCATGGATTGCAAACTGGCTAAAAGACAGGAAACAGAGAGTAGGATTAAATGGACAATTTTCTCAGTGGAAGGGAGTGGACAGTGGAGTGCCTGAGGGATCTGTATTGGGACCCTTACTTTTCAATATATTTATAAATGATCTGGAAAGAAATACGACGAGTGACTTAATCAAATTTGCAGTTGACACAAAATTGTTCAGAGTAGTTAAATCACAAGCAGATTGTGATAAATTGCAGGAAGACCTTGTGAGACTGGAAAATTGGGCATCCAAATGGCAGATGAAATTTAATGTGGATAAGTGCAAGGTGATGCATATAGGGAAAATTAACCCATGCTATAATTACACAATGTTGGGCTCCATATTAGGTGCTACAACCCAAGAAAGAGATCTAGGTGTCATAGTGGATAACACATTGAAATCGTCGGCTCAGTATTCTGCAGCAGTCAAAAAAGCAAACAGAATGTTGGGAATTATTAGAAAGGGAATAGTGAATAAAACGGAAAATGTCATAATGCCTCTGTATCGCTCCATGGTGAGACATCACCTTGAATACTGTGTACAATTCTGGTCGCCGCATCTCAAAAAAGATATAATTGCGATGGAGAAGGTACAGAGAAGGGCTACCAAAATGATAAGGGGAATGGAACAACTCCCCTATGAGGAAAGACTAAAGAGGTTAGGACTTTTCAGCTTGGAGAAGAGACGACTGAGGGGGATATGATAGAGGTGTTTAAAATCATGAGAGGTCTAGAATGGGTAGATGTGAATCAGTTATTTACTCTTTTGGATAGTAGAAAGACTAGGGGGCACTCCATGAAGTTAGCATGGGGCACACTTAAAACTAATCGGAGAAAGTTCTTTTTTACTCAACACACAATTAAACTCTGGAATTTGTTGCCAGAGGATGTGGTTCGTGCAGTTAGTATAGCTGTGTTTAAAAAAGGATTGGATAAGTTCTTGGAGGAGAAGTCCATTACCTGCTATTAAGTTCACCTAGAGAATAGCCACTGCCATTAGCAATGGTAACATGGAATAGACTTAGTTTTTGGGTACTTGCCAGGTTCTTGTGGCCTGGATTGGCCACTGTTGGAAACAGGATGCTGGGCTTGATGGACCTTTGGTCTGACCCAGTATGGCATTTTCTTATGTTCTTATGTTCTTATTTGAAGAATGGAGAACTACCAGTTTTTAAAAAGGGATCAAGGGTTGATCTAGGAAACTGCTGACCAGCGAATCTGAAGTCTGTGCCAGGGAAAATGTTAGAAACTATCATAAGGAATAAAACTGCTGAATATAAAGATACACATAGTTTAAAGGGACAAAGCCAACATGGATTTAGCCAAGGGAAGTTTTGCCTCACAAATTTGCTACATTTTTTTATGGTGTAAATAAGCATATGGATAAAGGTGAGACAGTTGATATAGTGTATCTGGATTTCCAGAAAGCATTTGACAAAGTCCCTCATGAGAGACTTCTTAGGAAATTAAAAAGTCATGGGATATAAAGCAGTGTCTTATTTTGGATTATGAACTGGTTAAAAGATAGAAAACAGAGAGTAGGACTAAATGGTACATTTTTCAAATGGAGAAAGGTGAAGAGTGGAATTTCCCAGGGATCTGTTCTGGGACCACTGCTTTTTAATATATTTATAAACAACCTGGAAAAGGGAACAATGAGTGAATTGATCACATTTTCTGATGACACAAAATTATTCAAAGTTGCTAAATCACAAGAAGATTGTGAGAAATTGCAAGAGGACATTGCAAAACTGGGAGACTGGATATGCGAAATGCAAATGAAATTTAATGTAGACAAGTGTTGTGTGAGTAACAGTGGACCCTTGAGCCGGCCTGACGGAGAGAGAGGATGATGGGTAAAGGAGTCTCTGTGGAGAGAACACAGGCCAGGAGGCGGATGCTGGTTGAGCGAGCAGGAGCTCTTCGCCCTGGAAGCCCGGATCCCCCCGGAAGGAGCCCTTGAGGATCCGAGCTGCTAGGACTTAGGTGATCGGAGAAGATGACTTCACCTTGGAAGTCCGAGGCTCCCCTGGGAGGAGCCCAGACCACTGGGACTTAGGCGAGCAGCAATCTGAAGAGACGGTCCGAGGTCAAGGCAGGTGGCTGGCGATCAGAGTCGGAGACAGGCGGAAGTCGGCACCGGGAAAGCAAGTCAGAATGAGCGGGAAGGTCTGGGACTGGAACCAAGGCGGGAGCTGGAGCAGGAGGAGAAGAACTGGAACTGAGATGGAAATCTGAACCTGGGACTGGAACTGAAGACAAGGTCTGAACCCAGAACTGGAACTGAAGACAAGGATTCAAACCTGGAACTGGAACTGAAGACAGGATCCCACAGACAACGTCCGCAGCACCCAGCAACAGGAACTCAAGTAACCTTGTTGCAAGGCCCTGATTGAGAGCAGATGCCGGCCTTAAATATCTGCCGGCGTCTGATATCACGAAAGGGGCGGCCCGCGGTCCGGCGGGAAAAGCCCTTTAAATTGCCTCCCCTCGCGCGTGCGCACACCTAGAAGGGGAGGGGCCATGTTCAGAGACTCGGTGGCGTCTCCCTCGTGGAGACGCCGCCAAACAGGCCTTGCAGGCCCGCCCGGACGCGGCGCACCGGCTGGCGGACCCCGGACCCGAAGCCCCGGAAGACGAGGTAAGGTCCCGGTTGCCAGCGCTGCGACCGGGACCGCAACATTCAAGTACAAAGTGATGCACTTGGGGAAGAGTAACCCAAATTATAGCTATACAATGCAAGGTTTGACATTAGGAGTCACAATTCAGGAAAAGGATCCAGGCATCATCATTTACAATAATATGTTGAAATCTTCTGCTCAGTGTGCAGCAGCAGCCAAGAAAGAAATAGAATGCTAGGGATTATTAGGAAAGGAATGGAGAATAAAACAGAGAATAACATAATGCCTCTGTGTCACTCCATGCTGCGATCTCATCTTGAGTATTGTTAGCAGTTCTGGTCTCCACATCTCAAAAAAGATAAAGCAAAGCTAGAAACGGTACAGAGAATGTCAACCACAGTGATAAAGGGGATGAAACTATTTCCCTAAGAGGAAAGGCTAAGGAGGTTAGGAGTCTTTAGCATGGAGAAGAGGTGGCTGAGAGGAGATATGATAGAGGTCTGTAAAATATATGGAGTGGAACAAGTAAATGTTAATTGCTTGTTTAGGCTTTAAAGAGTACAAAGACTAGGCGACATACAATGAAGTTACTATGTGACACATTTAAAACTAATAAGATAAATTATTTTTTTACTCAATGCATAAATAAGCTCTGGAATTCATTGCCAGAGGATGTAGAGAAAGCTATTAACTTTTAAAAAAGGTTTGGATAAGTTCCCAGAGAAAAAGTCCATTAACCACTATTAAGGAGGAGTTGCAGAAATCCACTGCTTATCCCTGGGATAAGAAGCTTGCAATCTGCCCTCCCCTTGGGATCCTGCCAGGTACTTGACACCTGACTTGGTCACTGTTGGAAACAGGACACTGACTTGATGGACCTTTGGTCTGATTCAATATGGAAAGTCTTATATTCTTATAATCTAACTGTGCAGGTAGATTTTACTTGAAAGTCTACTTAACATGCACAGAGATGCCCATGTACTCTGCATCTGCTATTGGTAAGGAGGAAAGGGGAGGGGGCAAAATGCACAAAAATATCTAGAAATGCAACCTTGCATTTATAATTTAACACCCCAGCCTTAACACACTTCAGCTTTCCACAGTTAAAAGTAAGCACCTTGTGAAAGTCCATTCACTTCTCTAACCTCTATGTGTGCTGCAAGGTTCACTTCGGGTGACCTCGCCAGCTAACTCGCTAGTTACTCTTCAAAAACTGTCTCTTCCAAGTCTAGGTGAAAGCAAGGTGTGCACTTAAGAGATATCAGACTTTGAATGCAAATGCCTCAAGGCAGAAAGTACTGCACAAGGAAATTGGAAGCATGCAGCATGTTTTCTGGACATTTTCACAGTTTTGTGATTCACGTTTTAGCCCAATCATCCTCCACTTTTTCCAGTTGTGAGTTTCCTTTATTGTTCTTCTCAATTGATAAAGATGTCTGCCTCAGGCCTATTGTGTATTTCATTTCAGGGAGATTTAATACCAGAAGCCTGACCAAAACAAGCTTATTAAGGACAGAGACTATTACAATAAGCTTGTTTTCAATCAATTTGCTTTAAAAATCAGAAAACTTTAGAAAAGTCTAAACACTACCACTTCTGAAGCTAAGCACTTGTACAATAAACAGTAAAATTGAAAGTTCCTTGACAGGAGAAGACTGGGGTGACTGATTGATGCTTTGACCCAGAAAAGGGTCTGTATTGGGACCCTTACTTTTCAATATATTTATAAATGATCTGGAAAAAAATACGAGTGAGGTAATCAAATTTGCAGATGATACAAAATTGTTCAGAGTAGTTAAATCACAAGCAGATTGTGATAAATTGCAGGAAGACCTTGTGAGATGAAATTTAATGTGGATAAGTGCAAGGTGATGCATATAGGGAAAAATAACCCATGCTATAGTTACACAATGTTAGGTTCCATATTAGGTGCTACAACCCAAGAAGGAGATCTAAGCGTCATAGTGGATAACACATTGAAATCATCGGTTCAGTGTGCTGCAGCAGTCAAAAAAGCAAACAGAATGTTGGGAATTATTAGGAAGGGAATGATGATTAAAATGGAAAATGTCATAATGCCTCTGTATTGCTCCATGGTGAGACCCCACCTTGAATACTGTGTACAATTCTGGTCGCCACATCTCAAAAAAGATATAATTGCGATGGAGAAGGTACAGAGAAGGGCGACCAAAATGATAAGGGGAATGGAACAACTCCCCTATGAGGAAAGACTAAAGAGGTTAGGACTTTTCAGCTTGGAGAAGAGACGGCTGAGGGGGGATATGATAGAGGTGTTTAAAATCATGAGAGGTCTAGAACGGGTAGATGTGAATAGGTTATTTACTCTTTCGGATAATAGAAAGAATAGGGGGCACTCCATGAGGTTAGCATATGGCACATTTAAAACTAATCGGAGAAAGTTCTTTTTTACTCAACGCACAATTAAACTCTGGAATTTATTGCCAGAGGATGTGGTTAGTGCAGTTAGTACAGCTGTGTTTAAAAAAGGATTGGATAAGCTCTTGGTGGAGAAGTCCATTACCTGCTATTAATTAAGTTGACTTAGAAAATAGCCACTGTAACTTCGTCTGTAGAAACTTCCTTTACCTTTTCAGACTGAGCATTCATTTGTTGATATTCTATGTAAACCGGCCTGATGTGAATTCTATTCGTGAAGTCCGGTATAGAAATATATATTAAATAAATAAATATTCCCCAAGCAGAGAGAATCAAACTGGCACAGTATTCACCAGGTAGTTTAATCATGGGGAACATTTATTTTGTTCTAGAAGCATAGGCCCGATAAAGTGAAGGAAACTTCTTAAAAAATATTGCCTTTAAAATAAAATGTGATTCTTGTAAAGGGTACTTCATGTTTTAAGAAAAAAAAAATGAAAGGACTCAAACATAGAGTCTTCCTTAAAGAGAGAATATTTCTCCTTTCACTGTTCCACCAAAATAAATTCAAGGCAAGATAAAAATGTATCTCATTACTTGTAAACTAAATCTGGAGCATAATATTTTTTTCTTACAAATGAACCCGTCATTAATGATATTTCCACTGAGTGCTAAATCATCACTGTGCTGCTGACAGATCTTGACAACTTGACATACCATTTGCCATTACTCATAGGATACCTTGAAGAACTGCTCCTTGCAGATTTAGTGTGTGAACATTTACAATGGGTCTGATGACCTGATGTGCATCTGATACCTAAGTACCTGAATAATTAGTCCTTCAAGGTAGAAAGAATAATTTTTTTTCAGCAAGACAGTGTTAATTTTTCACTCTGGTTCTTGAAATCCAGTACTAAGTTGCTGGCGAAGTTTGCGAAATGTAAGTGAATTATTGTCCACAGGGAAATGTATTATTATTACAGATGCCATTAAGGTCACACACAAGGAAGCAAGTAGCACGTTGGGCTAATACACCACTCCATGCAGGGACTTTTGAATTTAGTTTACAATATGTCAGGCTTAAGCCAGCCACTAGTTAATACCTTGCAAAATGGCAAAAGGTATTTGGTACAATTCCACATCTGTTTTGTAAGCAGGGAGAGTAATTTTAGATTTGTGTGGGTAGTAGGGAGGGATATGCTATCATTTTTAATGAATCTGCATTCTGAACTAAACATGGCCATTTTTGTTTTGTTTTATTAAATCCAAAATGAATCAAATTCTCCCATATAATTTTGAAAAATTTATTGTATTCATTTCAGAAAATAACATACACTGGGAAGATTTTTAATCTTATGCGCGCAGGGTACATTTGTGCTCGCTACCTGGCACGCACAAATGTACACCCAATTTTATAACATGCATGCGCTGCCGCGCGCATGTTATAAAATCCGGGGTCGGCGTGCACAAGGGGGTGCACCTTGCGTGCGCTGAACCCTAGGGGAGGCCCGATGGCTTTCCACGTTCCCTCCCCCCACCTTCCCCTCCATTCCCCTATCTAAACCACCCCCCTGCCCTATCTAAATCCCCCCCCTACCTTTATTACAGGAGTTACTGGCCCCTGGGAGTTACTGCCTCTGGCAGTCATAGCTTGCGCACGTGATAAATAATGCATATGCAAAGCTGAAAAATATAGTCGTGGGAGGAGTTTATGAAAATGAGGGGTGCTTAACACTGCGCATGATAATGTATCACATGCTATCATGGGATTTAACATCGGAAATAACTACACCTTTTTTTCCTAATGGTTATGCCTGTGATAGCTGTGCATTATGGCCGAACCTGGATTTGTGATATTTATCGCAAATCCTGTTATGAATAGGGAGAGAGCAAGAGAAGGAGAAGGAGGGGGAGGGGGGAGGGGGGGGGGGGAGAGAGAGAGAGAGAGAGAGCAAGCACCTCTGGGGAGGCACACATATTAGTCAACTTTATACCACTGTAAGAGAGGGCATTCTGAATTTGTGGTGAGGTTATGGTGGTTTGCTACTTGGGGGGGGGGGGGCAGTATTACATGCACAATCAGAGGTATGTACAGCACAGTTACCATCAGTCAAGATTTTAATTAATAGAGAGTAATGAAAGGTATAAAAAGATGAGATTTGTACAATGTACTCTCGACCTAGTTTGATGCACTCTCTACATATCTGCTATCAAGCTAGGTCGAGAGTACAATGTACAAGTCTGTTTACCTTTCATCACTCCAAATCACATAAAATCTTCACTGATATCTACTGTGCTGTTCGTACCTCTGACTGTGCATGTAAAACTGCCTCCCAAGACCTAGCCCACCATCAAAACCTCACCCTGAGTTACTAGCTGCCCCTCTTACAGTGGTATAAATAGTTTACTTATAGGAGATCAGATCCTTATGAAGAGCACTCTCTCTCTCTCTTTCTTTCTCTCATACCAAAATGAAATAAAAGCCTGTTTTTTATCATGGGCATTATTTTTTCACAAATTTTATAGCAAAATGATAAATATAGGCCTAATTTAGCCGGACAAGTGGCTGCACCCTAGAATTCCCTGTCCCACCCCTTACTTAAAGATGAATTATAAAAGAGTTCCACATGTAAAAATGAGCACATGCAGGGACAGTTGCTATCAAACTGGTGTGCATGCACACATTTACACGCATACATCGGCCCGCACTCAGGGACACCACCATTTTATAACATACACGTGCATGTTATAAAATAGCCAGGCCGTGCACACGTGTGCCAAATTGTAAGTGGGCAATTGCATATGTGCAAAAATCCTGCTTCTACTGCCTAAATTGGGGGATTTTAAAAGGGCGTGCACTGATATCATTCCCGGTTTTACCTGATTGTTCCCAGTTTGTCCAGTTAAGAGTGAGATCCTGTAAATCCCCTGGCTCCTGCAGCCTGCAAACAATTAATACAAGAGGCCCAGAAGGCCATCAGCACAAAGTTTTCCCACCCACGGCCAAGAAAAAGACCTAGAAGGGCTACCGACACTACCTCTCCTGCCAGCGACCAACGAAAATTCCAAATGGGGCCACCGGTAAAAGCCTTCCCACCCACTGCAGAAGAAAGAAGGAACCAGCAGGGCTGAAGAGGAGGATTAGCGGGATGGAGCCGGCAGACCTCTCCCACAGGATTTTTAACTACAAAGGGCCTGCGGGGCCGCTGACTCTGTCAATCCCACCCGCAGTTAAAAGAAGAGGCCTATCGGAGCTGGCACACCCCTCCCAGCAGTTGTTTAATACAAAGCCCCCATAGATCCTCTGGCACCTGTAGCAGAAAAGGAGGCCTGGTCTGTGAGAGAGCCAGTGAATGTATGAGTGTGTGCATGAGGGGGAGTGAGCAAGTGAAAGAATGTGTATGTATATGAGAAGAAAAGAGCCGATGAGTGTGTGTGTATGTATATGGGAGGAAGGGAGCCAGTGAGTGAGTGTGTCTGTGTATGAGGGGGAGGGATCCAGTTAGTGTTAGTGTGTCTGTGTATGAGGGGAGAGAGCCAGTAGGTGTTAGTGTGTGTGTGTGTATATATGTGAGAGAGATTGAGAGTGAACATGTACAGTATGATTGTGTTTGAGAGAATCAACATGTGTGCTTGAGAGAAGATAATTTGTTTGCCTTCCTCCTCCCCTACTATTCTATGACAATTTCAGGGTGACTGGAAATCAAAAAGTTCCCAGGTAGGGATGGCAAAGGATTGTTTTTAACCCTATTAATTTTAATTATTGGGTAGTATGTGATGTCTGCTGTTTTGAAATATTTTGTTATGTTTGGTAAATTTTTAAACATTTTAATGAACTTTTTATATTATTGGATGTTCAAATATCAGCTATTTTGAAATATTTATTCTTTTTATTAGTATGTTTATTTATTTATTTAAACACTTTTATATACCGAAGTTCGTATGGATATCACATTGGTTTACATAAAACAATAGGGAAGAAGAGGAAGAGAAATTGGAAGAAAAAATATACATTATAACAAATATCTGATTAAATAAAAGAGGTTAAGAGAAGAGAAAAGGAGAGAGAAGAGTGGATAGGTAAAGGGGGAGATGTTAGAGGAGAGGGTAGCTGGTTTAAGAAAACATATAATTAACTCAAAAGGTGGGATATGTACAGTGGAGGGGTAGGAGGTTGTCACATACCTCATAAGAAGTATGGGTGACAATTTTCATTCTGCATGTGTGACCAAGATGAGGTATTCTGTGTAGGGATCTATAGCAGCCTGGCTTGTTCTATTTTCTTATTTGGAGGAGTATTGGTGTTTTAGGGTCTGATGTTACATTTTCAGTTTTGCCTTTTTATAAGTAGGGCTCTTACTGTTTGAGTCTGGCAGGGGTTTTTGTTTTTTTTTGCAGGATTTTCGATTATACAATGTTTCTAGAAATGGGGAGAATTATTGTTTCTGTTATTGAGGTGACATCAGCATTTGAATATTGATTGTTGTGTGGTGGGTGGTAAGGGGAAATGTCCTAGTTCAGCAGCTTTTTCTGATTCTGGGATTAAACCATCAACTCAAGCAGCTGGTGAATATGGAACACTGCATTCTAGTATTGCCGCCTGCTCTTCTACTGAAAATAGAAAATGTACTCAAACTGATAGGCTTCTTGTTGCATGAAAGAGCTGACTGAAATTTATTTATTTAATTTATTTTAAAAGTATTTGTTACCCGCCCTTCCTATGTTCAGGGTGGGGTACAATATGAACATACATAGTTAAGAACAAAATCAAAAAACACATTACAACTCTTGAATAATGGAACATAGCTTATCAAATAATAACATATCAAAAAACTTCAACAAAAAACAGAACAGCTAGTAGTGGGGCCAAAAAGGTTTTCAAGGACTTGGTGAAGGAGAGAGACGCCAAGGCTATCCATTATTGGTTAGGTTTGGGAATGCTTTCCTGAAGAGGAAAGTTTTTAGTGCTTTTCTTAAAGAAAATTCTTTCCCGGAGGCATCTTACTTCCTTTGGTAAGCTGTTCCAAAGGACAGGACCTACGGAGAAGTAAGCATGCTCTCTGGATTCATCAAGATGGGTAAGCTTAGGAGAAGGAATATCTAATAGCATTCATTTTGCCAATTTGAGACCATGAGGGAGTGTGGATTTTTAATATCAAAGAAATCCAGGGGGAGGGTACATTGTAAATAGTTGAGTGTATGATCATGGCGAGCTTGTATTGTAGAAGGTATGCAACAGGGAGCCAGTGCAATGTTTTGAGGACAGGAGTATAATGTTCATGGATGGGAGTGCCAGTTAGAAGTCATGCTGCCACGTTTTGAATACTCTGCAATGGATGGAAAGCATATAATGGGAGACCTGTTAGGAGGGAGTCAATAATCAATACCAGAGAATAATTTATTTATTTATTTATTTATTTATTTATTTATTTTCTTTTAATATACCGATGCTCAAGACCAGGTCTTATCGTACCGGTTTACAGTAAACTAGGGGGAACCAGTTAACAGAGCAAATAAAACAAAAGTTACATTATAACAGGGAGAGTAGAACTAGGCTGTTAGAGAAAAAATAAGTAAAACAGATTATAACAAATTCTAAAAGTTAAGTTAAACAAATTCAAACGGGAGAGGAGGGCAAAGGGAGGAGAGGGTGCTTATAGGATAGGAATTATGTACAAAAATTTACCTAGTGTATATGAAATTAAGCAAATTTACAGATTTATCTGGAGTATATGAAAGTAATCAAATAATAAAATAGTGCAATTTGTCGGACAACAGTTCCTTTGAGTTGCGGAAATGGACGCATTCTTGAGGCAGGAGACTGTGTGGGTGATCTTGAGGCAGGAGACTGTGTGGGTGATAATAAGGATTGAAGGAAATCAGAGTGTTCAAGAAGGGGCTTAAGGTGTCAGAGAAGGCATAGCTTGTGAAAGGACGAGTTGGTAATGGCTCTTATATGGTCCCTAAAATGAACTTTCTATACTTTTTCTTTTATTCAGCAATTTTGTTATACTTAAGTGGCCAAGAAATGTGTGTTTGTGAATACATTTTTTGCTTGTGCAATTGTATACCCATGGACCAGTATTGATAAAAATCCCCTGGGCCGATATTTTCCCATAATCCTCCCCTGTTTGCACTCATGTGCATATTTTTGCATTTTACAAAGTATGTGTCTAAATTGCCTTAAAAAAAAATATTTAGTCGGACTTGGAGAGAGAGCGAGAGGGGAAGAATGTTTGAACTCCCAACCGGGAATGAATTGAATCTGCTGGGACTTCAGAGGGGGGCCTTAAAAGCGGCCCTTCAGCGATGTGCAGCTGCCGCCGGTGCATCACCAAAGGGGTGCGTGGCTTTGTCCAAATTGGAACAAGAAAATCAGAGTCCTAACATTGTACAGCTGAGGAAAAAGGATTTTGAACCTTCCTGGGTAAGCTCTCGTGATCTTGCCAGGGGGAGGAAATGAAATTTGAGGCAGGCTTCCTGTGTCTGCATTGTCCCGGGTAAGTCCTCATTATTTCTACTTGAGACTATTTTTTTATATGCCTTCTAAGCGAAAAGGGAAAGTTAGAATATTTCCCTGTACATCTAACATCCCTCCGGGGCAATGTACCATTCCACAGTACACAGGGTCCTACCCGAATATGGAGGTGGCGAATATCCCTGCTGGTGAGATAAGAGAAGAAGCCTCTGTCTCACCTGGGGAGATCTCCCTTAGCCCCCCCCCCCCCCCCCCCCACTCCTGTGGAAAGTATTATTGATGCCATCACAGGTGTGTGCTGTTAGTGAGCTGGTGAGCTCAATTATAGTCACAGAGGGTACACAGTTGGAGCCTGTGAGTTTAACAACAGCAACGACTGAGGAGAATAAAGTCCCCACAGCTCAAGTAGGTTTGCCCAAATTAAATGTTGTGGAGAATCTTTATCCTAAACCAACTGTTGTGACTTTAGACTCTATATGGGAGTTAGTGGCACAGTTGGGGTCTGCAGTTCAAAAATGTTCCCAACAAATTGCTGCAAGTGTATTGAAAGTGGATATTTTTTCTTTGGAATATAATACTCAACTAGAAGATCACAAACTTCAGAAACAAGCAGTGGAAGTTGGAACAAATAAAGGGCTAGAGGTTCAGACCACTATTATACAAGAACAAACGCCTCTGAATAGGAAGATGGAATATATGGAGAATCATCTGAGATGATTAAATCTCAGATTACTGAACTTTCCCAAAGTTATTGGTGAACAGCCTAGGACCACACTCAGGAGATATTTTACTGAGGTATTGAACATTGCATCAGATAATCATCCATCTTTTAATAGGGTGTACTTCCTACCATATCGTCGTCCAGGAGGAAGAACTGAACAACAACAACACCACTTAAATTTGGAAAATTTAACAGAATTCTTAGGGTGCTCCACAATAGAGATAGCTACCCTATTAATATCTTTTGCATATGAGCAAGACCTCAGTTTAGTCATGCACAATTATTTCCAGAATTTAGGGATTGATTTTCATGGAAACTTTATACAAATATTTCCAGACCTAGCTAAGTCCACTCAGGAGAGGAGGAAAGGCTTCTTGGCTTTATGCCAAGAAGTCCAGTCATTAGGAGCTACCTTTCAATTAAAGTTCCCTTGCAAATGTATACTGAAATTAAATAATGAAGTGTATGTGTATTTCCTACCTGAACAATTAAAAATGTTTATAGATTCTCGAAAAGGGTACTCCAGGCCTCCTCTCCATTAGTAAGTCCCATATCCCAGGAATGAAAAAATGGGTAGATTGCACATCATGTTTCCCCAGAAGATATTATGTTTCTTTTTCTGTACTTGGCTCCCATTTACGTATTTTCCTCCCCCCGACTCTCAGTACCATTGGTGGTCTAGGATATAATGAATGATTTTGTATTGTTATCTATTATTTTCTTTTATTAAGATAGTTTCTTTGTTTCTGTACGAAGTATATTGCTTTGTAAATTATTGGAGAAAATGTTATAAATAATTTTAAAAAAATGTAGGCAGAAATTAGCAGTTTTAAAAGTGCATGGGTGATTTTGGAGGGGTAATTTTCAAGAGGAAATTAGGCACCTAATTTCTTTTTGAAACTTGCTAAAACTGTTGGGTGTGTTTGACAGAAAGTATATGCATGCTGCCACAAAATCACCCGTAAAACTATAAAGTTAGTTCAACCTTTTTAGGAGAACTTTAAAAGACTTGTGCATGTAAGAATGAGCACGTGCAGGCACAAATGGTGCATATTCGCAAAAGCACTAGTATTTGACAAACCTCACACATGCATGCACAAATAACAGTGTGCGAGTAAATTTGCACATATGAAAAAGGGTCAGGCTAGGGGTGGGCTGGGGCATTCCAGGGAGGGGCCGTTTACACGTAAACATTGCTATTTTATAACTTGTGAACGTGACCTGCAAATGGCTGTGACCTGTGCATATCTGCACCTGCTAAGTCAGAATATAACTATAGCCAAATACAGCCTGGGTGAGGGGTCTGGGAAAACTGGGTGGAATATAGGCTGAAGAGCTAGGGATCTTGATGACCTAGAGATAGACTGGGCAAACTGGTGGGCTAATTGATTAAACTAGTAATTTCCTTCATACGTGCATGTTATCAAATTTGATAATTTGTATGCTTAAAAACTGACACGTGCTAAGGGAAATATGCTTGTGTAAATGATTAAAATTAGGAGCTCAAACACGCATACATAGCAACTGTCCTTCATTTATCCGGATAATTTTTTACTTAGCCAGATAAGTCTTTAAAAAGTGCTATATAGCTGGATAAGTAAGATAGCCAGATAAGGTTTCAAACACTTATCTGTCTATCTTACGTATCCACATATGTAGTGCTTTTGTTTTACTTATCTGGCTATCTTACTTTGCTGGATAAGTCTTAAACAGCTCTACTTAGCCAGATAATTCAAAACTTTTGCAGCCTTGTTTAAAATATGTGCCATATATTTTTTGATAAGCGAATATATTATTGGGTAGATATATGCATATTTTACATAGTGTACGTGCATTTACATACATGTTATAAAATATGTATTCATGCACATGCACGTCCATACAGTTGTGCATATGAGCGCGCTCGCTCATGTTTTAAACTTATCCTCCATGGCTGGGGAGTTTGGCTCCTTGTATAAATATTAAACTATATTGATAAGCTATTATTTCCTGGCTAGCCTAGTTTGTGATCATGAGACTTTTCAACTTAAAATTATGGGTTTGAGCACCTTAAAGGCCGGATTTTAAAAGGCCTGCGTGTGTAAAACCCGGGCCCCTTTGAAAATGTGCGCGTGCAAGGCCTGGCCACGCGCGTAAACCCCAGTACGCGCACAAGTACCAGGCCTCTGCAAAAAGGTGGGCCAGTGGGCGGGTTCTGGGCAGGGAGGGGCAAGGCAGGGGGTGTGGGCTGGGACAGTGCCATTGTATGCTGTTCAGCTCCAGCCCTGAAGTAAGTTGAAAAACAACAAAAAAAAAGAGGATAGATAGGCAGGGTTTAGGGAGTGGGGAAGAGAGCGGGAGGGAGTTTAGTTAGGGGGATAGGGAAGCTCCCTCGTTAATTGGAGCGGACTGGGAGGGAACAGAGGAAAGCCCGATTGCGCCTCAGTGCGTAATTTGCAAAAGTTCACCCCCCCTTGCGCGCCGCCTGCACATGCACACACGAATTATAAAATCTGGTGGATGTGTACATGCAGCCACCCGATTTTATAACATGCATGCGCTGGCGCACGCATGTTATAAAATTGGCGTGTCCATGTGCGCACGCCGGGAACCATGTGCACAATGACGCACGCACGCATCTTTTAAAATCTACCCCTTAATGACTTACAGAGACAAGTACTACTTTCCACATGTACTTCTGAAATACATAGGTAAGAATACATAAGGGAGAGGCTTCTTTTTTATGAATCTATGAACTATTTAGAGTAAACGTACACATGAGTAACACAGCACTAATTTACAGTGAGAAATGAATCTGCAAAAAGAAATCCTACCATCAGCTTGTATTCCCTGCTGACAGGGCAATGTAGTATTTTGTTCCTGTTCTTAATACAGGACTCTTAAGTGTGTAAATCTCTTCATCTGCCTGTCAACACTTCTTCAGAGGTTGTTAATGGCCTGCAGCCAGTAAGGAAAGACGACTCACAGCCAATCAAGTAGTGAAACCATTTAATCTGTCTCTCAACCAGGAGGAAAGCAAATTGAAAGCTACATATTTCCGCTGAAGGAAAAAGAAACTAGGTTTCAAATATCCGTAATGACAAAAAAAAAAAAAATGCATGGCAGTGTTTTGGACATTTGTACACCATAACTTGAAATGAGCACAGAAGAATCAAAAGTTATTTTATGTAATGACGACGAACACAATAGTCTCTGTCACTCAAACGCGGACTGAGTCACATGCTGAAAGTCGAAACCACAAGCATTTTCGCTATCTCGACAGGCCTTTATGTCACTGAGAAGCAATCAATGAAATGATTCCCAGAAGCCTATGCAAACTTGTTCAAATGTTTAGGTGTACCTTAAAATGGGACTTAACATGCCATGCAAGAAATTTTACCATGGGCATGCTAAAATTTACAATCAACATTGTAGTGCCAGTAGTTACAGTCATAAAAAAAAAAAATGCAATTGCAATGCTAGCTGAAAGGAATCCCTCATGCTAATTGGCCCAAAGAGAAAGATCAGAATCCTACCCTGGACCAATCACCTCTCTCATACTATGATGCAACTCCCTCTCCACTGAACATCCAACCTCCTAGCACCATGGCACCATCATCAACCCACTCTAGACCATCCAAACCCCTCACAGTATCAATCCCCACCTAAACGCACACACTTCTGGGAAATCATGAATACTTCTACCCACAAGATCAAGTCTCCACATCCAACCCCAAAGTACCTAGACTCCCTCCCAAAGCACCCCTTCTCTTCCTGAAAGCAATCCCCCTCCCGGAGATGGCTACCCCTTTGGAATGAATTTCCTATCATTCTGGTGTCCTCTGTCTTCACCAGAAGAAGGGACGACAGCCCTCCTCCTGGCACAGCTACAGCTGCTGAATGAGAAAGAGACAGTAAAGACCCAGAGGAAAAGTAGAAAAAGCAGAAATTCATCCGAAGCAGTGAAAAGTGGAGGTCACAGTTTGAGTTCTCAAGGATAGAATGAACCTCAACCTGATTGATCGCCTGGTTTAGAAGAGGATCAAAACCGCGAGCAAATCCCCCGAGTTAAGAGAATTACTCTTCCAGAAAGCTGAGGAAGCAAGGGAAGGAGCTGGAGCTTGCCCTAGCACCAGAAAATTCAGCCCTTGCAGCTTCCAGTGAGAGGAAAGGTGCGGCGGTCTGTGCCCCGTTCTGGGACAAGTCCATTCTGTGTAACTTTCAGCAAAAGCCTGAAGTAGAGAGAAAGATGAACTTCGCAGTTTTACTGTATCGATAATGCCTGCAGAAGTTCCCTGCTGTGAGGACTGTCTTTGGAGTAACCTGAATCAAGTATTATTTTAATTATGTAGGTACTCTTATTTAATTCATGCTTTTTCATTGCTTGCTCATAGCGTCTAACAATATATCAAACATATTAGACTTTTCCAGTTTAGGATCTATAAGTCTTTTCTATCTGAGATGCAGACTGCCTGAACAACCTGATATAATTTTGACTTGCTAAGGATTATCAAACCTCAGGGGGTTTCAGTACACAGTGGAAGATAGTTCCCTAACAGATTTTATCGACTGGGTAGATAAGAATTGTAAGTCTTGAAGAAAAAGAACCAATTTTTTTCAGAAGTCATGTTTCTCATAATTGAATTCTGTCCTTTAAGTTGAGAGAAGAGAAGAAATGTAAAGAGACTGTCCTGTACATATTTTTTGACTGGGGAACCATAACATTCAATGAGTAGCATGTGATTTCTATTAGTCAAGTGGAATTAAGGGATTACAGGTTCCCTCTAGGGGTGTGCTGCCTTTCTTAAACAACAAGGGAAACGTCCAAAATATTTGTTCCATCATTTTGGGCTATTTCCCATCCGCAATAATAAAAAATGTTGAAACAATGACATGAAACGTTTTCTTTTCTTTCTTTAAAAATAAAGTGTTATACTCTCAATCCAAAGTTCTCGTATATAAAAATGTGCACATGGAGGGCATGCGGCAGTGTTTGGTGCATGCTGAAGCATTGTAAAAACGTATGTGCATTGTTAAAAAGGAGACATGCTGCAAAAATATAGCAAGCACTGAAAAGAGACAAATGACGTACTCTGGAAAACAAAATTAAAGACATGCTATAAATCCTCTATGAAATGACATCTTGACACAAAACAATCTTTTTTTTTTCCATGCAGATCCCTTGTAGCTCCTACCACCTCCTTTTTCAATCCCACCTTTCCTTATTATCTATGCCAGAACAGTCCAGAGAATTGGGTTATGTCCCCCTTGCAGCAGATGGAGACAAAAAAAAAGCTCAAATCAGAATTTACTCCCCCTATAAGGGAGTTGAGCTCTGCTTCAGCTCTTCAGTATTTCTCTGGCACCAGCAGGTATGGATATGGTTTGTGGACTGGGTGCTGCAGCTAGGAGTCGGCTGCTACTGGGAAGGCTTTAGGCCCAAATTCTGAGTGAGTGAATGCTGAGTGTTGGGAGCTCTCTGGTGATGATCTTGGTGAGACTGATTTTTCCCTTCTCCCTTGGGAACTGACTCGGTTGGGGGGGGGGGGGGGGTCTGAGTTCCCACACAAATGGACTCAAACATAGGATGAACCCTGGTGACTTTGTTCCCTTGGTGGGTCAAGAGCTCCTGTCAGCACTTTCTCCGTCTAACCTGAGAGAGCCACAAAAATGCAGTAAAGTTTATTTAAAAAAAAAAAAAAAAAAAAGTTTGCAGCCTAGCTTTCTCTCTGGACTGCCGCCCAGTCTTCTATGGTGCTGTGCCAGGTTTGGACCTGGTCAGGGTATCTGAGGCGATCTATCTTCCTCCCTCTGCTTGCTATAAAAAGAGGGAGGCATAGTGCTGAAGTTATTCAGGGTGTCAGTGGGTGCAATCTGCCTGGCAGGCACGAAGCGGGCAGGTGCGATCTGTGGCACTTTAGCACCCTGTCAACTGCAAAACTGGGTGAGTGCCCCTGACTGAGCCCTGGCCACTGTGGTGGAAGAGAGCACAGTAGCACATATGGAACAAGCCTGGACAGCACTCCAGCTTGGGTTAGATCAGCAGACATTTTATTGCTGCTTCACGCCAAAAACAAAGGCGAGGTGCTGCGGCGTTCACGGGGGCCGCTGGTAACTCGGCGCCGCGGGCGCCTGGAGTGCCAAAGAGGGGCAGGGGGGTGCACGGCCTCTCCTGCCGCACAGGGCAGTGCTGTTACTGGACGTGCGGTGTCAGTGCGGGTCGATGACGTGACTGGCGTGTCGACATCACCCACCCTCCCCCCCCCCCCCGCCGGCGCAGGCATACCCTAGCCGCAGGACTCGCGGGGGATATAGGTGTGGGGAGTGGGGAAGTCCCGATGGGATGCCCAGTCGTGGGGGGGGGGGGGGGGGGAGAGGCATGGCAAAGTGACATAGGATGGCTCACTGGGCGAGATTCAAAGCCCTGGGCAGTCCCAAGGGCTGAGGCAGCTGCACGGGGGGAAACACCTGGCCGGAGCGCAATCCCCCCAGCCCCTTTTGCTTCCTGTCCTCCGCGCAGCTGCCTCGCTAGGAAAAACCCACCCACCCAACCCCTTTTACGTTTTTGCAAGGATCTGCTGGGTAGGCAGTGTTGATGTTAGCAATATATAGTTGTTGCAGCTCGGGAGGGTGTACCCAAGCCGGGAGGGGGGCACTGCCAGCTAGAGACAGTGCACAGAACGTGCTGAACGGCATCAATGCAAGGAGGGCCGGCTGGCCCCGGCGGCACCACGGATGTCCACCCTTTGATGGGGCAGTCATCTTGCTTGGACGTGGCGGGTGACCGGAGCGCCCTGTGATTACTTCTCGGGAGGCAAAGGGGGGGCCTTGCTTGGCTGCGCTGGGTCCTGGGCCGGAGGCGGCGTGCTGCCTGCACAGAGGAGGACCCTCGCACAGCTTACCTACGTCCTGGCTCGGGTACGAAGTTTGATAATAGTGTTTATTGTAATAAAGCTGCGGCCAATTTCATTCCACATCCGGTCTCCAGAGTATTTTGTATACATGAGTGTGTATTACTGCGGTCCCCCCTCCCCCCCTCCCCTTGTCCCTGTGACGGACAGTCGCGGCTGCCTGGGTTATTAATAAAAGGAAAAATGTCAAAACACTGCATGCAGAAAAATTAGGATATATGCATGTAAATAGCACGGACCTGTGTGTTGTGTATGCCATTTTATAAATATCATACATTCACGTATAAATATGGTTTACTTGTAAATGTTTGTGTGCACATAAGGGGGCGGTCTAAAGGTGTTCCGGGGTGAGGCCAACAGTTACACGTGTTAAGTCTCTATTTTAGAAGAGATTTCCCTGTGTAGATTTAGCGACTTGCTCATGTAGATTTCCAGTTTAAATGGAATTAGATGTCTTTATTGTGAAGTACTGAGCGAGCGGGGGGTCTGGGAGAACTGGGGGAGTGCAGACTGAAGAACCAGGAGGCTTTTGATGGCCTGCACGAGAACTGAGCAAACTGGTAAACAAATTGATAAAGCTGGAAATGTCCTTCATGTGTGCACGCAACAAAATTTGCACACTTGCACACATAAAAAGCGACTTACAAGGGCCAAGTACTATTTAAAATATGGGGCGGATTTTCAGAGCCCTGCTCGCGTAAATCCGCCCAAAACCGGGCGGATTTACGCGAGCAGGGCCCTGCGCGCCGGTAAGCCTATTTTACATAGGCCTACCGGCGCGCGCAGAGCCCCGGGACTCGCGTAAGTCCCGGGGTTTTCGGAGGGGGCGTGTCGTGGGGCGGGCCCGAACCGCGCGACATTTTCGGGGCGTGTCGGGAGCGTTCTGGGGGCGGGCCCGGGGGCGTGGCTACGGCCCGGGGCGGCCCGGGGGCGTGGCCGTGCCCTCCGGACCCGCCCCCAGGTCGCGTCCCGGCGCGCAGGAGGCCCGCTGACGCGCAGGGATTTACGCCTCCCAGAGGGAGGCGTAAATCCCCTGACAAAGGTAAGGGGGAGGTTTAGACAGGGCCGGGCGGGTGGGTTAGGTAGGGGAAGGGAGGGGAAGGTGAGGGGAGGGCAAAGGAAAGTTCCCTCCGAGGCCGCTCCGATTTCGGAGCGGCCTTGGAGGGAACGGGGGTAGGCTGCGCGGCTCGGCGCGCGCCGGCTATACAAAATCCATAGCCTTGCGCGCGCCGATCCAGGTTTTTAGCAGATACGCGCGGCTCCGCGCGTATCTACTAAAATCCAGCGTACTTTTGTTTGCGCCTGGAGCGCAAACAAAAGTAGGCTAATCGCGCTCCATTTAAAATCCGCCCCTATGTGCGTAAAAATCTCCACACGCTTATTTTTAAAATTGAAAGTAAAAATACGACTGTACAGTATTTCAGCACCACTTAGCTGGATACGTTCACAAATCCCTGCCCCAGTATGTGAGGTCTAAATTTCATTTTTATATCTGCTTCATCTAGAAGAACTATTTCACGTGGTTTCCTGCCTTATGTACTGCTGAACTGCTTTATTTTGGTTCAATATACTTCACTCTTGTTTTGGAATACGCCACTTGCTTTAAGGACTGTTTCTGTGGCATGACTGTATAATCCCCTGAGTTTTATAGAACCAGTCTGTCTCCCACAATATGAATCCATTTTTTTTCCCCAGATGGTGCAATGAGTTTGATAGTGCTCAGCAGTCTCTGAAGGGGGGTTACATAATCTTTTTATGTGACGAGCTACTCCCCCTCCTTTTTTTTCTCTCTACCCTGTCCTTCCTGAAAAGATTATAGCTCAGTATTTTGACAGCTCAGTAATGGGACTCATTGAATCATGTTTCTGTTAACTTTCTGAACACCTACCTTCAAAAGACTGCATTACTTTTTAAAGAAAGTTAAACTTGACAGATGCAAAGAAAAAAAACCCACATTTCTCTTGCAACATAGATACCATCAGCACTGCAAGTTTGATTATGAGTTAAAACCAAATCACAGTGACTCCAGCTCTATATTATCTTTGCATAGCACCAAGCAGATATGTAGAAATTGAAAATGCATGAAGCGACCTGAGGCGCGATATCTGTGATAATATCAGAACGCATTCTTCAAATGACAGCAGCTTATTGACATTTCGAAGGTCAGCTTGCTCGAGCTTGGCCAGAAAGTAGATTCAGCTGTCTTCACCACCGACAATAGACTGTTATGCATTACCAGCCTAAGACATCTATTCCTTTTTTTTAAATGTCTTCCCACTTTTCAAAAAATGTGGGTCAAATCTTTGTTACTAGAATTTGTGCATATAACTTAACAGCAGGTTTGACCTCCTCCAAAGAAGGAATTGTTTATGTTTAATATCTTGGCTGATGGGGTTTTCACACAGGCAGCTTTTATTGCCACGCTTCACCACTAGAAAAACACAAAAACAGGACCCTTCTACTCTGCCCTGTATATTTCCTGCTACAGTGCCTTAGACCCCAATTGATCTCTGGTTTTCCCTTCTCATCTTTGCAATTAATAATCCATGGTACTAATCCAGTGCATTCCTGAATTGTTATTATTTTTGCTTCTATCACCTCCTCCACTAGGTGGTTTTTCCTTGCATCCACTACCCTGCATGTGAAGAAATATTTTCTGATGTTACCCCTGAGTCTACCTTTTTGGGTGCCTCATATCATGAACTTCTTTATTTTGAAAAAGGTTTGCCATAACCTGGGGCTAAATTACTGCTTTCTAAAATGTTTTAAGCTTCTGATTAAATTGGGAAGTCTATGCGAGTGATATAAAAAAAAATAAATGTATCCAATGCATATTGAATATAGAATAGCTACCAAAGCCCACACTCTGTAATAGCATTGCGGTGCTAAGCTGCAGCTGGAGAGCTAAAATCAGGACATTTCTAAACATTTTAACCCTCTCTGCAGTATTCCACAATTCTTTGCACTTCAGAAAACATAAGGACAGTTGCAAACCCTAGGTATGTGGTTGGCCATGATGTCAGCTCTCCATATTTTAGAGGCAGACTCCCTCTTTTTATTTGGACAAAAATGTTAACAGCTCTCCGCTGTCTGTCTCCTAATGCTTCTCTTTCCCCATTGTGCATCAGTAAAAAGATTTATCTTTCATATAGCCAGATGAACTGACCTTTTTTCCCATAAACACAAAATATACGGTAACTCCCAAATCTGAAGAGCTTTCAGATGTTGTCAGTAGAGATGTGCAAATCTACTGAAAATAAGGATTTTCCTCCCTTGTTTGACAAGCCTGCAAAAACTTCTGCAGCTTCATCTAATCGGACCACCAAACTCTTTTTGCCAAATATCTGACAGTGTAGCAAAATCCAATTTGGGAATCCACAGCAGCTTTCTTTCATTTTGATGGATATGCATCAGAGTTTTCAGATATCTGATTTAGGCTTTGATTTTTATTATTATTCTTATTATTAATCTTCTTTGGATTCTTCTCAAATTCTCCAGGAACATTTTGATTTTTTTCCTCAAAAGATGTGAAGGAAATCCAAAATTTAAGCTGAACTTGAACCAAGATAAATCTGCTTGTTTCAATCTGATTTCAAGTTAAGTTGCACTCCCATATTTATTTAATGACATAACAAGATTTTACTAATGAGCAACTGTCAAACTGGGTCATACAACAAGCCATGTTAGGGCTTTAACACGTGGGTAGGGACATGCAAATTATCATATATGTGATAATTTGCATGTCCTCATCAAGATACCCTCCCTTATTACAATGATCATCTTTGTATGCGATTTGTATGCACAAATAATGCAAATACATGCAAAGAAAGTCATTACTAGTCAATTTGATGCAAATATTTTATCATGGCCAACAGAGACGGCCATGATAAAATAACACCTCCTTGGTAAGCGTTAGAGGTATGGTGGGAAGCCCAGGACCCTAACTCAGGTCCTGAGGCTACCTTCACACGTTTAACTTTGAAATGTCTGTATGCCAATGCCAGACGTCTAATAAGATGTAAGAGTTATAGTGTATAGCAATGAATGGTAAATTAGACTTAACTGCCATCTCAGAGAGGAAGGAGAATAAACAATGGGATTCTGTCATAACAGGGTATAAATTATATCACAATGATAGCAAGAAGCAACTTGGTGGGGGAGGGGGGAGGGGGGGCGCATTATGTCCAGGAGTGCATAGAGTCCAACAAGATAAGTATCTTAAAGAGACTAAAGGGCCAGATTTTAATCCAGAGGATTTACGCATGGGGGGGGGGAGTTTATGTGTGCCGGGCCTATTTTAAAAAGGCCTGGCGATACATACGCGTAAAGCCCCAGGACACGTGTAAGTCCTGGGGCTTGCAAACAGGGGCGGTCCGGGGGTGGGCTGTGGGTGGGGCGGGGCGGTCTGGGGGCGGGGATGGGGCCAGAGGCCTCAGACACCGCTTCCATTTGCTGCTATATCGGAATATCACGTGCTGGCAGGCTGCCGGCGTGCAAATCTGCGCCTGCCTCCAGGCAGGCACAAAAGGTTAGATAAAAATGTGGTGGGGCAGGGCATTAGAATAGGGCTAAGGGGGAAAGGTTAGGGGAAAGGGTGGGAATGTTAGGGGGGAGGGAATGGGGGAAGTTTGCAGGTGTCGGCGTGCGCAAGGTGCACTGGTGTGCACCCCCTTGCGTGCGCCGACCCCCGATTTTATAACTTGCCCACGTGCTGTTTTGAAAATCTACCCCCTAAATGCACAAGAAAACATTTATGGGTAGAAATCCCAGGTGTGTGCGGAAGAGTAAAGCAATAGGAGTATACTACTGTCCACCTGGCCAAAAATGATGAGATGAATGATGAAATGCTAAGAGAAATTAAAAGGTCTTTCATCAAATCATGTTAGGGCCTTTATCACATAATGTATGTGATACATAATGCATCTCATGATGTGTATGCAAATTCTAAAAATTTAATCAAAAGGGAGAAGTTTGAGCGGAGTTTATGAAAATGAGGGGTGTTCAACACTGTGTGTGATAGTGTAATGCACGTTATAACATCGGAAATAACTACACCTTTTTTCCTGGCATTGTGCTGTGTGATATTCCTGAACTGGGATTTGCACTAAAAATCCTATTTTAGGTAAGGAGGGGAAGGAAAGAGAGAGAGAGAAAGAGAGAGAGGGAGGGAGAGAAAGTCTCTAGGGAGGCACAAATATAGTAACTGGAGGTGAAATTTTGGTGGTGGCCTACAGTTTGGGAGGCAGTTTTACATGCACAATCAGAGCTATGAACAGCACAGTACACATCAGTGAAGATTTGATGTGATTTGGAGTGAGGAAAGGTACACAGAGATGAGATTTGTACATTGCGCTCTTAACCTAGCTTGATACCAGCTTGGTAGAGAATGCACAAAACTAGGTAGAGAGTACATTGTACAAATCTCATCCTTGTGTACCCTCCCTTCCGAAGGTAGTCGGCTGGACAGTTAGATGATCGAGGGGTTAAAGGGGAATTTAAGGAAGATAAGGCCATCGCAGAAAGACTAAATGAATTCTTTGCTTCAGTGTTTACTGAGGAGAATATTGGGGAAATACCCACTCTGGATACTGTTTTCAAGAGTGACAATTCAGATAAACTGACCTGAATCACAATAAACCTGGAGGGTGTAATAGGCCAGATTGACATTTCAGACCTATTACAAATAATTTGTAGCATATCATTAACTTTGTCTGTTGTACCTGAAGACTGGAAGGTGGTAACCCCCATATTTTGAAAAAGGCTCCAGAGGCGATCTGAGAAACTATGGACTACTGGTGAGCCTGACTTCTGTGCCAGGAAAAATTGTTTAAACTGTAATAAAGAATAAAATCACAGAACATATAGATAGACATGATCTAATAGGGCCCAGCCAGCATGGATTTACCCAAGGGAAATCTTGCCTCACAAATCTGCCACATTTTTGTGAAGGGATGAATAAGCATATGGATAAAAATGAACCAGTAGATGTGGTGTATCTGGATTTCCTGAAGGCATTTGACAAATGCCTCATGAGAGGCTTCTGAGAAAAATAAAAAGTCATGGGATAGGAGGAGATATCCTTTTGTAGATTGAAAACTGGTTAAAAGACAGGAAACAGAGAGTAGGATTAAATGGTCTGTTTTCACAGTAGAAAAATGTAAACAGTAGAGTGCCTCAGGGATCTGTACTTGGACCGGTGCTTTTTAATATAATTATAAATGATATGTGAGGTGAGGTGATCAAATTTTCTGATGACACAAAATTATTCAGAGTAATTAAATCACAAGTAGATTGCGATAAACTGCAGGAGGACCTTGTGAGACTGGAAGATTGGGCGTCCAAATGGCAGATGAAATTTAATTTGGACAAGTGAAGGTGATGCATATAGGGGAAAATAACCCTTGCTGTAGTTACATGATGCTAGGTTCCATATTAGGAGCTACCATCCATGAAAGAGATCTAGACGTCAAAGTGAAATCATTGGTACAGTGTGCTGTGGTGATCATAAAAGCAAACAGAATGTTAGGAATTATTAGAAAGGGAATGGCAAATAAAATGGTGGATGTCATAATGCCTCTGTATAGCTCTGTGGTTTGACTGCACCTTGAATACTGTGTGCAATTCTGGTTGCCGCATCACAAAAAAGATATAGTTACTGGAGAAAGTATAGAGAAGGGCGACCAAAAGTATAAAGGGCATGGAACGGCTACCCTATGAGGAAAGGCTAAAAAAGTTATGGCTGTTCAGCTTGGAGAAGAGACAGCTGAGGGGAGATACGATAGAGTCTACAAAATCATGAAATGATTTGAACAGGTAAAAGTGAATTTGTTATTTACTCTTTCAGATAACAGAAAGACTAGAAAGCAATCCATGAAGTTAACAAGTAGCACATTTAAAACATTCTTTTTCAGTCAATGCACTATTAAGTTCTGGAATTCATTGCCAGATGATGTGGTTAAGGCAGTTGGAGTAGCTGGGTTTAAAAAAAGTTTGGATAAGTTCCTGATAGAGAAGTCTATAAACATTTAAATGTTTGAATACATGCCAGATACTTGTGCTTAGATTGGCTACTGCTGGAAACCGGATACTGGGCTTGATGGACCTTTAGTCTGACCCAATATGTCATATTTTATGTTTGTGTCTTGGTGTTTGCCTGCAACACAAAATAATGCGCCATTGAGCCACAATGTGCTTTCATAGGAGGGGCTCCACTATCACAGTGATACCTCCCCCCCCCCCCCACCCCGATAGTGGAACCCCTCCTGTGAAAAAATATAGTGGCTTGATGAATATAGATCAGATATTGCTAATCCAAAGTATTCTCTGGATCATGAAACAGCCACTCTCCATGACCTCTGCCCAAGACATGAAGAAAATACACACAACACAGACAGATATTATTTATTATTTTAATGATTTGTTGAATTTTAATAATATAAATCAAGTTATTCTTGAAAAAATAAACACCATGGGTTGAAGCAACAAATATAAATCTGAAAAAAAAAAAATTAATGGAGAAAAAAATGTCATGTCAATTAAACCACAATATGGAGGGATCCAAGACAAAAGCAAAATATCATAGTAAGTAATTATGAACAGGATATAGGATTCCTATATATATAGCATGTCATATTAACTAGAACCAGTATGAGCAGCTAAATTGTTAGATAGATATAGACAAACCCTGCCAAAAAGTACATTGCTATATATACCTAATGTCCTCCAACTTAATTTCATATTTATAAGGAAACCTAAATAAGCATGAAGGTAGCCACAAGGGCAATTACTTCTTGCCTCTTACTCAAAAAAAGGCCTTCTACTTTTGTTATGTTGGTCTAGACAAATTTATTTATTTATAGATATATTAATGTATTTATATTTATCACTTGCATTTTCATTGGTAGCTCATGAAACATAGCACAAACATATTATAAAGTTCAGTTTTTATCTGTTTCAGAGCAAAGACAGTTAGCAGTGTAGATCTAGGTAACACCTCAGACTGACAATTTTGCAGAAACCCAGGAATAACTAATAGTTATTGCATCTGCTTGTGATTTAATTACTCTGAATAATTTTGTATCATCTGCAGATTTGATCACCTCACTCGTTTTTCTGTGTTGCATATGCTATTGTTATCCCATGTGTGTATAACATTTTCTGGTTAATAAAAATTATTTTGGAAAAAAAAAAGCTGGAAGGATGGATTTCAAGGGATCCTTTAAAACTTCCTGGTAAAATGTATTTCAACATATCTATTGGTGTTATCACTGGAAATCTTAGGGAATTTAGCAGTCAGAAGTTCTCTTACTTTGATACTCACGAATCTCCAATTTATGATGAACCATAATTTTGTCTTTAATCAAGGATCCTTGCAATTCTTTATATACTGACTTTTAAGCTGATCTAACCTATCCCCATGGTCTTCAATGTTTAACTGACTTTGCAATGAACAAAGGCAGACAGCACAGAGTCCATTCTCATAGAATGAACCTTCTCCATGTCAGTGAAGGCATTCCATAAAATAAAGTGTGTCTCAATAGGGGAGGTTTCTGGGAGGGGGCCTACCTCTTAGATCTTCACAGCCTTACAAACTCAAAACCTACTCTCCATGCAGTTTGTCAGGGGTTCAATATCATCATCGACTGAAAAAAAAAAAAAGAACCCACTACTTGACCTTGATCCACTATTGAGGGACCTGGATTGGAACCTCTCACCATCCTTGGAGTTCTATTGTAGTCAGGATTAAGTGAGACCTCAATTCCACTAAGAGCGGTTGCTCTATCAACACGCTAATATACTGAAGAAAAAACTCCTAGAGTTGGGAGAGAGTCACAAAAGCATAAAGGGTAGCCTGCACCAATTGAGGGGATAGAGAAGATTTTGATGGGTGAGTTCAAACACATCCTTTTCTCTTTTTTCTGCATGGCAAAAATGTTCTTGACTAGCTTGCAAACTCATCTCCCAATACTACTTATGAATCTTTGATCATCAGCAGCAAAAATGAGACCTTTAAATCACAATTCATGGACCACTGACTCCTCTCTTCTCTGTGGTGCTCCCTCAGTGCTACCTAAGAGGCTAATAAAGGGGCTGATACTTTGGCACTCGCTTTTAACTAAATGACTCTGGCAGTGATCTTTACAGGCTACTCTGGCTCAAGTTGCTCATATCAGCTGTGAGGCAGTCAGAGCTTCAACCCCCTAGTTGACAAAGCAGGACAGGCACATAGTCTCCCATGACTGGTGGAGGTAGCATCTCAGAATGTCCCTCTTTTTCTCTCCAAATCCTGGCTCCAGTATCTCCCACACAGATTTTATTTCTCTCGTAGTGGATTGAGGCCTGATACTAAGGATTATCATCTCCAAAACAATTATTGTGATCCAGTAAATGTAAAATGTAAATCTGAGATGGTGTGTAAGCTGGTAACCATATGCCTCTCTCTTTGCTGGATGTGAGAAGATATTTCCTTAGGTCAATTTATAGCACTCACTTCCAGTTGGGAATTCCATGTATTCACCTGTCACTGGAAGGAAAAATCATCCCTTCTCCAAGTCTGCAGACATTGCACTTTATTCAAGAGCCTGAGAAATACCTCCTAAAAATGTGTTCTTTCCTGAATAGAAGGGATTTTATAGATTGAAGGAATTATTAACTGATCTCCTAAGTAACTGAAATATCACATTTCTTGTGATCTTGATCTTCCACATAATATTTGGGTCATTAAATCTGAATTTCCACAGACAAAAGGGGGTTTGCATTCTTTAAACAAATCATGCTCTCCTACATAAGTGATAAATTCTGTAAAGATGATAGGGCATAGTCAAGGGGTCATTTATCATTTTGCGTTAGGGCATTAATGCTAGCATTAAGGCCTCGTAACTTTGCTATTGCTAGTTAAGTAAAAAAATGTTGGCTAGTCAGCAGGATTTTAAGGGTTAGGACTAACAGGGGGAAAGGGAGACTATTCAACTAGGGGAGTTGGGAAGTCCTATTCCTTAACTGGGCGAACTGGGAAAACTACCTATGGCATCAGTGCGCATCCCTTATACAATTCCCACACTTACACAGTAGAAGCAGCATTTGCTCTTCCATTTAAAATTGCACATGTTATAAAATGGATGTGTCTCTGGATGCGAGCTGGTGAATGCATGCACGTGTGCGCCCGCACGCTGGTTTCAAACTTACCATCATAATGTACATCAATAAATAGACCACTGCTGTCCTTTTCTCTCCTCTTTTTTTTTCAATATAATCTCCCCCTTTCCCCCCTTCTCATAAACAATTTTTTCTCAAAGGGCTGCCAAAAGCACATAAAGGCAGGAAGCTTGCTTTTCCTCATTGCCATAAAATACTCCATCCTATATATGTCATCCAGTCTCTGATGTATCTTAGAGCTGGGACATTTTATTTCCTCCAGTGGGCTGCAACTGAGCATCTGGCTGCAAGGCAAACTTGAGATAACAATTTATTCACATGCCGAGGAGCCTCCTCCGTTGGCACATTAAAAGGGAAGAATTAAACCATATTTCTCAGCACAAGCACATTCTGTTGAATGACTTTCCAGAAAGGAGAGATCGTAGAGCAAGACCCAGGCAGGTAATGCATATACCATTTTGATAATACTTGCCGATACCTTCAGTTCACTAAGTCCATCTCCAGTTCATCTAGACCTTCTTGCACTTCACCCTGACTTCCCACACTTCATCCACAACACCCCGCCCAAAATATTGTAGCCAACAGATAAATCCAATTTCACTCGCACCAATCAATAAGCAGGCATAAAAGTGTATGAATAAGTTTGGTAATGTATACGCACCTACTTCTGAACCCTACCCCTTAACGTTCTTAGCCCATTGCTTTCCTTACCAGTAAAATATGTGTGCAAAACTGAACATATGTGTGTGCTCGTGTTGTTTATAAAATAGCATATCTGCGATTACGTGCTACTTATGTGCGGATATGCTATTTTAAGCATACAACTTCTTTGAAAATTTACTCCATAGACATCACAATCACAAACAATACCTACTTACAATAAGTAACACATCTACCGCCCACATCTAACCTTGTGATTATAGAAAATACCACGTAGTCCTCGACCACGGAAGAAAAACTAGCAAGTATGGTAAAAAGGGGGTTGAATGCAAAAATAGCATTGCAAAACTTAGATGAGGGGAGGAATACGTAGAGGTTGATAAGGAAAAAGCATAATTGCTTAATAAATATTTCAGTTGGTTGTTCATTGTGAAAGGGCCTGGAGCATGACCACATAAAACAAACACAAATAAAATTGTAAGTGACATCATTCTCGATTGATTTTCAAAAGTGTGTTTATGAGGAGCTAATTAAAATTAAAGTAGATAAGGTGATGGGGCCAGATGAGATATATCTGAGTGTACTATGGGAACTTAAAGATGTCCTGGCAGCTCTGCTGACTGACCTTTTCAATGCTTCTTTAGAGCTGGGAGTGGTTCAGGAGGATGGAGATCGGTAGATGTGGTTCCTGTTCATAAAAGTGGAAATAAAGAGGGAAGGAACTAGAAACTAGTTAGTCTGACCTCTGTGGTGAGCAAATTAATGGAATTACTGCTAAAACAGAGGAAAGTGCAGCTTTTGGAATCCAATGGATTGTAAGATCTGCGGCAGCAGGGTTTTACCAGAGGTAAATCTTGCCAAATAAATCTGATCAATTTCTTTGATTGGGTGAGCAGAGACTTGAATCAAGGGAGAGCGCTAGATGTAATGTTATTTGGATTTCAGTAGGTCTTTGAAATGCTTCCAAATAGGCAACATGTACAAAAATGGAGTGCCCTTGGTATGAGCCCCAGAGTGACTGATTTGGAGGTGAAATTGGGTAATGGTAAATGGAGTTTACTCTGAGGAGGGGGGGGGCACTACTATTGGTGAGCCTCAGGGATCATCATCTGGGAACATTTGAGTTCTGCTCACCTTTAGATTTCTCAAGATTAGCGGGGGAAGGAGAGCAGGGGGAGGACACGTTCTCTCTTCCCTCCCCCAACAAACACCAACAGGCATTCTTAACCATAAGCCCCTGCAATCCTCATGCACAGGGCTCGTGCAAGGGTCTGTAGCGCCCTAGGCAGACCATTGTAACACCACCCCCTGCCCAACCCACCCTGTGCTGAAAGTGACCCTCTTACAGTTGTAGATTTATAGAGAGTCATGGTCTCCCTCATACAGTTTTTTCTCTCTCTTTCTCTTTTTCTCTCTCCCCGCCCCTGTGTCTGCTCTCACATACCTCCAAAGGAGGTCCTCATATACACCAGCGCCTGCTTAATACCTTGCAGCCTTTTCTTCATCTTGGATATATGCACGTGCCATCTGGAGATTTTATGATCCTGCCCGGAGACCATTTCTCTAAATTTCTGGAATCTGCAGGCTAAATCTGAAGTATTCCCAGGTATGGAGAGATCAGTCCTTGGACTGGCTCTTTTCAACAATTTTGTGTGCGACAAAGCAGAAGGATTGTCAGGAAAAGTTAGTCTTTTTGCTGATGATACCAAAATCTATAACAGGGTGGACAGCCAGGAAGGTATGGAAAACATAAGGAAGGATCAAGTGAAGATAGAGGATTGGTCTAGGTCTAGCAGCTAAGATTTAATGCTAAAAAATGCAGACTACATTTAGGATACAAAAACCAAAAGGAAGAGGTACAGGTTTGAAGGTAAAATTCTTCTAAGTGCAAAGGAAGACCAGGATATGAGGATAATTGTATCTAATGATCTTAAGATGGACAAAAAGTGGATAAAATGACAGCTCAAGCCAGAAAGATGCTTGGCTGCATAGGGAGAAGAATAGCAGAAAAAAAAGGGAGGTGATATTGCCCCTGTACATGTCCCTGGTGAGACCTCATTAGGAATTCTGTGTACAGTTCTGGAGACACTACCTTCAAAAGGATATAAACAGGATGGATTCGGATCAGAGAGTGGTTATTAAAATGGTCAGTGGTCTTTATTCTAAAGCATATGGGGCTAGACTTAAAGATCTAAACATGTTCACCCTAGAGGAAAGGTGAGATGGAGAAGATTTGACCAAGACATTTAAATATTTCAAAGGTTTCCATGCATAGGAGGCAAGTCTCTTTCAATGGAAAAAAGGCTCTAACATGAGGGGTTATGGGATAAGGATGAAAGGACATAGATTCAGGAGTAATCTAAGGAAATATTTCTTTACAGAAAGTGTGGTTGATGCATGGGACAGCCTCCCAGTAGAGATGGTAGAGAGAAAAACAGTATGGGGTAGATTTTAAAAGCCCTGCACGCGTAAGTCCTGCTGGACCACCAGGGGCTTTTGGCAAGTCTTGGGGGACCCTCCTGACCCCCACAAAACTTGCCAAAAGTCCAGCGGGGGTCTGGGAGCGACCTCCTGCACTCGGAACGTCGGCTGCCAGTATTCAAAATGGCACCGATAGCCTTTGCCCTTACTATGTCACAGGGGCTACTGGTGCCATTAGTCAGCCCCTGTCACATGGTAGGAGCACAAGATGGCGCCGGCCATCCAGTGCTCCTACCATGTGACAGGGTTCGGCCAATGGCACGGATACCCTGTCACATGGTAAGGGCAAAGGGCCATTGGTGCCATTTTGATTAGTGGCAGCCGACGGCCCGGGAGCGGGAGATCACTCCAGGGAACCCCATTGGACCATGAGGTACCTGTAAAATGTTTTTTGGGGGGTCGGGAGGGTGGGGGAAGCTAAGGGATGTTTTAAAGGGTCGGGGTGGGTTTAGGGGTTATTTTTGTGTGCCGTTTTTCCCGCCCTCCCCCAAAACGATAAGAGAACCCCCACGATCAATATCGTGGGGTTTTCCTATCGTTTTAGGGGAGCCCCCGATTTCTGACGATTTTGAAAATATCGTCTGATATTTTCAATCGTCTGAAGCCCGATTCACATCCCTAACTACTACTACTGCTTCTACTTCTGACTTCTATAGTGCTACTCGAAGTATGCAGCGCTGTACAACAACATATAAGGGACAGTCCTTTCTCAGTAGGACTTACAATCTAATCAAGACAAACATACCAGGCAAAAGAGACAGGTTTAAGGGCTTCTTGTGTTTCAGTTTATTATATATGTGTTTTGCAAAAATATGAATAAGAAAATGAGTCAAGCTCAACCATCTATTCTTAAAAAAAATCTTGTCAGACTATCTGATAAAAAAATCTAAATTTACATTTTGTTATGACTCCTAAAAATTTTCTATTACTACATCTTTGCTTTCCTAACTGTGTTTAAACTATAGATATAATACTCCCCTTAAACCTTATGAAACCAGCAGCATGAATATTGATTTCAAGTCACATTAGTCTTTGTAATAGTCTTTAAACCAGTTAAATCATTTCTGTCAGGGTGGTGACAGTAAATAACCTCTACTGATAAAATTGGAATATTTTTAAGATAGAGGTATCTGGAAGAAAATGATGCAGCAATAACCTACAAATTCTTATTCATGAACTGAGCTATAGCACTGTTATGAACCTTGAAACTCAAATCTAGAACAAATCAGCAACTGCCTTCAGCACAAATAAGTAACATCAATATTTTATGATGTACCATATCTGTCTTCAAATTTAAGTTTTATCAATGGCCTGGGATGACTTACAAGGGATTGCATTCCCTGATGAACTCCCACACTTTCTCTGCTTTCATATTGTTTATGACTACTGAAAGAACATTCTGTTCTTGGGAGCTCGATTCACCCAAATTCTTTTTGACCCCTGGAAGGTGAAAAGTAGCATAAACTCAAATAATAATGGTTGCAAAAACAGATGTTCAGCAAAATAAAACCATTTACATCAAGACTTTTATAAGAGATAGTGCGTGCAGGACAAGAAGAGAAATCTGTAAATAAATGATGCATTAATCCCCTCATCTACATCAGCTCAGGTGGATAGCAGGTGGCATAGGATTTATTTTTGTTTTCATTAATTTTTTCTGTAAAAAAAAGATGTTTCTATTGTTTGCATATCTAATGCAAGGTAAGACCTTTTGTATAGCGTTTGAATGAGTAAGTTACCTGTAAGTTGAAGAGTTGTATATGTATTCTGAAGGAAGGCTGTGTTTTATCAGTGAGTGCAACTGGCTATATAAGATTTGATTATATGTACTGGTAGTTATAGTACATACAGTATTATAAGTGGTCAGTGTCAGTGATTCAAACGTATTCCATGATTGTGCTGTCTGTATATTGTGATCTCGCTATAGTCCCTGGTTTCCAAAATCTCAACAATGTGTGCTGTGTGGTTAAGGAGTTGAGAGACGGGGCTTGAATGCAAATATATATATAAACTGCGCAGAGTTCAAGTGTGAATTTATGAAGCATAAGTGATTGAGTGTGTGAGACATAGTATAAAATTGTCAATGAAAGGGAAAAACAAGCTTACAGCTTGCAGAAGAGGAGGTAAAAGATGCCTGATATAATAGAGGGACCAGGCTAGATCCAAGCAGTATTTAAAAGGTGAGTGGCCACAATTTCTGGTTGGATAATTTTCAGACTGTCCACTTTGGGTCAAAGGCCAAGAATACTTTTTACCAGTGAATTTTATACCAATTGTCAAATAGAAAACATGCACCTCCTTTCCCTTTGAAATGTACTGCATGTACAAAGTATCCATGGGCATTTGCTTTTTTTTGTGTGCGTATGTGTGTGGGCAGCTCTCTCATTGAAATGCATGCATAAAGAGCTGAAAATTTAATCTTGGCGCATTATTTTCCAACCCTATCCAAAACATGCCCCTAGAAATGCCTCTCCTAAATGCAGCAAAAAGTGCACACATTGCTCTACAACTCTCGTGCTTTTATCCAAATTAAGGGCTAACCAATTTCTTCAGATAAAGTGCTTTGAAAATTGTTCATCCTCAAATGCCTTTGATGTCGGAAATTGTAGCAAGTGTTTAAAAATGTGGGAAACTGCTAAGATGCTTTTAGAAGGTTCTGTGGCAGCATTCTAGGAGAGAGCTTGTTGCACACTGGCTTTCCTAATTTTTCGCCAAGTGCAAGTAAGTTGTAAAAGCATCAGATTTGCTCTGACAGGAAGCAATGGGATCTGGGTGCCTCGTGCAGTGCTCCAGACCCAGATTTGTGCCAGCCTTAAGCATAAGTAAACATACTCAGCTTTGAGGACTGCTACAGGTGAATGAAAGGTACACATGGACATGAGTATATAGATGTTTGTGGGAGGAATAGGGGAATTAAGGGAGCACGCTCTGAATATCACTCTTTGACTGTGCTATCTTTTGGATCATGCTGAATATCTTGCAATGCTACCACCAATAGGAAGGTATGCAGGGCCCAACTGGATCTTTACAGGTTTCTTGTAGATTATAGGAAGAAAATATTTTTCACCTCCAAAATAAAAATGTCTCTTAATCAACCACATGAACTGTTTTGACTACCTAAGAGAATAATTGTAATATCTTTAAACTTTTCTCTACATAAGGTACTGTAAAACATAGGTGCCTCTTCACACCTTTGCTGTGAATTTTAATCTTGGTGAGGGCAATATTCAGAAAAGAGATGAACAGACAACCTATCTGGCTAAAGTTAGCCATATAAAAAAAATCCGATATGGTTATTACTATGAAGGTCGGTATAAAAAAAGTGTTAAATAAATAAATAAATAAATAAATAAATAAGATGTCAGGAATATTCAGCAGACTAAATGTCCTACTGAATATGCTTGCCCTGTGTAACCCAGATAGCTTTCAATTTTAACCAGCCATGTTTGCATATGACAAGTTTAAAAGCTATCTCAGTACATGTGACCAGATAATCTTGATCTTATCTGAATATATTGAAGTATATCTATTTAAATGGCAGAAAAAAATAAAAATTACCCTGTGGGCCTGCAGGCTTGATCACCCATCCTGCTAAAAAAAACCTTAAACTAATGTGGACTATAGTACCCAAATATACCCCTCTTCTCCCAGCTCCTCCAAAAGATTATGAGAAAGCTGCAGGCCTATTGACCAAAGGATATCCCGCTCCACCTGATTTAGAAAATAAATGTGGCTTCCGGTCCCCCTTTTAATCCTCATTCTTCCCCTCCCAATTAGAACTTTCCTGCCACATCTGGCACATGCCAAAATGCCCAGGCTACCCGGAACACGATACAATCGTAACACTCCTGATGGCATCTAGCATTGTTTTGATAGTAACACTGGTAGCAATACAAATTTGACTGCAACACTGGACACTCCAGAAGCACTGTGGGTTTTGAGGACTATTGAGTTGGATAGGAGGGATATATTAAGATTGCAGGTGGGCATTAGGAGGAGAACTGGAGGCCACATTTATTCTCAAAATCAAGATGGAATGGAGAGTCCTCAGATCAATTGGGCCTGCAGCTTTCTGGTAATATCTTAGGGGGTCTTGGAATACTCTTGAAATGCCCCAATTTATATGGCTAAATTTGACCTGACTTAGCTGGATACAATTTACTGGGTCAGATATTTAAACCTCAGGGTTTGTTCAGCTAAATTTAAAATGATCTGAATGAACTCCTTTGAACATTGACTAGGGATATGAAGAGAAAAATGTTTCATTTTGGTTTGTCCATTCATTTTGCAAATCACCTGGGGACCAGTTTTATTTGCACCGTCAGAGGAAGGAACACCACAGTACACATCAGTGAACATTTGAAGTGATTTGGAATGAGGAAAGGTACACAAAGATGAGATTTCTACAATGTACTTCCATCCTAGCTTGAGGAACTCTCTACCTGGTTGCTATCAAACCCTAGACCACCATCAAAACCTCACCTCAAGTTGCTAGTTGACCCTCCTACAGTGATATAAATAGTTGACCAAAACATGGAATTGCTTAACACATATTGCAAAGCACTAAAACTAGTGTGTGTTTTGGTAACTCATAAATTACCCTGACCATGCCCCTTTTTTATCGCAGGTGCTATTCATGCGAAAATTATAGCAAAACGATGAATCTAGGCCTTTATTTGGCTCAGAATAAACAAAAACATTTTTTGTTAATTTGACTTAGGCCTCAACATCATGCCTCCATGATGGGATGGGCCCCAGCTTCAGGCCTGGACCTTGGTGATGGAACCCAGCTTTGGGATGAGCCTCAGAGTTGGGCCTGGGACAAGGCTTGGACCTCTGAGATGATACTTGGCCTCAGGATAATGGGTCCAGGTCTAGGACTGGGCCTTGGCAACAGCACCCAGCACCTGGCCTGGTCCTGCTCCAGATCTGGATTTCTTGGTCCGGAGGCCTCGGCCATGCCCCCGGGCTGGCACCACACCCCCGGACCCACCTGGACCCTCCCCCTGATCCCCGGACATGCCCCGGACATGCCTCCTCCCGCCCCTTTTACAAAGCCCCGGGACTTACGCGTGTCCCGGGGCTATGCGCGCGCCGGCGGCCTATGCAAAATAGGTGCGCTGGCGCGTGAGTGCCCTGCACATGTAAATCCGGCCGGATTTACACGCGCATGGCTTTTATAATCCAGCCCATTGTGTTCAGTTGCTTTGCCTCTTTTGGGTGCTTCATGTGTTGAAGGATACTTTTGATGGAAGTACTGATAGGCATTGTCAATACTTCTCTGTCTGAGAATGTGTTTCCTGATTCTTTGAAAAGGGTAATTTCTCCTCCCCATCTCTTTTCTGGTTATCTACCTTACTATTTTGTTTATATCACTAGGATCCCAGCCTAGTTCTCCCACCCTTCTTCTTTTCTGTTTATACTGGGGTATTTTTGTCCCTAAAAATCCTCATTCAGAAGGAAGAAATGAAGTCACAAAAAAAAGATGCACAAAAGAAACATTTTACATGTTCTAAAAGTGGTAAAGATTACTTTAGGAAGAGAAAACTAATGTAAGACCAGAAAATCAACAAAGAAAAGAGAATGTGTTTAGCTACAGAATAAGGGAAAAGCTTTCTTAATAAAGCAAACCTCACAAATTACCATGAAAGCCACGCTGATGACAGATCATTGTCATATTCTAACCAGCAACTATACCTATTCTACGCCCGGGCAGCAAGCCTTTTTATTGGCACATCTGCTCTTGTTTTGAGCAGAATTTCCCTAGAAATTCACTGTAAGAGTGCCCCTTCCACATACACACATCCTCATACAGGCTCCCTCACTCTCTGGCACACACACACATCCCCTCATATAGGCTCCCTCTCTGAAACCTACACTCAAGCATCCCGTGTACTCCCCCTCTTACGAACCAAGCTGTCTCTCGCGCTCCCCCACACCCCCTCTCCTCTCTCACACACACATTCTCTCTCAATGGCATCCCCCTCCCCTCACATAGGCTCCATCTCTCTGAAGCATCCCCCACCCACCCTCTCTTACCTCCCATGTTCTCTCTCACACCCTCCCCACCCCCTCTCACCAACCATGCTTTCTGTCACCCCTCCTCTCTCACAGACACATTCTCTCTCACCGGCATCCCCCCCATGCTCTCTCTCACACTCTCCTGCTCTCTCTCACCCTCCCCTACACACATTCTCTCTCACCGGCATGCCACGGGACCTTCACCGTTCGCGGTGAAGATGAAGGCCTGGCGCACCATTCACGGTGAAGATGAAGGCCTGGAGTGCCGTTCGCGCACATGGGGGCCTTCCATTTTCGCCTTGAGCAGAAAATAGCAGCGGAGGTCCTGGCATACTATGAATGGAGTGTGTCCCGTGGCACACACTCCGTTCGTGGGGAAGATGAAGCCCTGGGCGTGCCGATCGCGGCACACGGGGGCCTTCTCTTTTTGCTGCGAACGGCACGCAGGGTCTTCATCCTCACTGTGAACGGAGTGTGTGTTGTGGGACGTGCTCTGTTCGTGGCATGCCAGGGTCTCCTCTGCTATATTCTGCCTGTCCTGCGATGGCCGCTGTCCTTCGTACCTCTGGCGTGTTTGAGCCTCCAAGGCGGCCAGAGAGCCGCCTGCGCCATCTATCAGCAGGCTGCGGAACATGCGCAAGCACTGATGGACACACTACCAAGCCTGATATATTATAGCTCCATCTATCAGCAGGCTGCGGAACATGCGCAAGCACTGATGGACACACTACCAAGCCTGATATATTATAGCTCCATCTATCGGCAGGCTGCGGAACATGCGCAAGCACTGACAGACACACTATCAAGCCCGATATATTATGGATTGTGATAAAAGTTTTAATCATAAAGCAAATTTCACAAGAAAGCCAAAATTCCACCCAGCAGCAAGATCAATATCAAGTAGGGAATGTAATAAAAGCTTATCTTACAAAAATATTATTGATTACAGATCATTCCCTTGCACTAAGGCTGACAAGTGGAAAATGCTTCAACAAGAAGACAGCCATGCCCCTCAGCCTTGCTGCTATACCCCTTATGCTACACCTTAAGATTATTTCTTGCACACAGTAGGAATGTGCAGAGGGACGCCATACGTTGCATTCGGGATTCGTATTCGTCAGGGGGCAGATACGTTGCATTCGGCAAGGGGGGCCCCCCGATACATTCATGCATTAATTCTTATTCGTTTCCCAGCTAAAATTGAATTAACTACAACCACCACTCTCCTGACCCCCACAAGATTTACCAAAACTCCCTGGTGGTCCAGCGGGGGGTTCTGGAGCCATCTCCTACACTCACACCCTCGGCTGCCAGTATTCAAAATGGCACCAATAGCCTTTGCCCTCACTATGTCACATGGGCCGAAGTAGCCCCTGTGACATACAGGCCGATACAGTACAGTGCACTCCAAAGGTAGGCGCTAATTTCTTCGGGCACCGGGAAAGTGCACAGAAAAGCAGTAAAAACTGTCACATGGTAGGAGCACAAGATGAAATCATGGAAAAATTAGTCAATAAACAACTTTCCGAATACCTGGAAAACAACAACCTCCTTTCATCATCTCAACTTGGTTTCCGTAAATCTAGAAGTACTGAATCCCTCCTTCTATCTCTATCAGACAATATTCTCTTGAACCTAGAGAAAAAACATTCCTGCCTCCTCATTCTTCTCGACTTATCTTCAGCCTTCGATACGGTGAACCATGATTTCCTCTTAGATCGTCTATCAGAGATTGGCATAAAAAACACAGCACTCAAATGGTTCTCATCTTTCCTCCAAAATAGATTTTACAAAGTCAAAATTAATAGTAAAGAATCACCTCCTTTCAGATCCACCATGGGAGTCCCACAAGGTTCGTCTTTATCTCCTACATTATTTAACATTTATCTTCTCCCCCTATGTCAGCTCCTTTCCAATCTTAATCTTACACATTTTATTTATGCAGGTGACGTCCAAATCCTTATCCCAATCAAAGATTCATTACAAAACACCTTACAATTCTGGAATTCCTGTTTACTTTCCATCAACAATCTCCTAACAAAGCTTAATTTGATACTTAACTCCAATAAGACAGAATTTCTGCTCATCACTCCAGATGGCAACCATTCCTCACTCAACACACACTCCTTTTCTCCTCCAGCCTTCTCCACCCAGTTCAGAAATCTTGGGGTCACCATGGACAATCTGCTGAACTACAAAACTTTCATCAATAACATCATAAAGGATTGCTTCTTTAAACTTCAATTATTAAAGAGACTAAGACCCCTATTATATTTCCATGACTTCAGATATGTTCTACAAACAATAATATTCTCGAAAATAGATTATTGTAACTCTTTACTGCTTGGTCTACCCGCTAACACTTTGAAACCTCTACAATTATTACAAAATGCCACTGCGAGGATTCTAACCAAATCCAACAAAAGGGAACATATTACACCCATCTTAAAGAACCTTCACTGGCTCCCCATCAATCAGAGAATCTTCTATAAAACCATAACAATAATCCACAAAGTCATCAAAAACTCTTCTCCAATTGAACTCACCATCCCTTTACAACTTCACACCTCTTCCCGTCCAACGAGGCTAGCCCAGAGAGGCACGCTTAAGGTCCATCCGCTCAAAACTTCTCGTAGTAAAAGAGCTCTTTCCACCGCTGGACCTAAACTCTGGAACTCTCTCCCTCCTGACCTGAGATTGGAACAATCGACTCCCACCTTTAAAAAGAGACTCAAGACTTGGTTGTTTAATCAAGCATTCTCCTAATCCCAATAACTATTCTGAACTTTTCAATATTCGACCTCAGGCCCGACTCATTCAATTCCGAACATATATTCTCCTAAATTATTTTGTTATTTAAATTGTACTCTCCTTGCTCCGTTGAAGTTATTTATTGTTCTCATTAAGTTATTTTATTTTATTTTTCCAAGTTAAATTTTCCCTGTTCTCTGTAAGACATTATTCTACATTCTGTCAATTTTATTGTTACAATGTAAACCGAATTGATTAGTAACTTTGTTGCTAGAACTTCGGTATATAAAACTGTTAAATAAATAAATAAATGGTAGGAGCACAAGATGGCGCCGGCCATCCATTGCTCCTACCATGTGACAGGGTTCGACCAATGGCACCGGTAGCCCCTGTGACATAGTAAGGTCAAAGGCTATTGTCACCATTTTGAATACCAGCAGCCAAGAGTGTGAGTGCAGGAGATGGCTCCCGGACCCCCCGCTGGACCACCAGGGAGTTTTGTTAAGTCTTGGGGGGGTCAGGAGGGTGGGGAGTTTGTTTAAATTCGCTCCTTTAGATGGCCGAATAATTTGGCGAAAATTTGTTGTATTTGTGGGGAATCGCGATACGTTTCACTTCCCCATGAATACAACAAATTTGGCCCTATACGTTGTGGATTACCAATAGCAGGAAACGAATGCACACCCTTATCACAAAGCATTGTTGCCATACCCAGACTTTGCACCTTGAGGGTCTTGCTTTCCCTCTGCCTTGCTGTCATACACCCAGCTCTATACATACCCTTGCCACTAGTGGGGTTGCTTTGCATCTCTCATGGTGCCTTGGGGTGTTGATACCACTCCTTGCTCTTTGTCCCTTTATCAATACCATGGGTTTTTTTCCTGCCACCTTTTCAGCTTCATTTCCCCTTTATGATACCTTAGGATGGTGGTGCTACTTTGCCTTTGAAGGTTCATGCCACTGTTGTTGGTGCCATCTTTTGGAGCACTGGGTTGTTCTTGACAATCTTGCTGCTGTTTTGCTTCTCTGATGATGCTTTGGAGAACTCCTCTATCTGCTGGTACAGGTTTTCACTGTTGCAGAATCTTAAGCTCTTTTTGCTACTTTTGGTGCCATGTTGAAATGGCTTGTCCTTCACCCTTCTGATATCTGCCCATCAGTTTCATTATAAATTATTCAAAAATCCCAATTTAGGAGTCCAAAATAGGCTGTGTTACTTCCCTCATTGACATTAAAGGGAAATGAAAAACGAATGAAACTATTTTTTTTTTTTTTTGCATTTGAAACTAATGGAACAAATACAGACAAGATACAGTCTCTGTTCCATGGATTTTTACAATCTAGTCAAGACAAATAAACATAACCAAAAAGTGTCCATAGGAACTGTATGTATTGTAGAGAAGTGCTTAGGATTTAAAAGAAGCTTCAAAAACCCGAGTTTTTAAACTGGATTTGAATATGACCAGAGAGGGAGTGGGATTCATCAACTCTGTAAGGATATTGCAGGCATACATTGTAGCAAGATAGAAAGCAGAGTCTCTTTTTGGCTAGATAGGTAAAGGGAACAGATAAGTGCAGCATGGTGTATGAAAGGAGTTCACAAAGAAGGATGTAGAGAAAGATGAGATAAGAGAGAGAGGTAATGAGCTATAGAGTGAATACACTTGTAGGTGAGTAGGAGATGCTCAAACTATGTGAAAATGAACAGGAAACCAATATAGTGGCATGAGAAGAGGGTTTACAAGGTTGTAATAACACTGCAAGAAAAATAAATTAATGCAACTGAATTCTGAATAGAAGGCAGTAGGAGATTACTGACAAGCAGACAGCAGCAGCCTAAAGAGGAGGTAATAAGAGAGAGAATAAGGGTTTTGGTAGTGTATCCAGAAAGGAAGGAATGCATTTTGTTGATGTTATAGAAAAGGTACAGTTGGTGTGCTATGGGAGAGGTTCACTACTGCTTATACCTTAAAACATATATGCACCTCTTTGCAGATTACTGAGATTTCCAGTTGCTTTTACAATATCTCCCTCAAAACGGTCTGGATTTCTGTTGACTGTTTTGTGCATATTGTACAAAATTATTTTATTTATTTATTTGTTTGTTTTTTGTTTTTTTTGTATACCGATATTCAAAAATAGTCATCACATCAGTTCACATATAACAAAAAATAATAGAAAATGCAATGTGAAAAGTAGAAGCAAAAGTATAATCCAAGATAAGGGAGAAAATTAACAAAAAACAGAAGAGAGAGGAAAAGAAAAGTAAAAATGATTAATATTGAATTTGAGAGATAATTCTTATTAACATGTTGAAAAAGCTTTTAGAAAAAGCAAAGTTTTTAATTGTTTCTTAAAAGTTTGTGAAGGAGTTTCAAGTCTTAATTCGATTGGAAGGGAGTTCCATAAATATCGGGCCGGTATTGAAAAAGCACGTTGTCTTGTTGAAATGAGACGGGATAATTTAGGAGATGGGGGTTTCAAGAAGCCCAATGTTTATGTAGAGTAAAGTTCTTCTTGAGATTTGAAAAAGAAGTGTTGAGTTCATCCAGTCAGTTTTATTGTTATATAACACTTTATGAGTAATAGATAGAGTCTTGTATTGTATTCTATAAAATGTTGGCAACCAGTGAAGATCTTTGAGCACTGGATCCAACTTTTTGAGGTTACTAAGTAGTCGTGCTGCAGCATTTTGCAAAAGTTGAAGTGGAGTAATGGTAGAAGCAGGCAATCCAAGGAGTATTGTATTACAATAGTCTAATTTGGAGAATAGGAGGGCTTGCAAAGCTATACGAAAATCATGATGATGAAGGAGAGGTTTAATTATTTTTAATATTTGAAGCTTGTAAAAGCCTTCTTTAATGATGCTATTAATGTGTTGTTTAAAGCAGAATTCTGAATCCAAAGTGATTCCAAGGTCCCTTAAATTGAGTAAAATATTTTTATTAGATAAGTAATTATTAAGATGGATGTCAAACTCAGGAGAGGATTTATGGCAAATGTAAACTATTTCAGTTTTATTATGATTAAGTTTGAGGGATATTTGTGTTAATAATTGTATTAAGATGAGAGTTACAAAGATTTAGTGAATTAGTAAGATTAGTGTTTATCGGCAAAATATTCTGAACATCATTTGCATAAATATAGTAAGTTAATTTAAGATCTGATAGAGTTTACATAATGGGAGCAGGTAAATATTAAAAAGTGTTGAAGATAAGGAGGATCCTTGAGGAACACCATGAGGAAGAGGTATTTGTTTAGATTCATTGTAATTAGTTTTGACAATATAAGATCTATTATACAGGTATGAAGTGAACCAGTTAATGGTGGTATCTCATAAACCAATTTCTACTAATCTTTTTAAGAGAATGGGATGATTTACAGTGTCAAAGGCTGCTGAGATGGCAAGGAATATTAGGATAAATTTTTGGCCATTGTCTAAGCCTTTTAGAATTAAATCAGAGAGCAATATTAATAGGGTTTCTGTGCTTAGTGAATTTCTAAAACCATATTGAGCTAGAAAAAGTATTCTATGGTTTTCTAAGTGTTCCTGAAGTTGCTGATTAACAAATTTTTCAAGTATTTTAGCTATGAAGGGGAGGTTAGAAATAGGTCTGTAATTATTAATAGTAAATTGATCAAGGTTGGATTTTTTAAGTGTAGGTTTGATTATGGCACATTTTAATTTATCAGGGAAGATTCCTTCATTTAAATATAGATTTATTATATCTGCAATAGGCTTAGCTATAATATTAGAGACTAGTTTGAGTAAATTTATGGGGATAGAATCAATTGGGTGAGTAGCTGGATTCATTTTTAGGATAATGTTTTGAACTTCAGAGGAAGCTATAGTGTCAAAAGATGCCCATTTTAAATTTAATTTGATTGGAAATGATTTGGTGTCTTAGTTAATTTTTGTCATATTTTTTATAAGATTAAGAATTTTTGGGCCGTTACAGTAAAGCCACTCTCCTGTGCGCGCGATTCACTAGTCAAATTAGACCCGGTAGTAAAAACAGGCAAAAGGAGGCACTAGGGACACCAGCATGTCCCTAGTGCCTCCTTTTGGACCGGAGCAGCGGCTGTCAGCGGGTTTGACAGCCGATGCTCAATTTTGCCAGCGTCGATTCTCGAGCCCGCTGACAGCCACGGGCTCGGAAACCGGACGCCGGCAAAATTGAGTGTCCGGTTTTCAACCCGACAGCCGCGGGCCGACTTCAATTTTTTTTTTTTTTTTTACTTTTGGAAACTTTTGGGACCTTCAACTTAATATCCCCATTATATTAAGTCAGAGGGTGCACAGAAAAGCATTTTTTACTGCTTTTCTGTGCACTTTCCCGGTGCCTGAAGAAATTAGCGCCTACCTTTGGGTAGGCGCTAATTTCTGAAAGCAAAATGTGCGGCTTGGCTGCACATTTTGTTTTCTGAATCGCGCGGGAATACCTAATAGGACCATCAACATGCATTTGCATGTTGCGGGCACTATTAGGTTTGGGGGGGGGTGTTGGACGCGTATTTTCGGCCTCTTACTGAATAAGGGGTAATACTAGCGCCCAGTAGAGGGTTAACAGTAGGAGCACACTGTACTGTATCGGCCTGTTTGTCTTTAAAGAAGGCGGCAAAGTCATCACATGTAATTAGTTGTTGGCTTTTAGGAAAAGAGGAGATGCATTGTTGAGTGAGTTCTTTAATATAATTGAAAAGTTCTTTCGGGTTGAATTGGTATTTGTGTATTTTGTCTTAGAAATCTTTTTTGTCTTTATTAATATCATTTTTGTAAATATAGAGAATGGTTTTGTATCTGTCATTTAATTGATCTGTTGGATTTTTTCTCCATTTTGTTTCTGCTGATCTGAGTAATTTTTTTATTTTGTGGGGAGCTTGAGTGTACCAAGGTGATTTGTGTTTGGGTGTGTGTTTGATTATTTTTTTGATGATTGAGCATTTACAATTTGCAATTTCAGTAGTAATGGTGATCCAAGAATTTATAGCAGTGTTGGTGTTTGAATTATTTATAGTTTTTAAATATTTGGGCAAGATTTCAATTAGTTCGTCACTGGGGCATGGTTTGTGAAATTCAATATATTTAATTTGATTAGGAGGTTCAAGGTGAAATGAGTTTAAGCAAAATTTAGTCTCAATGAGTTTATGATCAGACCAAGGGAGATTAGTTATTGATAATGGTATTATAATTTCTATCAAATTATTTATGTATATAAAATCTAAGTATGTCCAGAGTTTTGAGTAGGTGAATTAACTATTTGTTTTAGACCAAAAGCTGTTAGAGTATCTAGAATAAGTTGACAGGGTTTGGAGGATGGAATTTTATCAGCATGTAAATTAAAATCTCCTAGAAATATAACTGGCTTATTCATATTAATGTTATTTGAAATAGTTTCAATAAGTGGTGAGGGATTACGTTCTAGGAAACCTGGAGGAGCATATAGAAGTAAGATTTGTAAATATTTTGATTTACATAAAGTAATTTCTAGTATGGGAATGGAATTGATCTTGCGATAAATGAAATAATATTTTTTTTAGAGCTAGAAAGAGTAAACCACCTCCTTTCTTTTTTTTTCTGGGTACAGCGAAAATATCATATAATGTTTTCGGTAGTTGATTAATTAAAACAATGTCAGATTCCTTTAGCCAGGATTCAGTGATACAGCAAATTTCTGGACAGTAATCAATAAGTAGATCATGAAAAACTGGTAATTTTTTAACAATGGATTGAGCATTGAGTAGGAAAAGTGTTATAATGTGACTTTTGAAAAATTAGTAATATTATCAGTGGGAATTGGGATAAGATTATGTGGATTGTGGTTAGAGAGTTGTTTCTCTTTTCTAATATAAAGAATATGTGATAAAATGGGAATTTTTTTATATAGCTTTGAAAATAGCATTTTGAAGTAAAATAGTTGACGAGAAATATAGGGAAAGATGTGAAATTAAAGGGTCTGCGCAAAGGGGCGTGCCAAGGGGCCTGCTCCTTTGGTCACGCTCCTTTAGGCACGCGATGCTTGGCTCATGACGCCAAGGAGAATGGTTATATTTAAATGTATTTCCCTCTCTCACCTTCCATGACGTCAGAGGGGGCAGTGTCCAATTGTCAGCAGAAGCAGGAAGTAGCCCAAAAACAAAAAAACAAACTCAAGAAAACTTCTCTGATAAGAGGTATTCAGCACAGGAGGTCTGCCAGAGATGGTAAGTGGTGGCAGCAACTAATCTTCTGGCCCAATTTTTGCTATGTGTGCTACTGGCACTTTTTTGCAATACACATAACATATTTTCAAAGTTCTAATGTGTGTTGCAAGCAATGCATGCATCACACAGAAAGCATCAGTACACTTTTCAGCTATTTATATAACCTCCTTCTTTATTCATAGAATCTGTGCTGTATGCACTGCTACAGTTTCCAGGGCATTACAGGTTTAAAATCCCAGAACAGGTATTTTCTTTCATATCATCACACTGACCCCCCCAAGGCTTGCCAATAATCCCTGGGGGTCCAGCGGGGGTCCGGGAGCGATTTCGTTGTCGGCTGCCAGTAATCAAAATGGCGCCGATAGCCTTTGCCCATACTATGTCACAGGGGCTACCGGCGCCATTGGTTAGCTCCTGTCACATGGTAGGAGCACAAGATGGTGCCGATGGCCATGTGACAGGGGCTGACCAATGGCGCCGGTAGCCCCTGTGACATGGTAGTTCAGAGGCTATTTGGCACCATTTTGAGCATGGCTGGCAATGGCGCACATGGGCACGGAGGAACAAATGGCACCCGGGACCCCGCTGGACCACCAGGGATGTTCGTAAGTCTTGGGGAGGGATCGGGATGGTGGGGGGAGTTTGTATGTATGTATGAAAATGATTTTAAATGCTTGGGGTGGGTTTTTTTTAAGCTTCGTTTCCCACTTCGTTTTTTGGCCCGGTTTCGGGTTTCCTCGTTTCGTTTTTCAGAGAAACTAAACGAGAAAACCCAAATTTTACCACGAAGTATCAGAGTCAAAAAACGACCCGGTAGAAAAAAACAAAGCACATCTCTAGATAGAAAATACACTATCAGAAAAATTTAAGCTCGAAACAGGAGTACCTCAGGGTTCAGCTTTGTCTGCCACCCTCTTTAACATATATATGCTGCCCTTATGCCATCTGCTGGCAGGCCTAGGGATAATACACTACATCTTTGCAGATGACATTCAATTAATTTTACCAATAGATGACACAATCGAAAAAACACTAGGTCTTGCAAACATATACCTAGACATAATAAAACAACTACTAACCCAAATGGAACTGGTTATTAACATTGAGAAAATTGAATTCTTACACCTTGAAAGAAAACATACTGAAATTCTTCAAACCCCAGTAACCCTAAGAAATAACCAGAAAATAGAACTAGCCGAAAAAGTAAGAAATTTGGGAGTAATTATGGATTCAGAAATCAATCTAAAGCAACACATATCCTTAAAAGTAAGGGAAGGATACGCAAAACGTATGATCCTCAGAAGATTGAAACCATTACTCACACCTGTCCACTTCAGAACAGTATTACAAACACTTGTTTTTTCCATCACTGATTACTGCAATGCACTTTTTCTAGGACTCCCTAGCACATCAGTAAGACCACTCCAAATACTTCAGAATACTGCAGCCAGAATACTGATGGGAAAAAAGAGGAGGGACCATATAACTGAAACTTTAGCAGACTTAATTGGTTGCCCATCAAATACAGGATAAAATACAAAGCCTTATACACCATACACAAACTAATATATGATAAAGAAGCAGACTGGCTAATCACAGCACCGAGTCCACGTCCCACAAATAAACCTTCGCTCAGCTAACAAAGCACTACTAACAGTTCCTTCAGTAAAATCAGCAAAACTAACCCAAGTAAGAGAAAGGGCCTTATCATTAGCCGGACCCAGTCTATGGAACACAATGCCCACTGAAATCAGGTTACAGAGTGATCTCAAATATTTTAAGAAAACTTTAAAGACATGGCTCTTTAAACAAGCCTTTCCTAAAGAGACGGGAGGGTAGAGAGAAAATAAGTATAGAGAAGCGCAGATGAGAATGAACACAACAAAAAGTGCATGATCCTACAACTAAGAAGTAAACCAAAAAGAAAAAGTAACTCAATAATACACCAGGACTAGACCATCACTACTCAAACATTGATTTTATTAATGAATTTGTAACCGTACTTAATTGGCACCTGTTAAAATGTATGATAACCTACCTATACATATCTTACTTTGTGCCTATTTGTAAACCGTTGCGATGGTACATAACTTAGCGATGGAATAGAAAAGTTTTTAAATAAATAAAAATTAAAAATTGGCATTCACATGTTCTTTGCATAGAGTGACAGCCATGTGACAACCATGCAGCAAGTCAAGCATTTCATTATGTTGAACACATTTGCTCTGCTTACAAAAAAAAGTCACTATTTGACTAATAAAGCATATCTATCTCTTCCATGATTTAGGTCTACTCAGAAATGTAGGGAAAAAATGAAAATCTGATTATAATGTGATTGCCTAATCCAGTCACTAGGGAATAACACATTTTCACCCAAATATACCGGTATTTCTTAATCAAAATTTCCTTGGATAAAAAGTGATATTCTACAGGGAGTCAAGCTCTATGGCTAGAAGCTGGGAGATATCTTTAGCGTAGTATGGACAGAATGGACTGGGTAGACGAGAGGGGCTACTTGATCTATTTCTGCCATCATCTACTATGTTACTCCTGGATCAATTTTCAAACTGCTGGTGAAGCTTGCCGGCCCATTGATATATTGTACCCATAGGTCTGCATACTATTTTTCAGAGAGAAACTCCCTTTGTAGTTTTTCTTTGAAAATTTGGACAGTTGTAAAGTGGGTACTTTGTAACAACACTCCTTGCAAAGGCTTTGAAGCAGGTGCAAAGTACCTGTGTGAAAGTAAGCATGGAGATTTAAATCTTCTTGTGTACTTTCCCTCCTATCTCCTAATCCCATCCTTTTGTTCCTGTAAGCAAAAATATAACACTGTAAACTGCAGGAGAGAGTGAATTTTCCCACATAAAAATGTTGTAAAAATTATCATTCTATCGTTAAGAGTGCAGCTATTACACTTGTATTATAGTAAAGCAACCAAAATAAAGGTATTTTCATAGGGCATACTATCCTTATATCAAGTATAGCCCTTGGCCTCTTTACATACAGTCTGTCTCAGTTTCTAAGCATGAGATGTTCCTTCACAGTCTTTTATATATGTAGAGCCCTACCGGGTCTCTACTCAGCAGACTATTCCATCACTAGAGGGAAGCATACCACCTAGGCTTCAGCGCCCCCAGAAGGGCTGCTGTAATGATTGCTGCCCGCTTCTATGAAAAACAGGGATCCCTAGTGAGAGTATGGATGCTTTGTTTGATTTTGTAGGAAGAAGGGATGTTCCTTTCTAATTCCTGTTTCTTTCCATTCTGATTTTATTATGAGAAACTGATTTTCCATTTTTTTGATTCAGTGAAGGAAATTTTCAATCAGTCCTTCCTTCTATTTGGGTTTTGGTTGACCAAATGTGTACTATCGGATTATTTTGAACCTCCCTCTGAAAGATGTAATTAGCTACTCAATGTTTAGCCGGAGGCTTGGACCACTTTACAATGTCCAGGAGAAGAAGAGGGGTAGTAAAGGAGAAAGGTGGCATTCCACCAGTGTAGATGTGTTTAAGATATCCAAAGAATATTTGGGAAAGAAGCTGGAATGGTATCATTCAGGTACAGCAAGGATAAAATGGAACCAGAGGAGTGTGAGACTTGAATACCAACATATCTGATCAAAAATATTGTAAATCAGGAATCAAATTTGATCCATCAGCCCACCATTGTAGAGATCCTGAGGAGGAAGCTTTAAAACTGTCCTTAAGATGGGAGAAAACCTGTTGGGAAGTAAATTTCCACAGCTGGCCCCATCATCTGGAACAACCTGCCAACTGATCTAAGACTCGAACCCTGCCTGACTACCTTCCGGAAAAAACTCAAGACTTGGCTTTTTGTCCAAGCCTTCCCTCAAGCATAACATCGCAACAGTGCTTTCATTTAGCTCAATAGACTAAATGTCCAATCCAGTAATTGCATATTCATCCATGCTCATTCTCCAGTTTTTTCTGTCCTTTACTTCCTGGCTACTCTAGCCTCCAAGTTCATTTTCCCTGTTATTTGTATCTGCGCTTCGGCCTTCTTGTTATACGGTTTTGCTAAGTTAACCCCTAAGTTTGATGTAAACCGGCCTGATATGAAGCTTGTCATGAAGTTCGGTATAGAAAAATGTTAAATAAATAAATAAATTATGGAAGGAAATACATTGTCACAAATGTACCCTCAGTAATATGGAAGTCACAGATGGGACCAGAATATATACAATGGATAATATAAAGCAAGAGAAATATTGTTATTAGAGAAAATAATTATGCTCCTAAAACAAAATTATGATAAATATATAGACACATCACCTGCCTACATGAAAATGCAAGAATTCTTTAAGAGCAGCTCAAATGTAAAGAAAACAAGAAACAAAAATGCATCTGAAAAAATGATCCAATCATTCTACTCAAAAATAACAATGTGCCACTAAGAGAAACAAGATTTAAATTGTTTCATGCTTATTGTATTAGCTGTACAGAAAAACATCTTTGCTATTGCATGCAATCTAAATCTTTGCAGTTGATGTACAACACATTGCTATAGGAATGTGAAGATTAGTCAGAAATGTACTAAACTACCAGCAGAGACAATCACAAAGGTAATGGCTTGAGAAAATGAAATACCAAACATTGTAATGGAAAGAAATTTAGAGGTCAGTACTGAAAGCAGTTTGTCCACCTTATCCCAGGCAAATTGCAAGAGTTAAAATCCCACTAGTCTGACTGTCCTGGACTTGTAAACTACTGGGAAAGAAACCCTGGTGAATTGTCTTCAATCCATCCCCAAATCTCTTCCACTAATTTGATGTGAGACTACCCTGGTAAAAGTCTCCTTGTTTATCTCAAGGCCTAAGGAACAGACTTAAGGATCATTTATCAAGTCGTGTTATGGCATTTTCGCATGCGTTAGGAAACTCACCTAAAGATGAGATTTGTACAATGTTCTCTCAAACTAGCTTGATGGACTCTCTACTGGGTAACATCAAGCTAGGTTGAGAGAACACTGCATAAATCTCATCTTTGGCTGAGTTTTCTCACTCCGAATATCATCAAGTCTTCACAAGAGAACACTGTGCTGTTCGTACATCTCACTTTGAATGCCAAAGTGGCCCCTAACCCTTACACTAATACCTAAATCTCACCTTGAGTTACTAGGTGTGCTTCCCATAGAGATGTAAATACCTATCTAGTATGAGGGCATTACAGCTAGGTGCACTCACTCTCTCTCTCTCCTTCAAAACCACTAAAAATGATCCACCCAGTTGTTGTATTTATTTATTTATTTGGAGCTTTTCTATACCGGCATTCATGATATGATCATATCATGCCAGTTTACAGGTAACACATGGTGCAATAACCTTGAACATTTAACAAGTGGAGAGAAGCAAAAGAAATACTATCACAAAGTGTGAAAAGGTTAGCATTTCACATAGGTATTAGTGCACTTTGAAATAAGCTGCCTATTTTTCACATTTTGATAAATCAAGGCCTTAGGGGGTCATTTTCAAAAACGATTGCACACAAAAGTCTCTTTTCACGTGCGATCACTAAATGGGGGTGGATTCGGCCCCAGAAGAGGAGGAGTCGGGGCAGCTCCGGGGCCGACTCTGCGAGACATCGCTGGCGGCAAAAGGTAAGGACCCTTATCACCGCCAGTTTCACGCCGAATAACTACACCTTTTATGTTGTAGTTATTTGGTGCGAAAGCCGGCATCCAGTACACCCCAGTGGTATGATGGCTGCCGGCTTTCGCAGGCCTGCCCCCCGCTTCAACCCCTCGCCCCCTATTATCGCCGGATTTTCTAAGGTCTGCGACCTTAGAAAATCCAGGCCTTAGCCAGCTAAGTATTTTTCTGGATCAAAAGCTGACCAGATCATTCAAGGTTAGGGTGGAGGGCATTTTGGAGTGGAACTGGTTATGCAACTAAGGGCCTGATTCATCAATGTATTTTCACATAGTCACAGAATGGGAGAAAAGCCTTAGCGAATCAGTCAGTAAGGCCTGGATTCTCTAAGGTCACAGACCTTAGAGAATCTGGCAGTAATGGGGGGGCAGGGGGTGAAGCGGGGTGTGGGTCTGCGAAAGCCGGCAGCCATCACACCACTGCAGTGTGCTGGCTGTCGGCTTTCACACCGAATAACTACACCATAAAGGTGTAGTTAATTGGCGCAAAACTGGTGGCTATAAGGGTCCTTACCTTTCGCCGCCAGCGATGTTTCCGCAGTATAGGACCCAGTGCCGCCCCAACTCCTCCTCTTCCGGGGCTGACTCTGCCCCGATTTAGGTATCGCATGCGAAAAGTCCCTTTTCGCGTGCAATCCTTTTAGAGAATGACCCCCTAAATTAGCTGGAGAAACACTGATTTTCAGCATTACCCAGCTGACAAAGCCAGATAACATTAGTATTGCCAGAGAGCAATGCTAAAGTTACCTGCCAGTTGGGTATATTCAGCAGCACAGACTCACCATTGGATAGTCCAGCAAAGTTAGTCCTAAATTCAGCAAAATGCAATGAGAGTGAGAGAGAAAGAGAGAATACACCTCAGGAAAGATTTGACATCATTTGGAGTGAGGCAAGTCTCTTGCCATAGCTTGATGGATAATGCCCCTCATTTTCATTAATCCCATGAAAACCCTGCCTGATCCCTCCCCTTTCAAAAATTTGCATTCACACCATGCAGTACTGCAGTTATGGTGTTAACGCATGTGTTAATCCGTTATCACAAGCGTTAAGGCCATAACGCATTTTGATGAATGACCCTGTTAGATTTGTGTAAATACATACAGCATCTGAGTGAAATCTGCTTTGAGGTGCCAAAAAAGTGTAGTATAAATCAAAAAAATAAATTAAAAAAATGTGCTGCCTGGCGAGAAGCTGAAAATGGATCACAATGTTAATTATTTTAATAATTTTTTTTCAATGATTTTAAGTTAAAAATACATTTAACAAATATATTTTCTCTGTAAACAGGAAGGGTTCTAGTCCTATCTTCTTTCCTAGACCTCTACCCTTAGGAACTCACTACACTTTTAGTGTGTCTCTTCTTTATCTGCACTTGCTCCCTTGATGCTCTTATCACTTCCCTAGGCTTTTAGTACCAGCTTTACGCTGATGGCTTCCAGATTTATCTGCTTTCACTGGAACATTCACCTGGAATCCCATCTCATAGCTCAGCATGTTTATCTGACATAGTTACCTGAATGAACCACTGCCACTTTAAACTTAACATGGCCAAGATCGAATTTCTTATATTTATTTGTTCTATTTGTAGATATCAATGTCATCCACTCCTTCCCTTTGGCCTGAAATATTTGGGTTGTATTTGACTCTTTGCTCTCCTCTACATATACAAATAATAACATTATTTGGTTAGTGCTGAATATCGGTGCTAGCCGATAAACCTTGGCCATACCCTTGGAACACCCCAGGTAATGAATTACCTGGCTAAAATTTAGATGGTGAATGGGGAAGAAATATTTAAATGACATATTTTGTTTTGCTAACTCCAAAAGTCAACCAGATAAATGATTTATTTTTTTGAAAACTAATAGTTATGAGCTAAAGGCAACTTTAATCCATAGGTTTTTCAATCAATAATTAGGGGCATCACACTTTTCATTCCTTTAACAAAAGCCTGAAAGGGGTTAGTGATTGTTAGGATTACTGCGTACTCTAAAGGGATATACTCTATTAAAAAAAAAAAAAAAATCATACCTTTGTAATTCCACTGATTTCATTCATTAGAGCTGTATTCTTTCTATTTTATCCCTCAATCAGTGGTAACCTTTCTGATTAGTTTGATAGCAAAATTACCCAGTGACAGAGACAATGTAAAACATATACAAATGAAGCAATAAAAAATGCAAGCTCCAAAATCTAAGAAAATGATATTACTGCCTGATATCTTTGAAATATAACCACAAGTTCAATGAATTTGCATTGCGGGGTTGTCTTAGAGGAGTGTTAAGGCTGCTGCACTGAAGGGCAGGTAACGTAGTGTAGTGATATTGAATCTTAGCAGTACTAAAAGAGAGGAAATAAATAAATACATACATTTATAGATAGATTTATCTCACTTTAAATAAACAGAGGAGCCTACAAAATCCCTATAGCTCCATGTAAGCTAAAATTATAGTAGCTAATAGGGATGTGAATTGGGCTTCGGACAATTGAAAATACTGTACAATATTTTCAAAATCATCAGAAATAGGGGGCTCCCCCAAAACAATAGGAAAACCCCACAAAATTGTTCGTTGGGGTTCTCTTATCGTTTTGGTGGAGGGCGGGAAAAACGGCACACAAAAATAACCCCTAAACCCACCCTGACCCTTTAAAACTAATCCCTTAGCTTCCCCCACCCTCCCGACCCACCAAAAAAACTTTTTACAGGTACCTGGTAGTCCAGTGGGGGTCCTGGGAGCGATCTCCCGCTCCCAGGACGTCGGCTGCCACTAATCAAAATGGCGCCGATGGCCCTTTGCCCCATGTGACAGGGTATCCGTGCCATTGGCCGGCCCCTGTCACATGGAGGGAGCACTGGATGGCCGGCGCCATCTTTAAAAACTGTTTGATGGCTAGAAGACAGCGTGTGATGGTAAATGAAACCTACTCTGAAGAGAGAACGGTGTTAAGTAGCGTGCCACAAGGATCAGTATTGGGACTGCTCAGGTTCAATAGCTTTGTGAGCGACATTGCAGAAGAGATAGAAGGTAAAGTTTGTATTTTTGTGGATAATACTAAGATCTGCAACAGAGTGGACATGCCGGAAGGAATAGAGAGAATGAGATGTGATTTAAGGAAGCTTGAACAGTGGTGGAAAATATGGCAGCTGGGATTCAATGCCAAGAAGTGCAGAGTCATGCATATAGGATGTGGTAATCCTAAATCGCTAGATGTGATGGGGGTTGAAGGGCTGTTTTTCACAGAGCAAGAGGTGGGGTGATAGTGTCTTGTGATCTAAAGATGACAAAGCAATGTGCTAAAGCCAGAAGAATGCTGGACTGCCTAGAAAGATAAATAATAGGGATGTGAATCGTTTTTTGACGATTTAAAATATCGTCCGATATATTTTAAATCGTCAAAAATCGTTAGAGCCGCGATACAATAACAATTCCCCCGATTTATCGTCAAAAAATCGTAAATCGGGGGAAGGGGGAGGGGAAGGGGGAGGGCGGGAAAACCGGCACACTAAAACAACCCTAAAACCCACCCGACCCTTTAAAATAAATCCCCCACCCTCCTGAACCCCCCCAAAATGCCTTAAATTACCTGGGGTCCAGAGGAAGGGTCCTGGTGTGATCTTTTACTCTCGGACCTCCGTGCGTTGTAGAAATGGCGCCGGCGCTACCTTTGACCTGACAGGTTTTTTTGTCCCCCGACTTCAGGAGCATAGGAGATCGCTCCCGGACCCCCGCTGGACCCCCAGGGACTTTTGGCCAGCTTGGGGGGGCCTCCTGACCCCCACAAGACTTGCCAAAAGTCCAGCGGGGGTCCGGAACGATCTCCTACCGCGAATCGTTTTTCCGTACGGCAACACGATTCGACTGCAGGAGGTCGTTCCGGACCCCCGCTGGACTTTTGGCAAGTCTTGTGGGGGTCAGGAGGCCCCCCCAAGCTGGCCAAAAGTCCCTGGGGGTCCAGCGGGGGTCCGGAACGACCTCCTGCAGTCGAATCGTTTTTCAGTCATATGACAGGTCAAAGGTAGCGCCGGCGCCATTTCTACAATGCACGGAGGTCTGAGATTGTTGTCATTCTACAACCTGATTGCTCATCAGTAAAGATTTTCATTTTGCACCCTAACTCAGTGACCCCAGTGTGTGTTTTGGACACAGACTGTACACACATGGTAAATGAGAGACACCTTTCCCCAGGGGAGAAAAGAGATGTGCATCCATTAAGTCACCCTTAGCACTCAGGGCCCTGAAATAAACATTCTCCCCCCACCACATAGAAAAAGGATCCAGGCCCTAGGGGATAGAGATCATGAGAGAGCAAGCTTGAGGTTCCAACCCCGAAGTGTATCAAAATATTTTATGGCTCCACCGGAACATAGCCGGCTCCTGAAGGTAGGGTTACATACGTAAAGCATCAGTGTTCATTTTTGTAAGTAAAATACCTAGTGTATCTCTTGAAAGCAGATAGGCAACTCTATAGCTCCTCCTCATATCTTTTCAGTTAAATATACCCCTTTTCTGCTTACCCCTGCCTTACTTCTTTTCCTCCTCAATCCAATAATACCCAACTATCTTCATGTAAGAACTTTTATAAACATCAGTCTCTGGATAAAGCATATTTTGAGTTTACCCCTATTTTATAACGTATTGCTTCTATACCTGCAATGTTACTCTCCTAAGAATAACCTCACTTTCAGCACGATGCATCAGAACTACTGAGCATAAATGGTTCTCACAGCTGAAGAGCTCTGCCTTAGGTTGTGTTCTCTGAATATTAAGACAAGGCTTTACATAACTCATCCCCTCACATAAAAACACTGTTCAACTTTTCTGCACAACATTTTGAATTAAAGCTTAAGAAAGTTTAATTTTAGACTCCAAGCTCCCTCCTGAGTCACACATTTCCATGGTGACTCAGAGAGTTTAAGCCAAACTACACCTGGTAAACAGCTGCATTTTTTTTTTTAATTTTCAGACCTTAAAAACTGTGATACATACCTTGGTAATTTCACAGACTGATTTCTGTACTTCCCTCTATCTACAGCTGTCTTTTAAAGTAAGTAAAACTTCAGAGCAGACAGAGAACTGCAGCTGAATAGTCTTAGGTTGTCCATAATGCATAGGGAAACCCTTCCCCCTTCCTTCTTACATAAGAACATACCATTTATGTAATATTTGGCTTTCCACCGTGGCACCAGCAACTGGGCCTCATTCACCCCTGGGTCCCGCAGTCTCATATATGGCTGGATGCCGCCATCATCAAGCTGGCCTCTCAATCTTTAGGTGTGTGTGTGTGCATGCATTAACGTTGGATATAGGCCCTGCAGCGGAAACCGGGATGCAATGCCGGACGATGATATCAGCAAACCCCAGATATATAAAACTCACTCTCCCAGATGCCTGTGCTTCAGCAATAGCCCCTGTGACGTAGTAAGGGCAAAGGCTATCAGCACCATTTTGAATACTGGAGACTGACGGTCCGATTGCAGGAAATCGCTCCAGGACCCCCGCTGGACCACCAGGGACTTTTGGCAAGTCTTGGGGAGGTCAGACTTTTGTCAAGTCTTGGGGGGGACTCCTGACCTCCCCAAGACTTGTCAAAAGTCCCTGGTGGTCCAGCGGGGGTCCTGGAGCGATCTCCTGCAATTGGGCCGTCAGCTGCCAGTATTCAAAATGGGGCCGATAGCCTTTGCCCTTACTATGTCACAGGGACTACCGGTGCCATTGGTCGGTCCCTGTCACATGGTAGGAGCACAAGATGGCGCTCCAGGGACTTTTGGCATGACTTGGGGGGGGGGTCAGGAGGGTGGGGGGTTGTGTTAAATTAAATTTAAAGGGTTGGGATGGGGGGTTTTTTGGGAAACAAATGCATATGTAACTAATGAACGGATCAGGGTTCCCCGAGAATGGATGCAACGTATTTGGGTCCCGATGAATATGAATACCGAATGGGACGAATCTGTCCCTGCTGCACATCCCTATGCTCCAGTCCTCATTCTGCTCCAACCTTGTTCCAGTCCTCGACCCGTTCCTACCTTGTTACAGTCCTCATCCTGACCTTCTTTTGTTCCTTCTTTTGGCATCATAGATCATAGCATCATGCTGTCATGACTGGCTGAGGCCATAATAAATTGCAAGGTTCTAATCTGGTTCAGCTCCTTCTGTCCAACAGACAACAACAATGTGTTCATTTCATTGATAAGCCATCCGCAACTTGGCCCTTGGAATGCAGAATTCTCCAGGGCTCTAGTTTAGCTCCTGTCCTTTTCAGCATATTCCTAAAACCATTAGTATAGCCAATCAGAACCTTTGATGGAAAAGAATACAGCTATGGGGGAGACATCCAGTTCCTACTTCCAATGGACCCAAACCCACAAACAGCTGGAAAAAAAGCAGGGATGGTAATTTTCAGATGGATGCGCAGGTGTATATATTTACATGTGTGTCGGCACTTGTCCAGAGATATGGCAATTTTATAACATGTGCGCACATATGCGCCTAATTTTAATCTTGTGTGTGTCGGGTTTAAGCCAAATGAGGGAATTTTATAGCAAGTGCGTATCTATGCCAGGACCAGTTTAACCACTTCATCCACCAGTTTGCCCAGTCTAGAGCTAGGTCCTCCAAACCCCCCCTGGTTTTTTAGCCTCCACTTTCCCCAGTTACCCTAGACTCCTTAAACCCTTCACAGACGCTTGGATACAGTTTTATTAAGACTTCCACCTCCTCCAGAGCAGAAGTAAAGTTCTGTGGCACTGGGCCTGAGTGTGCAACCAGGCTTGGAGGACCTTGCGCGCACATCACTTGGCCCTGCCCCATAATGCCCACATCCCACCCACACCATTCCCACACCGCACCCCTTTTTTGCCCGATACAAGATGTGCGTGCATGGGCACTTGCGCATGCTTCTGGGTGTCTTATAAAATCAGGTAGACGTGCAAGTGCCAAATGCGCACCCAGCTCCAGATGTTAGGGCATGCCCAGCTTTCCAAATTTACTTTTAAGTGTGCATCTTTCAGCCATCCAAGAGTGGATTAAAAACAACAAACTCCTTTTTACGTGCACAACTCGCGTAACAACGTTACGTGCACAACTGGAAGCCAGTGGAGTTTGTGATATGTTCATGTACTTTGCATGGAGCACTGTGATTAGGTTGCCTTTCAGGCAATGTCTCAAAGGAGTTGTGCACGTAAAAGTAACATACTTTCCTAGCAATTTTCAAAAGTCATTTATGCACATAAAGTGCACTTATACGGGTAAATCCTATGAACATTTCAATGGCATATATTGTAGCAATTTTCAAAAGCACACACACGAATAAAGTGAATTTGCATGTGTAAAACTCAGTCAAGTACCTGATCTGAAAAAATCCATCAGGATCCTACAAACTCCACTAAAACACAGGTAAAAAGCTTTGGAGTCCTGCTGAACTCTTAAATAGCCATAATCTCACAAAATCAGGTGACATTAAAGAGTTGCCTCTTCAAACTTTACAGCCTACAAAGACTTATTGGGAAAAAGAACCTAATCACAGTGCTCCATGCCACACTAACCACCCAGCTGGATTACTGTTACACTCTTACAGATAAGGCCTTCCACAAGCTCCCGATCCTTCAAAACACTGCTGCATGGCTGCTAGAAGGATGCAAAGTACATGAACATATCACAAACTCCACTGGCTTCCAGTCCCCTTCAGATCCAAATTCAAACTCTTACACTAATCATCAAGGCTCTACGAGGAGCTGGACCGAAGTACTTGAGAGAAAGTCTGCCCTGCGCACACCCCATACCATTAAGATCCTTACATATAGCTCCCATTAGAATACCAACATTTTGGAAGCATCACCTGTTTCATGGAACTCCTTTCTGAAAGAGCCTTGCCCAATAAATGGCTACTTCCATTTCTGGGATCATTCAAAAGCTTGGCTTTCCCCCCAGTCCTTTAATGCCAAACTCACCACCTATGGAGGCATGCATTAAAAATCTGTGATAATCTGCTGCCGCTGAGTCCCTGAAAATGCTGATAAAACATAGTATTTGGTTGAAAGGCGTATTTATTTAGTTCAAGTTAAGATTATGATAGTATTATTTATTTATCTAAGGTAGACATAAATGGTAATTTAAAATTTAGAAAATGCTATGTGCTTCATTTTGTCTCATGCTGCTGATCACCTAGGATTACATGTTGCCACTTTACTTGTTATACCCACCTTGGATAAAATTCTTATAGAAAAGAAAAATGAATAAATCCAAATACTAAATAACAAATAAATGTTCTGAGGAGTTGTCTTCTTCAAGGAGCATGAGATAGTAGCTGGTAAATGAAGGCTTGTGACTTTCCATTCTCTAAGGGGTAGATTTTCAAAGGGTTACGCGCGTAACCCCGAAAACCTGCCCATGCGCGCTCCAAGCCTATTTTGCATAGGCTTGGCAGCGTGCGCTAGGCTTGGGATGCACGTATGTCCCGGGGCTTCGAAAAAAGGGGCGGGAAGGGGGCAGGGCCCGGGGTGGGGTGACAGTCCAGGGATGGTCCCGAGTTCTCTGGCACAGTGGGCAGGCGTAAAGAAGATAACAAAGGTTGAGGGGGTATTTAGGTAGGGCTGGGGGGCAGTTTAGATAGGAGAAGGGAGGGGGAAGGTGGGGGGGAGCGAAAAGAAAGTTCCCTCCGAGGCCGCTCCGAGCAGCCTCGGAGGGAACGGGGAAAGCCATCAGGGCTCCCCTAGGGCTCAGTGCATGCAAGGTGCACAAGTATGCACCCCCTTGCGCTCGCTGACCCTGGATTTTATAACATGCGTGCGGCAGCACGTGCATGTTATAAAATCGGGTATACATTTGTGTGCACCGGGTAGCGAGCACAAATGTACCCAGCGCACGCTGTTTTAAAAATCTGCCCCTAAGTGTAGAGTAGTTACATAGTTCTTCCACTCCAGAGATCTTTCACTTCTTATAAAACTTTCAAACAATGCTAGATTAGTAATTACGTTGGTTGTGTTTTGCTATGAAACTGTTCCTCGGTAGGGGAAAATGAGCTGGTTGCATCCAAACTCCAGTTCCAGATTGACTAGGTTCATCCTGGTTTGAAGTTTTGCTCACATTTCTAAGTGCACTCCTAGCCAGTTCGAGATGAAAGACGAACTTTTACAACAACTCAGTTTAACGTAAGCCTACCCACAATTTTTTTCTCCTTTATTTCTCCGCCTCTTTCCTCCTGTTATTTTGGGTTTCCAGCTCAATTGAGCTGTTCTCTTCAGCATATTTGTTTCCTTTTATAACCCTTTCTCTCCTAGAGCTCAGCCATCGCAGTACAGACACATTATTGAAAGTACAAATGGTTTTAGCTTGATGGTGTTGGATCATCGCACAGATTCAGAATCAATTTCAGTCGTAATTGCTTGTGGCTTAAATAGCATATGAATACCTACTCTTCATAGCTCAGAGAGAACACCAGTCCAATTTCAGTGGACTTTGCCACCCCTCAACTACTTAATCAGACTTTGTAAGGATGAGAAGAGGAATGACTGAAAATATGTTTTACAAATGTGTTATGGAAAGGTGTTAAAAAATACTTGGGAGGATGATTTCATTGTTATGAAATCCTGACTTAAAAATGGCATGAGCCCAGATTAATTAACTTTACTTCCTAAATCTGGGAGTCCTTCCAAATTCTAACAAACTCAATTACCATACTTACATTAAAAAACATTAACAAAATCCTTGCACTTTCTAAATTATATTCTGCATAAACTTATTTACATAAGTCCGACATATAGTACCTGTCTTTTATTAAGGTATCAAATAGCTCACTACTCTCATTCCATGAGGAAACCTGCTATATATTTTTTTTTTTAATAACACCTACAACAATGGTCCTATATTTTTTTTTCATGTTAATATCGAACGCCACTATGCTTCTCACAACCCCTAGCTGCGAACAGTACCGTCATTTGTTTTATCAATACAAAACTGATGAAACCCTTTATAATATTTCTGTTAGGCTGGAAAGCTGAAACAAAGACTTAAGTGTGCTGGCAAGAACACATATATTTAACCATTATTTCCGTATCAATAAAGCCTTAGAATAGAAGCACTGTACTGAATGAAACATGGGGGAGAGCTGGCTCTCCCTTTACCAAACTGCAACAGCAAGATTTATGAGCCACTGTGTAAAAGAACAATTTTGCAGGCATTGCTATTGTTTTTGAACTTTTTGTACAGTAGTCACAGCACCTATCCTATTATGCCTTAACGCATGACTTCTGTAATAATCGGGACATATTTTAGATGGGTTCCTCGGTGTGTTCAGTTCAGTACTTGCACTTCAAAGTCTGAATTTAAGCTGGTTTGAATAACTGGAGAGAAGAAAGCTAAAAAGGGCAGGCATCGGCTGGGTGCTGGCAACAGTTGTGAGAAGGAAGCTGGCAGCAAGAGCTACAGGAGAGCACCTTTGAACAGATGAAGGAGTTGATCTGCATAGTTAACTAAAGCAGGCCTGACTTAGGGCAGATGGCAATACTTCTGTAAGGGAAAAATTGCTAGCATGAGATTTTCCACTGAAGCGTACTGAATAATATCTGACTAAAACTGAGATGAAAATTATACCTATGAATAAATTCACCTGCATATGTAAAAAAAAAACTTTTGTATAGCTATGCATGTAAAAAATCGGTATATTTTAAATGGAATTAGTTGAGCTTAGAACTGTTTTTTTTTTTATTTATGCTCACTTCACAATCATATGTTATTCAAAAATATGAATGAATCTAGTTCTCTAGTGGATGGCTTTGCTATCAGTTATGGAGTTTGGCCCATAAGACATTTGCTGTAGAGGAGAGGGAATAAGAGTATTACTGCCGAACCTAGGTTAACTGAGATAAATAAAGAATACGAACCCAAGGTCATAATGGAAAAAGAGAGCTTAGTAAACAATTTCAGAGTCCTGATCCCTATGTCCAAACTCTGATTACAACTCAGGGGTCATAACTTTCAAACAAATGTTTACTGCACCATAATCACTCATATATGGCCGCAAGCCGATCTATGCTAGTATTTTATAACCCACTTGTATGATATACATGCATTTTATAAAATATACGTGCATGAAGGCTTATGCACAAATGTGTGTGTCTCAGTTGTAAGCCCTTAGGCTGTTGCATGGTTGATGCAGTCTAATTGGTGAACCCACTAGGCCCATGCCAACAGCTAGAGGTTGTGCCCTTACTGGAATCTCAACTGGAGCTTCATCAATACCAACCCCATTTCACACGGGTTGAGCCTTTGAGTTCCAGGGGCTGGCAGCGCTTAGGTTGTCAGGGCAGGCAGCGAGTAGATGATATCTGGATTTATGCAAAGGATCAGACCTCTCAAGATCTTGAAGACCACTATCATATCCCCCAGAGGGCTCACTTATCAAAATGTGCTAAGGCGTTTTCACATGCAATAGCACCATATCATATGCTGTGATGCAAATTTGAAAAAGAGGAGGAGTGGGCTTTGCCAGTCTGTGAAGTGCTATTGCATAGGCTTAATGCTGATTTTAGCTACACCTTTTTCAGTAGCATTGAGCTGTGCAATAGCTTGTGATGTCTCCTGAAAGGCCTGTTTTAAGAGAGAGAGAGAGAGAGAGAGAGAGAGAGAGAGAGAGAGAGAGAGAGAGAGAGAGAGAGAGAGAGAGAGAGAGAGAGAGAGAGAGAGAGAGAGAGAGAGAGAGAGACTAGCTGTATTGTCCTCTCCCTAGATAGGTATTTGTATCCCTATGGGTGGCCCACCTAGTAACTCAAGGTGAGGTTTAGATATTAGCATAGGGGGTTAGGGGCCACTTTGACATTCAATATGAGAAATACAAACAGAACAGTGGTCTCTTCTGAAGATTTGATGACCTACAGATAGAGGAAACTCACCCCAAGATGAGATTTGGGCAATGTTCTCTCCACCTAGTTTGATGTTACCCAGGTAGAGAGTCCATCAAGCTAGGTTGAGAGAACCTTGCCCAAATCTCATCTTGGAGTGAGTTTCCTCACTTCGAAGGTCATCAAATCTTCACAAGATCCCAGAGGATCTTAAATTGAGATGAAATCCAACAAATTCAAGTTTTTTATGAATTTATCAAACATTTCAATTTATATTTTAAATGAAACAAGATGTTCCCCCCAAACAAGATGGTCCTACTTTGTGGGACACATGTACTGGGTATTGCATAGCCTTTCCAATATCCCCCCAGTACCCCACTAATATAATTTTTGTACTATTCTGTAGGGCATTCAATTTGGAATTTAACGTATCTTAAAAATAACTTAAATTTATTATTTATGGCCAGAACATATGACAGTGAAAAACAGCATCAGTTTGACTGTATTAAGGACCAGATTTTAAAAGGTTTACGTGCGTAAAGCCCCGGGACGCATGTAAGTCCTGGGACTTTGGGAAAGGGGCGGCGAGGGGGCAGGGCGGGGCTAGAGGCCCCCGTCACAGTGGCCATTTGCCGTAGTGACGGGGGATCGTGTGCCGGCAGGGTGCAAGCGCGCACAACCTGCGCCTGCCCCAAGACAGGCGCAAGAGGTAAAATAACAATTTAGGGGGAGGCTAGGTTAGGGCTAGGGGGTGGGTAGGTTAGGGGAAGGGGAAGGGAGGTTAGTGTAGGGGGCTGGGAAGTTCCCTCCCAGTCCACTTCGAAATTGGAGCAGACTGGGAGGGAACTGAGGAAGGCAGCGGGCGTCGGCACGCGCAGGATGCACAAGTGTGCACCTCCTTGCGCACACCGACCCCCAATTTTATAACATGCTTGCACCTGCGTGTGCATGTTATAAAATTGGGCATCCATGTGTGCGCACCGGGTTGCGCGCGAACATGGACGCACGCGCGCGCGAATTCTTTTAAAATCTACCCCTAAGTGTATTACGTTTCGTAAGGCACGTGACGCTGGAGCAACCTGTATTACGAAAAAGTGGATTGCCAAAATATTAGGTCAAAGTGAAAACTGGATTCAGAGGACATGAGGCAAAACTGCCTGCTCGGCAATTGACATGTGAGAGTGAACAGGCCAATCTACAATAAGTGAAGGAGTGAATAAATAAATATTAAGTGCCCGACACTTTAATATTGATTTATTCACTCCTTTTGACCTGCCCTAAGTTCCCTTAGGGGGAAGAGAGCTTAGGGCATGTCAGACATGGGTGCCAGCAGTCAGGTTCAGAAAAAGGATGGTGAATTTATCAGTGTCCATTTCCTAACCCGTGGATGTTCTCTGGTTAGGAAAGCAGATGCTGCTAAATTTAGCATCAATTTTTTAAACCGACGGAGAGCCGCTGACTGCGGACCTCTCGGCGTATGCTGTCAAGGAGGGTGCTAGGGGCACACAATCTCCCCTAGCGCCTCCTTGACAGCATGAGCCCTAATTTAAATATTTCATTGCACCCCTAGGAGAGGTGCCTGGGGGCACGATAGGAAAGCGGGTGCTGAACATTCAGCGTACCTTTTTGCATCGGCCCCCTGGTGAGTTATCTGCCTTACCTGACCAATTAGTAGAAAGATATATCACATGTGCCTGAAAATGTCTTTCTATGTTGTCTTATAGGGCTCAACCCCTTAGTGGATCTATTGCTGCACTGTGGGCTCAGGTCTATTAGAACCAACACTTTTTCAGAGTGCATTGCCAAAGGTGCTCAATATCATTTAGAAAGGTGGGGGGTATTGGTGGGAAAGTAACAGAATACAGAAGAACATAACATACGCCATACTGGGTCAGACCAATGGTCCATCAAGCCCAGTATTCTGTTTTCAACAGTGGCCAATACAAATCACAAGTACCTGGCAAGTACCCAAATATTAAATAAATCTAAGCTACTATTGCTTATTAATTAATAGCTATTTATGGATTTTTCCTCTAGGCACTTATCCAAACCTTTTTTAAACCCAGTTACAATAATTGCTGTAACCACATCCTCTGGCAATGAAATCCAGAGCTTAACTATTTACTGAGAGGTAGATCTTAAAAAAGTATGTGCACGCGTACTTTTGTTCGCGCAACCGGTGCAAACAAAAGTATGCCGGATTTTATAAGATACGCGTGTAGCCACGCGTATCTTATAAAATCCGGGGTCGGCGCTTGCAAGGCTGCACAAAATCAGCAGCCTGCGTGCGCCGAGCCGTGCAGCCTGCCTCCGTTCCCTCCACGTCCCCCCACCTTCCCCTCCCTTCCCCTATCTAACCCACCCCCCAGCCCTACCTACATCCCCCCCACCTTTGTTGTGTAAGTTACGCCTGCTTGAGGCAGGCGTAACTTGCGCGCTCCTCCTCGGCATCCCCCGGCACAGGCCGCAGTGCTGGGGGACTCGGGACCACCCTCCTGGCCTACCCCTGAACCGTCACCATGCCCCCGGACACACCCCTGGCCTGCCGACACGCCCCCGGACACACCCCCTCCCATCCCTTTTACGAAGCCCCGGGACTTACGCGCGTCCCTGGGCTTTGCGCGCGCCAGCGGCCTATGCAAAATAGGCGCGCCGGTGCGCAAGTGCCCTGCGCGTGTAAATCCGGCAGGATTTACGCGCGCAGGGCTTTTAAAATCTACCCCTGAGAGAAAAAGAATTTTCTTCGATTTGTTTTAAATGAGCTACTTTCTAACTTCATGGAGTGTCTCCTTATCCTTCTATTATCTGAGAGAGTAAATAACCAATTTACATTACCCTGTTCAAGTCCTTTCATGAGCTGTAGATCTGAGAATAAGTGGCACAGCTATAAGGATAGGTTGAGCCACTAAATAAGCAAGCATGTATCCAGGAAGAAAGATTTGTCCTTGACAAAACACAGTCATTAATGGCCATTATTGGATGTAGGCTGAGTTTTAAAGATGATGTTGCTCTTATTTGATGAGTGACAGCACATGAACTGGCTTGTTGAATGTATACATTCACATAGAACAATAAAAATGTACATATGAATAGTAAGCATGGTTTGCTAATATTTGTGTATGCTACATTCAATGAATGCATAGTAGAAGAGGATTGTAATATATAAAATGAAAACAAGTGAATACAGTCCTTTGTGCATCACAATGTTTAACTCATTTAATTAAAAACATCTCTAAAAGCCAAATTATGAAATAAAAATGAATTTTAATTAGGATGAATAGTTGTAATATATTTTATAGGGAAGGAATGAATGGTTTCATGATGAGAGCTATAACTTCGAATCAGGAATCATTCCAGTATATCAGTGGTTTGGATACAGTTGCAAGCAGAAATGAAGGAACCCTAGAATAATAATACATCTAGGTTTATAATGCATCTCGATATTCAATGCCATAAAAATGTGATGTTAAAAGATCAGAAAATTCTAATAAGCCATTTCATATCAAACTTTATTTATTCATGCAAGTAATGCCATATATGGAGAATTATAGAAAAGAGAGAAACAAATTCACTCAAAATTATTTTGTCATATGCTGTAAATAAGTCTTCAAAAGAAATAAAAAGAAATAAAACCAAAGATAGGTTCTGGGCAAAAATGTGCAACATGCCTGCAGGTGAGGTTAGGAGACCTGCAGCATATTGAAACAATATCTCTTTAGGGTAAGGATCTAATTTTCTGAAACTTCAGGAAGGGAAGATAAAATCCACAGGGAAGGTAAATTGTGCAAGCAAAACCATCTGCAAATAAACTCACTAGAACCTTTCCCCAAGGTGCTACATTTGAAAAAGGTTCAACGATGCATTTTGGCTGCAATATTTTATTTTCTGTGGAAGTGTTTGTTTTCTAAATGTGGCAGGAAATAAAATCCTTTGTCAAGAGATGTGCTTTTTCCAAATGAAACTGGCTAACAGGCTTTTTTCTACCTTTGGACCCATGAAAATCTCTTTCCACCCCCATGACCATAAAAAAAAATGGCGTTAGATCAATAACATGGTATTAGGAGACCCTGGTTCAATCCTCACACACAGTTTCTGCTCGCCAAGCTGACAGGGATTGTGGAAGTTGTGGAGGCAAATGTCTTAGTCCCAAGGGATAAGAACCTTACATGGTAATTTTCAAAGAAAAATGTAAATGTAAATGTAACATATGTGACCAAGAACCATTCTTCGGTTACCAGAATGCCCAAAAAAGCACTAGGTAGAACAGGTTAGTGGATAGGGAGAGGACCCATTCCTCTGAAGGGCCTGGAAATGGCTGTCTCCCCAGAAGGTTTTATAATAGCTCTCCTCTGAGAGTCTGGAGGCAATTGTGTATAATTTTTGGAGACTCAGGAAGTGGGTGGCACTTACCTTTGTTGTACTTTTCAGTCCCAGTTGGAGGGAATAGGCTAACCCAGCCTGGGAATCCTGACCAGGGTCGGGAGGGTGGTTCTGCCAGTCTGCTCCCTAGTTGGTTTACCCCTCTAGGTTGCTTTCTGGATTTTTGCCTTTTTGTGGTAGGAGTCTTGCTGGACACCTGAGCCTTTCCTGGATTCAGAAAATTGGGAACCCTATGTTTGGGATGCCCAGCGATAGGGAAGCCCTTCCCATCCAAGGTTGTGACCTGCTGCAAGGGATAACTCCAGTGTTATCCTTGGTTAAGGGAAAGACTATTAAGTTAGACATCCAGGAAGAAAATTGCTGGCTGCCCCTTCCTATCTGCAGTGGAGTAGGGCAAGCCTGTTCCTGGGATCCCCCCCACTGGGGTCCCAAGGAGAGTAAGAGACTGAGATACATTTAAAAGAAGTGGAAGAACCTGCTAACCATGAGAAACAGAACTGTAAAGATTCTAGAGGATGCCCATAAGGACTCTTCTAACTCTGTGGAGAGAGAATACTCTCTGTGTAAAGACAGGATTTTTGGCCATCCATGGAAGAGGTTTGCCTGCCCAGCTTAAAGGTTGCCCTGCCCATCAGGACCTCCATCTCCCCTAAATCTAACTCACCTATTCAAAGATTCCTGCACAGATAGAGGTAAATACTAGGGGTGTGCATTTTTTTTCGCCGTATTGGCGATCTGCAACGTATACTGCACTATTTGTAGTATTCGTGGGGAAGCGAAACGTATCACGATTCCCCACGAATACACAAATATTCACCGAATTATACGGCCACCTAAATAAAAATTTAAACAAACCCCCCACCCTCCTGAACCCCCTCAAGACTTACCAAATCTCCCTGGTGGTCCAGCGGGGGGGGGGGGGGGTGTCTGAGAACCATCCCCTACACTCACACCCTCGGTGCCGGTTTCATCATGGCGCCGATAGCCTTTGTCACAGGGGCTACCGGTGCCATTGGTCAGCCCCTGTCACATGGCCATCGGTGCCATCTTGTGCTCCTACCATGTGACAAGGGCTGACCAATGGCACCGGTAGCCCCTGTGACATAGTATGGGCAAAGGCTATCGATGCCATTTTGAGTACTGGCATTGGATGGCTGGAGTGCAGGAGGTCGCTCTGGGACCCCCGTTGGACCCCCAAGGACTTTTGGCCAGCTTGGGGGGGCTTCCTGACCCCCACAAGACTTGCCAAAAGTCTAGCGGGGGTCCGGGAGCGACCTCCTGCACGTCGGCCGTCCAATGCCAATACTCAAAATGGCGCCGATCGCCTTTGCCCTCTCTATGTCACAGGTACCGACAGTCAGCCCCTTTGGCTTAGTGAGGGCAAAGGCGATCGGCGCCATTTTGAATACTGGCAGCAGATCGCCTTTGCCCTCACTATGTCACAGGGGCCAACCGTCGGTACCTGTGACATAGAGAGGGCAAAGGCGATTGGCGCCATTTTGAGTATTGGCATCGGATGGCCGACGTGCAGGAGGTCGCTCCCGGACCTCCGCTGGACTTTTGGCAAGTCTTGTGGGGGTCAGTAGGCCCCCCCAAGCTGGCCAAAAGTCCCTGGGGGTCCAGCGGGGGTCCGGGAGCGTGACGTCGGGGAACAGGAACCAAAATGGCGCCAGTGCTACCTTTGCCCTGTCATATGACAGGGCAAAGGTAGCACCTCAAGTACAAGTACAAAATATTTAAATAACTGGTTTCCTGGTCAATCTTTCTATAATTTTAATATGCCATATACATACAATTCAATGCTATAACTGTAATAGTTTTGTAGGACCAGTACTTATTTTATAAGTGAATTCTCATTTGAGATACTTCAATTTCCCGTGGCAATTTGGACTGATTTTAGTGAAATATAAAATCCGAAAAAATAGTATAAAGATATAATAATAAAGTAATGTGACCTTTCCATGTTGGATCTGATTGATATACAGACTCGTTGTGTACTGGTCCTACAAAACTATTACAGTTATAGCATTGAATTGTATGTATGTGGCGTATTAAAATTATAGAAAGACTGACCAGGAAACCAGTTGTTTAAATATTTTGTACTTGAAAAATTTCTAAGCCAGCAGTATTTTATTTACATAGGAATACACATGCATGAACTGCTTTGCATGGATTTGCAATATTCATGCATGCAAAACAGCTCATTGTAATAGAGGTTGTTTTCAGGCTCAAACATTACATGGTATCACCACGATAGGGCTATATTGCATGATTTACATTGTTTATCATGCATTATAGCCCTATTGCAACTTGATAAATCTCCCTATTAGATTGTAAGCCCTCTGGGGATAGAGAAATATCTACAATACCTGAATGTAATGTGCTATGAAGTGCTGAAAAGCAGAATATCAATCAATCAATAAATCTGTTCTATCTTCTATTTTATTCAACTTAAACTTGGCACCTTTAACCACTTTGATACAGGGGCTAGCATTTAAGTTTTCTCTATACAGATGACATTCAGGTTATCGTTACCTACAATTCAGATTCACCAATCTCATTGTCTGAATTTAATAACTGATTGACTGAAGTTGCTGATTGACTTAAACTCTTGAAACTTAAGTTCAAACTCGGAAAATGGGAAGCAATGTGGTTCACTAGACATCAGACATCTTCATTGCTTCCTTTGCCAATTGTGGCAGGTACATCCATACAAGTCAAAGATGTTATTACCACTTTAAGTATTAGAATGGATCCACAACTAAAGTTTTCCAGTCAAATTTCACAACTGTTTCAATCCTCATAAATTTTTCTGATTCGTAAATCAGACCATTTTTAGATCACTCAGATCTTAAATCCCGAACTTATTCTTTAATCCTGACATGTCTTGATTATTGCAATGCGTTATTTTATGGCCTCACTTCTATTCAACTATGCAAACAACAAACAGTCTAAAATATGGCTGCCAAATTAATCTTTGGCAAGGGTAAATTTGCCCATGTTACCCTCCACCCTTATCCAAGATTTACCATTGGCTGGCTCCCTGTCCCTTAATGCATCCTTTTCAAGATTGGGTGTTTGACTTTTAAGGCGCTGGGCTAGGGAACCCCTACATATTTATCCAGTCTCATTGTCCCTCATTGCTTGGGATAATCATTGTATTCTACTCAACAGGAATTATTGGTATAACCTTCCCCAAGGGCGTTAGGCTGCAAACAATCAGGGAAGTTTATTTTTCATTTTTAGCTCCTAGTTTTTGGAATTCATTACCATTTGTACTGTGCTTGGAGAAAGATTATTTTAAGTTTAGGAAAGCCCTTGAAATTTTCCTATTTCTGCAAGCCTTTTCATCTGATTAGGCCTTTCTTCTCTGTTATTAGTTGTTCTATTTTACTGTTTTCCTCAGATTTGATTCTGATCTGCTATTGGTTGGTGAATTTTAATATTTTACTAAGATTTGATTTTGATTTGTTTTTGTCTCTATTTTTATTTGCTATATTATGTTGTGTTAAATTTGTGTCTGATATGATTTTATTTGTCCTAATTTATACTATGTGTATTATTTATAATGTTTAGTTTTCTATGTTAGTTTTAAAATTTTATCATATATCACATTGGTATAAAAATATAAGAATTTTGAACTACACTTAACTATTGTGGGCTTTAAGTCTAGTCAGTATTGTGTCACCATTGAGAATACCCCCTCTTCCTCCCAACCTCATAGAGAAGACCTGACCAGAGAATTGATGCCAGGTCTTTAATTAATTAATTTCCTACAAGTTCAATAATAAAACTTAATATACAGCAAATTATCCTGCAAATAGTGGGGTAGATTTTAAAAGAAACGTGCATGGCCTACAGGTGCACGTTCTATCTGGCGCACGCACGTGTACGCACAATTTTATAACATGTGCATGCAGGCACATGCATATTATAAAATGTGGGGTTGGTGCATGCAAGGGGGTGCACAATTGTACACCTTGCACATGTCGAGCAGCGCTGCCTTCCCCCATTCCCTCCTCCCTAACCTGACCTTCCACCCCTTCCCCTAACCTTTCCCCCCCCCCCAGCCCTACTCTAACCCCCCCATCCTTTGTCTTACCTTTTGTGCTGCCTCTGGGCAGGTACGAGTTGCGCATGCTGGCAGGCTGCCAGCACGCGATCCTCCAACACAGCGGCAATGGCCACTGTGTTGGAGGCCTCTGGCCTCACCCCCACTCTGTCCCGCCCCTGGACACCCCACCCCGCCCCCGCCCCCAGACCGCCCCTTTTGTAAAGCCCCGGGACTTACATGCATCCCGGGGCTTTACGCGCATCACCGGGCCTTTTTAAAATAGGCCCAATGCGCATAACAAATCCGGCCCACTATTTTTGACTAGATGTTCTGTGGGCTTTATGTTCAAAAATATAAAATAAAAAATTGGGGAAAGTACCTCTGTGAATTTTCCACATATTTTGGATTGCATAATCTTTTTCTGAGGAATTCTTTCCCCTTTAAGAAGCTTCGGGAAATTAAATCAATAGGCAAATAAAATGTATTTATTTATTTATTTATTTAATAGTTTTATATACCAATAACCGTTTTCACATTGTATCGGTTTACAGGGAATAATAAACAAGCCTAAATATATGGCAACAATCACAGAGAATGGAATAAACAATAAACAAGCTTATGTATATGATAATACAATTACAGTTGTTTTAATACTGTGCTAGATTTTTGACTTGCAGGTTTCTGTACTCTTTTTGCCCCAAACTTTAAACTGGTCCCAGCTGTCATTATTTATATATTATCAGAGGCTAATTACTAACCTGCAAAGCATGGTAATGCTCATTAACATACACATTATTAATGTACCATGCATCCCAGACCTAATTATTCTTTAAACCTATAGTCATTATTAGCCTATATGTCATCCCTGAACCCAAGACTTCAGCACAAAGTCAATTTAAGTCAAAACAAAATTATTCTTTTGCTAAATCACAGAATGTATCTTTTGAATGGACAAGGCTGCTGATACATTGTGGTCAACTGGAAAATAACCACAAAGCCTGCTTGCTCTAATTTTTACCAGTTGAACTCCCATTTAGTGCAGATCAGCCTTAGTGTATATGGCATCAAAGGATGCAATAAACATGAGGAATTTCACTATTAGCTTTAATATCTGTAAGTGTGGCGATGAAGCACAACCTAGGCAAAGTCTTCTAAGATGTCAAGATACAGTGTTTTTTGAATGAGGTAACAAACAGGTCAATTTTAAAATTGTTGCTCGTGCAAAAATGTCCACATATCTGTGTATGTGGGCCATGCGCAAGCAATGCAGATTTTAAAAAGCAGCAAAGTACCCGGGTATATACTGGTGCGTACATCAAAAATAAGAAGGCAGAAAAAGGGTGGGGCATGGGTGTTCCAGGGCAGGGCCAAGACCTACTCGTATAAATCCAAATTATAAAAACAGAACCCGCAGCGCGTGTACACTAGAAATCCGCATAACTTTTCTGCTGCTCCTGAGGAGGAGCAAGTCTGTAGATCTCAAGTTTTAGGACATTTAGGACAGGGTGAAGTAGTTTTAGGCAGAGTGCAGGATGAAGAACCAGAGGTGTCTGAAAGACCTCGCTATTGACTGGACAAACTGGTGGACTAATTGAAAACTGGGAATGTGCCTCACGCAACGCATATTTTAAAAGTTGCTGATGTACATGCATAAAAGCCGACGTGATCCTATTGAAGACATATGCACATCAGCTGTGCTCGAGTAACCTCTTAAAATTAGGAGCATACTTAGAGTGGTTGGTGTATTTTAAAACATATGGGGTAGATTTTAATACATGCGCGTGCACGCTCATGTGCGCATGCTTCCCGGCGCACACACATGAATGCACCGATTTTATAACATGCACACGTCGGCGCGCACATGTTATAAAATTGTTGGGCCGCGTGCACATGCGCGCCGGATTTTGTAATCCATGCGCGCACGTGAGCGTGGTGTGCGCAAGGGGGGACATTATGCAAGTTTCGCACGGCGACGCATCGCGGCCTTTCCCAGTTCCCACCCAGTCCGCTCCTTAATTGGAGAGGACTGAGCGGGAACTTTCCTACCCCCTACCCTAATCTTCCTTCCCCTTCCCCTCTCCTCTCTACCCCCTAAACCCTTTTTCTTACCTTTTTTTTGTATTCTGTTGCTTACTGCTCCAACAGAGCAGTAGCAATGTGCACGCACCAGGATTACTTTCCCCGGTACCGCTGTACCAGCCATCTCCAGCCTCGCCCCGCTCTGGCCCACTCTGCCCCCCTTCCCGCCCCCTTTACAGGCCTTGGCACTTAATGCGTACCAAGGTTTACACGTGTGGCCCGGCCCATTTGAAAATTGGCCCGCACGTGTAAGACCTGGCCACGCAGGCAAACCCCGGGATTTATGCTGGGGACCGATTTAAAATCTACCCAGATGTGCATAAGTACACTTACGATTACAAATTATATCATATTCTAGCTCGCACAGCAATACGCACATGTATGGGTATTTGCACACTCATTTTAAAATTAACCTCAAAGTGTAATAACAAGCCACTGCATATATTATAATATGGGAAAACATGGTATAAAACAAAACAGTAAGTATGAGATTTCATATGTTGCACTGCTAATGTCCTAAATCTGTTGGCAATGATTAATGCCAAGGCAGAAAGGTTAATTTAGTTTGTATACCATTAGAATCCTTGGTCTTTCTACTGAACTACTAAAAAGGGAGTCAATTAATGCCTCATTTGATGATGTTATAGAAGATGCATACTGCATTAACAGGGAAAGACTTTAAATTAATTTGCTCCAATAACAAATGGAAAACTACAGTAGAAGCAAACAATCATGAGAGACCTCTAAATAAAACATTTTAAGGTGAATTTTAAAGTTTTTGTGCTTAAAATGTTCATATACATATGTAAATGTATTTATTTTATTTATTTATTTTGTTTCACTTATATGTCAGATTATCTAAATGTATTATACTATATTTAGATAGATGGATAGCTAGATATATAGATATTATATTATGTGTACAGTAAATTATATACTGCTATTTTATAAACCATAAACACGCATAAGAAGGGCTTGTGAATACATTTGCATATGTAAAAACGTGGTAGTCTAGGGGGCTGTCTGAGGCACATCCAACACTTACCCATGGAAAGTGTTATTTTATTAGACATTTACACATATAGATTTGGAGCTTGCTCACATATATTTATGCTCAAGCAGGCTGATTCAATATTGCAATGGGGAAAACGGGTGCTCATGATTGAGCACCCGCTCTCCTAATGAGTGCCGGTTGACCTCTCCGGTGCACCCAATTTAATATTTAAATTGGCTGCCATGGTAAAAAGGAGGCACTATGGGAAACTGTGCACCCCTAGTGCCTCCTCAGCAGCAGAACCCAGGAGAGGTGGCTGTCAGTGGGTTAGGAAAATGGATGCTCAATTTTACGAACATCCATTTTCCTAACTTGTGCACAGTCACATTTTTTATTTTTTTGCATCGGGGAGGATAGCTAATATTTATTTATTTAATATCTTTTATATACCGACGAACGTTGGGAACATCTCGTCGGTTTACAGAGAACAGAATTTAGCAACAGGCTTTACAATTATCACATGATTATAAGAGGAACAGTAGTTATAATAATTATAATAACAATAACATATAAATAAGAGGGTGGATTATACAAGTAATAATTAACTAGGTGGGATACAGGATAGGGGTTACTGTCTACATGAATTTACATGTGATAAGCACTATTAGCTTTGCAGGGGATTAGACATGCATTTTGGACATGCTAATCCCCTTAGGGGTAGATTTTCAGAGCCCTGCTCGCCTAAATCCGCCCAAAACCGGGCGGATTTACGCGAGCAGGGCCCTGCGCGCCGGTGAGCCTATTTTACATAGGCTCACCGGCGCGCGCACAACCCCGGGACTCGCGTAAGTCCCGGGGTTTTCGGAGTGGGCGTGTCGGGAGGCGTGTCGGGGGGCGGGGCCGGATTGCGCGGCGTTTCGGGGGCGTGCCGGCAGCGTTTTGGGGGCGGGTACGGGGGCGTGGCTACGCCCCGGGGCGGTCCGGGGGCGTGGCCTCGCCCTCCGTACCCGCCCCCAGGTCGCGGCCCGGCGCGCAGGGGTCCCGCTCGCGCGCGGGGATTTACGCCTCCCTCTGGGAGGCGTAAATCCCCCGACAAAGGTAGGATCGGGGTTTAGACAGGGCCGGGCGGGTGGGTTAGGTAGGGGAAGGGAGGGGAAGGTGAGGGGAGGGCAAAGGAAAGTTCCCTTCTAGGCCGCTCCGATTTCGGAGCGGCCTAGGAGGGAACGGGGGTAGGCTGCGCGGCTCGGCGCGCGCAGGCTATACGAAATCGATAGCCTTGCGCGCGCCGATCCAGGATTTTAGCCGATACGCGCGACTATGCGCATATCTACTAAAATCCAGCGTACTTTTGTTTGCGCCTGGAGCGCAAACAAAAGTAGGCTGTTCGCGCTCGTTTGAAAATCTACCCCTTATAGAATAAGGGGTTGTGGACGCGTGTCAAAACGCACGTCCAACCATGGGTTAACTAGTGTTCTCGGCTGAATGCACTGTATTGCATCGGCCTGTTTATCTGGCATAAGTGATAGTAAACATCTTTAATCTGAAAGACTGACTGGTGGATGGTCTAGGTGAACTGGGGGAGTTCAGGCTGAAGAGCCAGGAGGGTACTGATGACATTCAGATGGACTGGGTAAACTGGTGGACTAATTGGTAAAACCTACTTTCATTGATATATGCATACTGGAAAATCTGCTGACTTACAAAATTGATTTATGGGGGTAAATGCATGTAAGTTACACATGTAAAATTTCCCTGTGTATACTTTTAAAGTAAATAAAAATACATGTATAGAGCAGATGCATGGGGAGCTAGTTGGGTAATGTCTCAAATAGTGCTATTTAGCCAGCTATGTCAGATAGCCAGATAAATCTCAAATAATTCTACTTATCTGGAGAAATCAGGGAGAAAAAATATCGGCAAAGAGTACTACAAGAGACTGAAACAGATATAGAAAAGTACTTTGACAGCACATAATAAGATTCAAGCCATCAATCAGCTTTCAATCCCTGTACTTGCATAACCATTGCATAACAAAGATATGCAATGGTTCTCTGATCAGTTTACATTCCGCACATCAAAGAGACCAATAAGAAAAATGCACCAAGTCAAACTCGTTTCTTCATCACTTAAACACATCAAACATGCTGCTACGAGAGACCGCTCATTCACGATCGCCGGAACCAACATCTGGAACAAAATGCCTACAGACCTGCGCTTAGAGCCCTGCCATAGGAAATTCAAATATAACATTAAAACCTGGCTGTTCAAACAAGCTTACACTCAATAATCATCCCCTCTTCAGAAATGCTGATCGCTTGTTCCACTCAAATTACTTTACCTGCCTTTAAATAGATATCTTGCTATAACTCCTGCTCATCTATTGTATCTAAATGTCCACTCTACACCCACCCTTTGTAAAGTCTGTTTTTCGGATCCACATACACACTCCATATTAATGAATCGCTCGTTGCTAAGTTTTATTTTACCTGTTTCTGATCTCCCTTCCTTATTAGGCATGCCTCAACTGTAGAATATGATTATCATTGGTTTAATAGTTTTGTTTTATGTGGTATTTATATTGTTTCCTCTTAATTTCATTTAATTGTAAAGCCTGTTGCTGATTTATTGTTCATTGTAAACCGAGGTGATGTTTTTAACGTGCCGTGGTATATAAAAAATCACTAAATAAATAAAATAATAAATAAATACTTTCATAGTAATTTGCACTAACAGTAAATTTGAGAGGTTGAGTTCATATCCAACCTCCCAATTTCACTTCTTTCATGATGTGCATAAAACAATTCAATTTGGAGACATTAACTCCTTTGGATTCATAGGCTGACCCCAAAAAGATCTTAACTGATTAGATATAAGAGCAAGAAATTGCCTTCATGTTGACCTGGTAATCCATAAGAACCAGTTCATGATGAGATTGCTCATCCCAAGAGCTGAGGTGGTAACTATTTTATAGAAATAGATTACACATATTAAAACTAGTATCATGAGCCTCAAGGCATACCTAACAACATCAACAGACCCAAATGCTCAACTTGTGCTGAAATATGAAAGGAATGTACCACAAGTAGTCTCAGTCCTTAAACTTGGACAAGCATTCTGATGATTAGGAGTGAGAGAATCCATCAGCACACGTGGGAAAAAGAGCTATAGAATTTACAAAACAAAAGAAGAAAAAATGTTTTAGAGACTCAGACCAACAAACAAGGTAAAACAGTTGTCAAAAGCTCAAATAAAGTGGGAAATACAAAGATCAAAACCTGACACAGGAATAGCTAAAAAAAAAAAAGGTAATCCTAAACTTAAAGACTAAGGATCAATAATTGCAGCATAGAACAATGGTCTATTGGAAAAATGGTTCACAGCAAGCATAGACAAAATTGGTAAAAACATAGGCAGATTTTGTGGTACAGAACTGGAAATGGTTACACATTCATTGCTGGATGTGATTTGCAATGTCAGAAGGGCTGAATACAGAAAGACACAATAAGGGGGCATGGCTCATCCACTGGAAACTATACAAACACTATAACATTACTACACAAGAAAAACACTGGGATCATGAAGATGATAGAATTGTAAAGAATGAAGAAAACTGTGATCACCAGGGACATTCCCATCCCCAACCGATAAAAACCTTAATGTTAGAAAACCAGACTAGTAGTAAGGGAGAAAATACAAGAACGGTACTGCTAATAGAAGTGTCAGTACCAAGTGACTATTCTATACCATTAATGGATAGATAGATCATCAAGTACAAAGAGAAGCAAGTAGATACCAAGAAAATATAGCAGAAAGACAGAGATTATAGCCCGCTTTTATTGAGGGCCACTGGCTTCATTAAAAAGAACTTCCAAGAACAACTTTATATTTTGCCTCTCTAAGAACTCCAGAAGGAGGCTCTCGCTGGCACCAGACAAATAACAAGAAAATCATTAGTGGTAAATTTGAGAGAATGTTCCCGATGTACTTTGGCTTACGAATTAAGTTTCATGTCTGTCATGGAGTGCTAAAGCAATGAGACACTTCCCAGAAAAGAAACCACTACTATGCTGAATCACCATCAGAATGGCTGGAGTTTTGAGTCTGAGATCTTCCTGCTTCTCTGTATAGTATACTGTTATCTATCTTCTACTACCAGGGCTACATCACTTCTGAAAAAGACTTACCACCCTTGAAGTCATAACACCAGAAACATCTGTGATCCAGAATGTTTTCAGTCTTGACCAGTCTGGACAAATGATGTTCTGCTGTACAGTTAGAATGGTTAAAGAATTGAATACATAATTTGGGCCTTTTAGTGTAAGAATGGGTCTTTCACTAATGTTGCAATGTAACTTGCCAACCTCTATATATGATGAAGTCAATATTCAAAGCTGGCCATTTAGGTATCTTAGCCAGATATAACTTATCCGACTAAGTTACAATGTGTATTTAGCGGCATGGCAAAGACACTGAATATATGCGTATCTTTGCGCACTTTGCCGGATAAGTCTACCGTTATCCGGCTCTATGGGGCGCCTGAACTTAGATGTACACTTATACTCCTAACTCTGAATATCGGTAGTTAGGTGTATAATTTATACGTCTAACTTGCTCTGCCCCCGATCTGCCCAATTCACGCCCACATTTCTTGTGCGCACATTTTAGCTGTATAAGAGATCTGTTCGGCTAGGCAGTGGCCGTTGAATGTAAGCACATATTCAGCAGCCCCTTCTTAGCTCATCCAGCTAAATAGCACTGAACACACTGGGGTAGAGTTTAAAAAAGGACGCGCAATTTTATAACATGGGTGCGCATGTTATAAAGTCCCAGTCGGTGCGCACGGGGGAGGGGGGGGGGTAGAATTTTGTGAATTCATGTGGCGACGCATCGTCGGGCTTCCCCAGTTCCCTCTCAGTGCACTCCAATTAAGGAGCAGACTGGGAGCGAACTTCCCTACCCCCTACCCTAACCTCCCTTCCCCTTCCCCTCCTACCCAACCCTTATCCCTATTCTAGGCCAACCCCCCCCCCACCCATTATTTTACTTACTTTTTTGCTCCTGCAAAGGAGCTGGAGCAAGTTGCACGTGCCGGCAGGGTGCCGGTGCACGATCCCCCGGCACAGCAGCAAATAGCCGCTGTACCGGGCTCCTCTATCCTGCCCCGTCCCCCGAACTACCAAGGTCCAGCTCTGGTTACGTGCATGGCCGGGCCCCTTTTAAAATGCGCATGGCCGCGCACGTAACCCCTGTGTTTTACTCGTGCGGGCCATTAAAACTCCGGCCGACTTTGAATACTGATCTCGATGGTGTTCCCAGAAGATAAAGCAAATGCCAAATATTTATTTATCGTATTTTGAAATGTTTTGACTGTATACTGCATTGGGCAGTCTTGCTTGACTGACAGATCGGGATATTCATTGTAAATAGAAATAGAAATGCCATTAACCATTATTTAGGGAGAGTTGCAGGAATCCACTGCTTATTCTTGGGATAAGCAGTTTGGAATCTATTTTACCCCTTAGGATATTGCCAGGTACTTGTGACCTTGCTTGGCCACTGTTGGAAACAGGATACTGGACTTGATGGACCCTTGGTCTGATCCAGTATAGCAAGCCTTATGTTCTTATATTCTTATGTTATCAGTCTTTACTGCATGAATGCATAGAAATTTATTCCCAAAACCCTGTTGGAAAACAAAGTTATGTCCCTTGGGATTATAGCCTGGTACAAATTTAAATAAATAACAACTGGACACAGCCAGAAATACTGCCAAACAGATTGATGGCATGAAAAAATATTTTCACCTAAAACAGGAAGAAAAATATGATCAGGAACAGTAGAAGACACATAAACTAGTCCTCCAAATGTACCTTGGGATTCATTCATCTGTCACTCAGCAAAGTTGCTACATAAATGGATCATTTCCACACCTGCCCGTACAGAGCTGTAAGACAGCTACAGGTATTTCTTTTATATATGCACAGCACATTTCTGTGTGTGCTTGGTTTATCCCAGGCATTCAGGTTTTGCACTGTCGATGTAATGAACTTTCATTGCAGGATTAGTTTGCTCCTTACTAGATAATTCCAGGACTGATTTTCTGCTCTGCTTATCTGAGAGCATGGCTATGCAGCCACCAGACAGATCCAAATCTTGGAACTTCATTTCATGAGCCCAAAAAGCCAGGCAGCAGTGTCATATCTTTCAACCACATTCTCTTAAACCTAAATTGACTGTCAAAAGGAGGAAACGTAGGTCATAAAAGGAAGCCTAATGGCCACTTTTTTCAGTTTTATGCTGTGGCTCTTGTAAAATAATGTTTCGGTATAATGTATTACACATGAAAACAGTTAAATGCATGGTCTAAACTACAAACAAATGGATTTCCTTAACAGTATTATTTTTTTTTCTGTTGCATTTAAAGGAGCAATGCAGTGTGATTGCATGTTTTCCCCTTTGGAGCATGCTAGATATTTTACATTATTTTTGGTATATTATGGTAGGGTCTGGGTGCTTCACAATTATATATTTGTAGGGAATGCATAGATGAACTCTGGTTTGAGTTTGCTGGTGCCAGTGTTGTAGACAGGGTACTGGACCAGATGAACCATTGGTCCAAGTCAGCTTGGCCATAATCATGTTTTTATCTTTTTATCATGTAGAATAAAATTGCTGTTCCGGGTAGATTTCATCTTAGTTACATTATGGGGGTAGACTTTGCCCCAGTTTTAAAAGTGAAAATAGGCGCATACTTTCACTTTGAAAATTATCCCAGGAAAACTACCCATATGCATGTATACCTGCTTAATTGATGCAGGTAGTTTCCCCAACAAAAAATGTGTGGATTCTTTTCAAAATTCAAAATTATGTGCATAAGTTCAAGCCTTCTCTTAAACCCCACCTTCAGAAACACACAAGTTTACCTGCATACAAGGTAAACTTTCAAAAGCATTGAAAAAGCCCATTTTCCTCCTGTAAAACATAAATTCACCCCAGAAATGGCTTTTACAATTATATATTTATCTATTTAAAACATCTAAATGTCCCAATATCCATAATCTATGCAGGTAACAAGAAAAACATTCATTAAAATAAATAAAAGCTAAAGTTAACAAAAACAAAAATGAACATAAAAATACCCCTCCCCCGACGTCATCGCTCACGGAACTGATCCATTAAAAGCACCAAGCCAGCAGGCGCCGCTGAGGTGGAGAGCTGGCCACTATCTGGAAAACACCTGATTACATCTGAGGTAAAAAAGACAAAAAAAATTGAAAAAAAGAAAAAAAGCAGCGCCGAAACTGGGAAGAGATGATGAATTTGAAAAGAATAAAAGGTCTGAGGGACCCGCCCCTCCCCCGACATCATCGCTCACGGAACTGATCAGTTAAAAGCCCCTTCGTGCATCCCCTAGTTTTAAATATTCCCCTTGTTAACAATTTCTTCTTTATAATTGTTTTACATTTCTGACAAAGGTAATGTATGCTTTTTAGTATAATTTGTTGATTGTTCTATGTAACGCTCACAGGCGAAGTTATGTTTTATTGTAAACCGGTGTGATTTGTATTTTATACAGGAATGTCGGTATATAAAAGTTAAAAATAAATAAATAAACCACTACTGAGGTCTTGAACCAAGGCTCCAGAGTTGAAATAACAGAGATAATTGGTAACTTAAGTTAAACAATAAAGCTAACTAGGAAGATTCGTGAATGACTGAGGTAAAATCAAGATTACGACATCCCTAGAAAGGTTTTTAAATAAACTTCCAAGAACAGAGATTCCTGAAGAGAATTCCACAGGCATAGACCGGCGATAGAAAACATTCTAATGCAGGTCTCATCTTTTGCCAAAGGGACATCTAAAAATTTCATCCGTATGGAATGCAATGGATGAGCTTAAGGCCTTCTGCAGCAAAAGTAAGACCATATATATTTGACACCCAAGTCACGTATACAAACTGGGAGCCAGTGAAGAGAAGCCAGGATTGGTTTAATATGATCATCCAACTTGGCACCAGTTAAAAATCTGGCAGCAGCATTGTTGAACAATTTGCAATGCACTAATAGTGGTGTGTGACAGCCTAAGTAGACAGAGTTATCCAGTGATGTAAAAGACAAAAGTCAAGATCTGTAAAACAGCATGAAAATCCTTGATTAAAAACAAATAAAGGACTAAGGGGGCTATTTTCTAAAGCTTTGCATGAGTCTTTTCACATACGATACAATGCAAATTAGGGGGAAGGGAGGAGTCGGGGTGGGGAGGGGAGGAGTCGAGGTGGGGAGGGGAGGAGTCGAGGCGGGGAGGGGGCCAAGTCTGCAGTGGCTTTGCTGCCAGCGATAAGGTTACTGGTTCTTCACACCAAATAGCACCATCTTTCACAGTGGCACTATTCGGTGTGAAAGCCGGCAGCCAGCGCACTGCCGTGGTGCGAAAGCTGTAGGCTTTTTCAGGCCCGCCCCCCCCATTTTCGCAGGATTCATCATTTTGCAAAGAATGATGAATCCAGGCCTAAGTCTCCAGAGGAGTCGTAATTTAAAAAATGACTTAAAATATTTTAATCTGAGGACATAATGACAAGGATGAATCGAAAACAGCACTCAGGTTACTTACATTTTAACTTGGTTGCCTTCAAAGCAGAAAATAGGCATGTTCAGCAGGAGAACATTTGTTTCATTTTAAAATTAATTTTGCAGGGACCCTAATTTGTTTCTTTATTTTCAAAAACAAAAACATGTGTTTTCATTTGCCATTTACTCAATGGGGGAAGCATTACAGGTCATTTTCTGCCTATATTGAGTTTCAGAATAGGGGTTTTCTAATCAATTGTCTTAAAACTTGTGGAAAGAAAGCAGTACATGGGGGAAATAACTGCAAGGTACCTAGAAAGACTGAGGAGACTGGAAAGTGGCACCAAAAGTGGGAAGAATAGACTACAACTCCATAAAGGCACAAAGGAGTACTAGCACTGGCAGGATATCACCAAGTCACTGTAAGAGAAACAAAGAAGCAGGAAAAGTGGAAGAATACCCCAGGGCTCCAAAAAGGGCACCGGCAACTGTGCCATAAACTCTTGATGGCATCTCTTGTGGCAAATTGGCAACAAAAGTGACATTAGCGCAACCTAAGACAGCATAAAGAGGGACAAAGCAGAAAAGGTAGCAGTAATATTGCTTGGACTCCTTCAGCATGACTGCCGGTGGAAAAAAACAGCAGGAAGGGGTGCCCCATCTCCCAACAAGTGAGGGAAGGAGGACATCGGTGCCAGTTCTAGCTCCCACTCACTGACTGCCCCTTGGCACGCCCATCACCACTGCTGAGGAGGCAAGAGCCTAGCTGCCACGCCAGAAGGAGACCACAATCTGAGCTCCACTGACCGAGCCTTGACTCCATCAGCATGACCACTGGTGGGAAAGAAGCAGGAAAGAGCGCTCCCTCCCCCAAATGGAGAGGAAAGGAGGATACCAGTGCCAGCTGGCCAGCACCCACCCACCCACTGACCGTCCTTTGGCCCATTCACCACCTCCACTGAGAAGGCAAGAATCTGGTCACCACGCTATGGGGAGACGACGGCTGGAGCTGCACTGACCGAGCCCAGATTCCATCAGCGTGACTGCCAGCGGGAAAGCAACAGGAAAGGGTGCTTCCTCCCCAATAGGTGAGGGAAGGAGGATGCCGGTGCTCAACAACCGCTCCTTGGCCCGCCCACCACCACCGCTGAAGAAGCAAGAGCCCAGCTGCCACGTCGGAGGTGCTTGCACCGGCGGGTACGCGCCCTTGGTGCACACACAAAGGAGCACAACAAAGGAGCCTGCTCCTTTGTGTGCCCCTTTGTGATCACCTGAAATGCATGCCTGCACCTGCCTATACATCAATAAGCATACAGAAGTATAGCCACTAGGGGTGTGCATTCGTTTTGAACTTATATGTAAAACGCTACTTTTTTTTTTTTTAACTTAAAAAAGTGATGAGGCGAAAACGATCGGATTTCCAACTTATTCAACATAGCTATGTCATAGCTAGGTCAGGAGGCCCCCCCAAGCTGGCCAAAAGTTCCATTTGTGTCCAATGAGGGGTCCGGGAGCGGAACCGCGGTGGACCACGTGACGGCCGCGTCACTCCGACGTGACGCGGACGTCACGTGCTCCTCGTAAAGGAATAGAGGAATGGCTTCCTGACTCCCCGCTAGACCACCAGGGAATTTTGGTAAGTCTTGGGGGGGGATTAAGGAGGGTGAGGGGTTTAAATTTTTATTTAGGGAACCGGTGCACGTATGGACATAGACTCAACTTATGGAATTTTCCATATGTCCATATTGACCGAAATTGACCCCCCTTTTCGACTTATGGACTTATGAACATAAACTTTTTGTCTGCACATCCCTAATAGCCACGAGAAGCCTGCAGTGATAGCCTGCACCTCCCTCCAGAAGTTGCAATCTGAACCCCCATCCACCTCAAGGAGCCAGAGGTAACACCTGAAGGAATTACTGAAATCCAGCCCATAACAAACTACAACAATGGAACCAAGCCCATACCAAACAGCCTTAACAGTGGAACCAACCTACCTTATTGAAACCAAGGAATATTTGGAAATCCTTGCAGGACCTCCCACTACAAGTAAAAAAAGAGCACAAAGCTGAAATACCCCAAGATAAGTAACAACTCTCATGCCACCTCTCCTTGCCTAATGCTTACTCTCTTATTACTAAATGTTTAATTACTGACAAAGAAAATCCCATTAATAAATGAACTACTAGAAGAACAAAAATCTACCATCTTCTGCATCACCGAAACATGGCTGAAAGACAGTGACAATGTTCTCTGAAATTAAATTGATAACTCCAATTATGATCTTTCACTTCCCCAGACACAAGCGTAAAGGTGGGGGTCTTAATAATCAGTAAAAGAGAACTAAAACCTAAACCCTACAAAGTAGAGATTAACACCCCCCTCCCCCACGAGGTGGCAATACTAAAATTAACACAATTAAATATAGATACTATTGTCCACCTGGAACACTACAAAAAGATTGCTCACCCCTAATAGAAATTTTCACAAAAGCATTTCCATCACCTGAATCTACAATAATTCTTGGGGACTAACCTACAAGTAGACAGCATCACAAGTGAAATCTTCCTAGATATGATGGAAGCAATGGGCTGGTTATAACCAACCCAACTCATAAAGCAGGACACATCCTCAACCTAATATTCACCAATCACAAGAACTGAAAAATCAATTCATCCCACTATATACTATCCTGGTCTGACCACCAACTATTAAAAGCAGAAATATCCCACCTCAACACACACATTTGTTTTTATATAATTATCAATCATTCACTTACAGAAAATACTTGAAGAGGCTTTTAAAAATAAGACAACTGATCCTAAATACGATAATGCCTCCTCAGCTTTTGATTCCTGGGACAAAATCATCAATGAGATAGTCGATACCCTATCCCCAGTCCAGAAAAAACTTTCCAAAATGAATACAACACCTTTAAAATTAAGAAACCTTGGTATAACAAAGAGCTAAAATACACCAAACAAGCCCTGAGAAAATCTGAAAAGCTATGGTGGAAATACCAATCTACAAAATCCCTAGAAAAATACAAATCAATAAAGCAAAAAGTACAAATCAATAAAGCAAAAAAAGAATATTACACTAAACAGATTCATGGTGTAATATTTAACTCCAAACATCTATTCGAAGCAGTCAAAAACCTAATCAAGGACCCATCTATATCCATCACAAATTACCACAAGCTTTTCCAACGATCTCCTGCAATGAATATGCCACATCACTGCTAGACAAAATCAATAGGTTAAAAATACAATTCTCCAATGGCCTACCAACAAAAGAACATGAAGAAAAACATGGACAAGCAAATGCACAGGAAGAAAAATATGAATAAGCAAAATGGAAATATTTTGATACAGATCAAAACTTGAAACTAACCAAATCATTACAAAAACTAAACCAGCATTTCACTGACTAGCCCCAATCCCTGCAAGTTCCCTGAAAACAGTACACAGCGTAATAATTCCAACAATCACAACTATGATCAACTATTTGTTTTCAGAAAGATTGGCCCCAGATAGTGCTGTGTTTCGGACTAGATAATGTCCTCAACAAGCCCTTGAGAAAAGACATTATCTAGTCCGAAACACAGCACTGTGTCGGGAAAGGAATCGCAACATGTGGGCAAGGAGCAGGCTATAAATTTAAAGACTGCAACAAATCATCATACTTTACAGATAGTTTGGAGAAAATATGAAGATTGCATCAACATCAAAATTAAATATAAGATAAGTTGAAGTTTTCATAAGATTATAGATATATTTTAATAACACGGATGATAAAGTATATAAAAATATTCAAAAAAAAATTGAGGTGACAATACTGACCTATGATTATAAATAAGGCAGAGTGAAAAAAATTGCGAAGAAGCAGTACACAATGATGCCTATTATGATGGTCAAAGATCTCTAGTGTCATAAGGTTTGTAAAGTTGGGAAAGTAGTCATTTGATGTCGCACATGTACTAGACCGACTATTTCCTTAAAAAAAGGGGGCCATGTAGCATCAAGAGATATAGATCAACTACATTAACCCATGTTTAATCAGAGTGACTCTTCAACCATACACCCCAAAGAGAACTCTAAGATCACAAAACAAATTACTTCTAAAGGTGCCTACAATAGCAGGCTGTAGACTATGGAACTCTCTCCCAGAGTCACTATGCCAGATAACAGAAAGAAAGAGTTTCAAACGAGAACTAAAAACATTGTTCTTTACAAATGCATATAAACTAACAAAAACTCCAATATGCTAATAACATAGCTGTTGGAACATTAGACTATGTTAACAGACTGAGCAATAAGTATTGAGTGATGTTAATTGTCTACTGAATATAACAAGGAGGATAATGTAATGGAAATCTTAGGTTACAATTTTTGTTCAAAGCACCCCAAATAATAATGATATATCAACCCAGAATATGCATTTGCTGTTTAGATGACCTAGATTATGTATAAAACCGACATAGAAAATATATTTACTAGAAAATGTATGTGCTGTCGGGTAGATTTTGAAAGGGGAACGCGCGTAGGATACGCGCGTACCCCCCGAAAACCTACACTAAACCTCCCCTGCGCATGCCGAGCCTATTTTGCATAGGCTCGGCGGCGCGCGCAAGCCCCGGGACGCGCGTAAATCCCGGGGCTTGCATGGAGGGGCGTGTCGTGGGGTGTGCCGCCAGTGATGGAGGGTTTTGGGGGCGTGTCGCGCTTGATGCACCGTTTCGGGGGCGGCGCCGCGGGTGTGGTTTCGGCCCGGGGGCGTTCCGGGGGCGTGGCCGTGGCCTCCGGACCAGCCCCCAGGACCGGAACTCGGAGGGGGGCAGCCGGCCGGCGCGCGCAAAGTTACGCCTGCTTCCAGCAGGCGTAACTTTGCCAACAAAGGTGGGGGGGGAGTTTAGATAGGGCCGGGGGGGTGGGTTAGGTAGGGGAAGGGAAGGGAAGGGAAGGTGCGGGGGGGTGGAAGGAAAGTTCCCTCCGAGGCCGCTCCGATTTCGGAGTGGCCTCAGAGAGAACGGAGGCAGGCTGCGCGGCTCGGCACGAGCAGGCTACTGATTTTCGGTAGCCTTGCGCGCGCCGACCCCGGATTTTAATGGATACGCGCGACTACGCGCGTATCTATTAAAATCCCGCGTACTCTTGTTCGCGCCTGGTGCGCGAACAAAAGTATGCAATCGTGCTAATTTATGGGGGGGGGAAGATTGCTGATGTTAAGTGCCCGTTGGCAAGTTGTAATTTGTATGTTGCTTTGTGCAGTCTGAGAAGATTGCTTACTCAGTGTTAGTGAGAATTATTTTAAAATACAATAAAGAAATATTAACAAAAAAAAATCCGGCCTTGTATGTCTAATTCGTCCTAGTTGAATGCACATCCCTAATATGCTGTTATATTGACCTAGAATTTGAGCATTGAAACAGAATGGGAATGTTGACCCAACAACCGTAAGCTAATATCTATTATTGTAACCTGTTGTGATCTGATCTTGGAACGACAGTATATAAAACGCCTAAATAAACAAATAAATAAAATAATACTTCTAAAGCAGGCTCTGATAAAGAGTCCAAGCAGCACAGAGAATGGCTTCAAGGATACAGAGCACCATAAGAAGTGCAAAGCAGGCACCCCAGACTGGAAAGGTGTTAGCTCTGAGGTGTGACTGCAAGGCACAGTGGCAAAGAGAATTCCAAGGTGTAAGGATTGGGCATGAAAGCAAGGCTAAGTGGCACAAAGACCCCAAGGTGCAGAGTGAAATTTAGATTTTATTGTAGAATGGGTTTGCCAAACATAAAAGTAATTATCACGCTTACTACACCACAAAGGTTTCTCTAATGATTGTGGGGTGGTTTTCAGGAAAGTAGTGAGAGCTGCTTTATTTAGTGACCATTTTCCATATCATTGAGCTGCACTCAGCCTGTTCCATTTCTCTCTGGCACATGTATGTATAAAAATGGTTTCTCTTAGCATCTTTGTGATGTGCCAAGTGTGATAAGAACCAGACCTTATACCTTGGCCTTGCTTGGCCTGCCTTGGAGGTTTTACTGCCACCTTTTCTGCTTTGTTCCCTCTTCATGTTTGCTTAGGATGCTAATGCCACATTCAGTGGAAATTTGCCACTTGAGATGCCATCAAGGGTTTCATGGTACTGATACTGGTAAGTGGTAACCTCTTTTAGAGCCTTGTGGGTATTTCTCCCATACTTGATCTATTCTTGATTTTCTATAGTGGGGTTACGTTTTGGGTTCTTGCTGGCAATGCCAGTGTCTGTGCCAACCTGGCCAGTTTGGACACATTTATATTTACTTTAGCTTCTCTGCCTTTCCTTATTCCTGACATGATTGTTTTTATGTTGCTAGGGATGTGAATATTACAATGATGATTTAATATTTTGTATTGGTATTGTAATGCCCACTGTGCCAGTACCACGCTGCTGTGTGATCACAGAGAAAATGCTTCAGTGAATGTCACACTGTCTGCTTTGCACTACTTCTCAGACAGACACAAGCTTCACAACACAGTCTGTTCTGCTGCACTTTCTGCCCTGCCCTCACTATTCACTTATGCCCACTGCCTATTGACCACTGCCCACACTGTGTCTTCTGCCAGGCAAACAGTGATTATCATACTATCTGCTCTGCACTACCTCTCTGACACAGGCAGGCTTTACAATGCAGCCTGTTATACTGCATTTTCTGCCCTTTCTGCTCATTTATGCCCATTGCCTAGTACCCACTGTCCACACTATGCCTGCTGCCAGGCAAACAGAAAATAAATGACTAATCTCAAGTATATGTAAAGCTTCAATCACCAGAATTGAAAAACAGAACAACTGTCAAGTGAAGCAACAGAAATCTACTATGAGACACAAATTTTGTGAAGCAGCACTGTCTCACTGCTAAACTATCCTCTCTTGGGTGATGGGCTGTTGCTATCACAGTGAGACTATAAAATATGCCACAGCAAAAACCTTTACTAAGAATTTAACAGAGCTATGCTTTCACTCAGACAATGTCTTGAGAAACAATGCAGAGTAATTCTCTGACATCCTCAGTCTTCAAGATCAGTGTCACTGTACATAGTGATAGGTCAGACTGGCAAAATGCTTCACTGTGATACATCATTCCTCTCATCTCCTTGACAATATGCCAATCTTCCTCTTCTCTGCTGACTGCCTACTCTACTCTGTACCCATTTCTAACCATACACATGCAACTGTTACTTTCCTATGATTTCTTTGAGTCCATTGACTATAATGGCTTATAGAAATCATTCTATTTCAAATGAATGAAATGAAAAGGATTTGTTTAATTTGGACTACCCTCTTAATTCATTTCAGTGTCCACAGAAAGAAATTAATTAGCCCCTATTCATTTCATTTTTTAATTTCATTTGAAACTAATGCACATGCCTAGCACAAAACATTCGCACATCATTAGGAGATGAAACAGCCCCGAATCATCATCAAGCTTGCTATTGCGAAGCCAGCACCTAATAGAAGCCAAACAGATATGAACCTTGTTAAAGATTTCAGCAAAGATGGAAACAGGAACACAAAATTGGATATCACCTGCATACAGTTGATATCCTACATCCAAGTTTACGAGCACTTTACAGAGAGGAGCAATATAAATATTGAAAATCATAGCCGAGAGGACGGAACCCTGTGGGACTTGGTTTGCCCACTGTTAGACACAGGATTCTGAGCTTGATGGACCCTTGGTCTGACCCAGTATGGCAATTTCTTATGTTCTTACATCTTTAAAGGAAAGCTGAATGGAAAGGAATTCCCAACAGGTATATATTGTGAACTATCTGCTAAATATGAAGTGAAGCATTTAAGTACAGAGGAGGAGAACCAAGACTACTTAGGCAAGAAAGCAAGATGTTTTTATCAATGGTGTCAGAATCAGATGAAATTTCCAGAATAACTAGCACATAGATGGCCCTGTATCAAATTCATATATAAAAACATCCAGACTAAAAAGCAACATAAGTTTGTTACCATGAAAAGGACAAAAGTGGAAATGAAACCAATCAGTTCATTTGTGTCTTTTTTTGCCTCTGAAATGACATAAACCACATAACAAAATTGTAATGTCATTTCCAATGGCCATTTAAAAACATTTCTCAGCTCTGACTTTGGCCAGCCTACCACTTGCCTGCCTCTAAAAAAATAATGAGGGATCTGGCCCCTTCACCCCACCTGCTCCCCATCCACCAACCCTATGAGCAAAATAAGTTGACTTGGCCTCCAGCCTGTCCCCCACTCCCAAACTCTGAACCACAAGTCCCCTTCCAACCCTTAATTCCCCCCATCTGCAAGTCCTCAGGCTAAGCTGGCAGCAGAAGTTATCTGCTCCTACCCGGTTCCAGTGACCCTCAGAAAATGCGAAACTAGCTAATGTGGGTAGTCATCATAGCCAGTATAAGGCAGCTTACTATAAAGTAGAAAGGTGCTTACAGTTTAATGAGGAACTTTCTAGAAGTGGGGAGATTTCTAGGCGTATGCATAAAATGTGGAGTGACAAGGGGTCCTTTCCCCAAAAGGGGTTACGTTGGGAGGAAGTTATAAAAGGTGCTTCTACAAGCACTTAGGAGGAGTGGACTGGGAGTGTGGTTAGAGAAATTGTTGATTGAAAATTTGAGGAGATTTAGGCTGAGACTCCCACAAGTCAAAAGGCTTGAAGTGACAAAGGCTGAGGCTTGCAGCCTGGGAAGCAGTTAGAGTGGTTCTGAGGTTTCATGTGCCTCTGAAGACTGAATGCATTGAGAAACTTGAGGAAGGATTCCTGTGAAGAAGAGAGTTCCTCTGCAGTAGAGGACATCTCTGTCTGAAGTGGGAAGCTCACAGTTAAGTTAATGTCTGTGGAAAGAGGGAATTCCAGCACTATTTTGTGGGATTTGTAAAGCTACTCCTATGAGGTGAGCTGGATCAAAGCCCTCATCTTCTTCTACCTTTTCCTGGACTGTGATTATTTTTTTTTACTTTTAATAAATTCTCTTTCTATTTTGGCTTGGCATTTTGGGTGTAGATGTAACAGATAATTCAGATAAATATTTTCTGAGTATATCTTTAAAAGCTTTTTCTCTCTGAACCAAAGAAAATGGAATATGGGCAGGAAGGCATTATGGACATTCTTTTATAGGAGACAGAACTGAGAAATTCAGGCCTTGCAAAAGGAATGACTATGTAACCTTGCAATATATATGTGACATGGGTTTCTTGCCGAAGGTTATTACTTCAGGGTTAACCCACTTCAGACTATGCAAGACTAAGACTGTAGAGACCTGCAGTTCAACTGATAGCCCAGCACCAACAATGAAACTACACACTGCTGTAAAAGTGAGTGAGACAAAAGTTCCCATCATGAAGTGAGACAAAGGTTCCCATCATGAATGCCATCAAGGAGCCGACCATCAGAAGGCTCCCACTGAATGCCAACAGCAACACCGTGGTGACCAGAAGAAGTCTGCCCACCTGTCTGCATCCCAGTCTGATCTTTGGGGTGAAGAGAGGCTTACCTCAGATGTCTGCACACTCAGCTAAGCTTTCCAGTCCTGAAGACTGACGAGTATGGACTCATATCTTCACATAAACTACTCATCTCCTTCAGCTGTGGCTTGCCAAAGTGGCAAGAGAACTTGCATAGATAGTTGTGATTGCTCTGAATTAAATCTGTGCAAACTTGTGGTCAATAAGCTGTAATGCCATTATAGAAACTGAAAAACTACCTTTTTGAATCACCTAAATGACTGTAATATCAATCAATTAAATTTTAATTGATAAAACACTCAGTAAAACCTCTAACGTTAGGCAAACTGAATGACTCCTTGTTTTTATTAAAACAAACTCTGACTGACCCTGATCTGAAAAATTAATTCATTCATAAATATTGTGCATTATACAGTTGGCAGTTCCAATATAATAATTACTCTATGTTTGTGGTGCTATAACAATACCTACAGGACTTTAATTTTTTATTCTGGGCTGAGGGAAAGTCTCTCTTTGGGCCTCCCAGCTTGGATGGTACCCACTGGTCTGCAACCTGGTTGATGGTTTCTGTGAATTTTCTATTTTTAACAGGGCTGCAATAAGGTTTTCCCATATCCCTGCAGCTGCCGAAGCATTGCTTTGTTATTAAAGTAACTCTGTGCTATCAGCTATGACACCAACAAAATGCTGTGCTAGCTATGCTGCCTTTGTAGGGTAGCTAGTGCAGCATTTTCAGAGCTATGTTGGAGCCAGGGACTTTTGTTGGCAACTTGGCTTGGGAACATGTGAAGGAGGGTATCGCACATCAGAGTGGTACAGAGAATGGAGAGGGGGTGCTGACTGGTGGCCCAATTTAGCTTATCAAATATATAGGTTGGGTGGATGGAGTCCAGGCTTGGTAGTACACCATTTTTTATTTAAGCTTGTTTTTCCTTTTTCTTTTTTTTTTGTTTCTCTTTCTTTATTTCATTTAAAAATACACTAAGGGGTGAATTTTAAAAGGCCCGCGCACCGGCGCGCCTATTTTGCATAGGCCGCCGGTGCGCGTAAAGCCCCGGGACGCGCGTAAGTCCCGGGGCTTTCGAAAAGGGGAGGGAGGGGGCGTGCCGCGGTGTTTCGGGGGCAGGCCCGGGGGCGTGGTGCCGGCCCGGGGGCGTGGTCGAGGCCTCCGGACCAGCCCCCGGGACCGGAGGATGGAGCGGGGCTGCCGGCCGACGCACGCAAAGTTACGCCTGCTTTCAGCAGGCGTAAGTTTGCCGACAAAGGTAGGGGGGGTTTAGATAGGGCCGGGGGGGTGGGTTAGGTAGGGGAAGGAAGGGGAAGGTGGGGGGAGGGCGAAGAATAGTTTCCTCCGAGGCTGCTCCGAAATCGGAGCGGCCTCGGAGGGAACAGGCAGGCCGCGCTGGGCTCGGCACGCGCAGGTTGCACAAATGTGCACCCCCTTGCGCGCGCCGACCCCGGATTTTATAAGATACACGCGACTACACGGCTACGCGCATATATTATAAAATCCAGCGTACTTTTGTTCGTGCCTGGTGCGCGAACAAAAGTACGCGCTCGCGTATTTTTTAAAATAACCACAAATGAAAAACTAAACAAATAAAATAAAAATAAAAAATGCAATGAATTGAAAAATATTTCACCGCACAGCCCTAAAAAAAAAGGGGGGGTCTTGGGAAAGAAAGGAATTTCCAGCAAGCATCCCTGAAGGAAACTTGCAAAACAGACCAAGAAATCTTAGAGAAAGTCAAGAGAAAGAATGAATCCCAAATCAATTTAAGAATCCATCTCCCTGAAAGAGTATGTGACGTCAAGTTATCACTACTGAACAAGTTTTTTCTTGGAAAACTTTTATGTTATAGTAGTGATTATTTAAGCAAAGAAAGTCAGTCCCAAGTCTTAGAAGAAGAATCCCCCATCCACCTTCCAAGTTTGGAAAGAACTACAGGAGTGGCACTAGAGTATACAAAGCGGCAGCTGCTCCATAGTGCACCCTTTGCAGAATGAGGACACAGAAGAAGAACTACAAAACTATGGCCATGAATAGAATATGCTTAGAAGGGCCTTGCGGGATCGCTAGATTGCATCGCATTACTGCAAGTGTAAAGAGCGATGTTTGTAATAGTTGATGTATTGAAGTGTATATCATTGCTCTATAATTCTCCAGCTTTTATCACTATGGGATGAATTTTCAGAACAGCAGTGAATATCCAAGATAGCTAGCCAGCAACTTATAAATGGTTAAGCGCTAGTGAAATTGCAGCATATGCATTACCATTAACACGCATTAACTCATTGCCATTTTAGTAAATGTGCTTCTTGGTGGGTTTTTCCTCTTTGCTACACACCCCAGATAGAGCTAGAAGTCCTCCAAATGTGGGTGGACAATCTACAGCATTTCCAGCAGCATATGCAGCAGCAGCTTTTCCATCAGTTAAAGCCAACAACAATAATAAGCTGAGGTGCATTTGGGAAATCAGTGATGAGTTATACAGCAGCTGCTGCCGCCACTGACCCCGAGTAAGCATAAAGAGATGAGCACTCCTTTCCTGTGTTAATGGACCTTGGACTCAATAACTATCCCAAAGCATTTTTGACCGCATATGAGTGAGTGGCAGAAGCAGAAGAATGGTGGAGGAATAAATGGAAGGTACAGTGTGTATTTCCCCTTTCCAGTTAAGTTCATTTCAGTTAAGAACTACACAAGCAGCAACATGCCACTGATACTTCCAGAAATTAAACTGACTTTGACCAAGTGGTGTGTGAACAAGGTTCTTGGCACAGAAGTTACAGAATGCTTGCTGGTGTTACCTATGATCCAAAAGATGATTGGGCCAGTGGCGGTGAACACAAAAGTAGTACTTGATCAGCTTTAAGAAATATTATTGCATAAAGCCAATGAGCAGGTAGGAGCTACCAGAGGCAAACAAAAGAAATGATGTCTTGCTCACCTGCAGAATGTTAATACAATAGAGTACTGATTCTCAACCCAGTTATCAGTAGCCAGTCAGGTATTCAAGACACCCACCATAAATATGCAAGTGAGAGATATGAATGTACAGTACTGCCTCCATCATACGCATATCTATCTCATGCATATTCATTGTGGATATTCTGAAAACCTGACTGGCCAGGTGTGTACCAAGGACTGGATAGAGAAGTTCTGCAATAGAGAACCCCCTAACTGAAATGGTCAGGACTAAATCTAGTGCAGATGTTTTTTTCTGAATAATGGCAATTCTGAATAATGGGAGTTTTCTGATAAAAGAATTTCATGTAATAGGAGCTTTTCAGGATAACTGATCATAGGAAGATAGTCAATGTTCATATAAAAGATGTTTTTCTGGGTAATTGATCTTTTTACCAATTAGGGAGTTTCTGATTAATGGATCTTTAGATGAAAATTCGCACTCCACTGTATCTCTTTCTTCAATTTGGAATGAATATTCTTTTTATTTTATGTCTAATCTAATTTATGATGAGTAAGTCCTTTTAAAACAGTGGTTATTTGGCAAAACACAAACATTTCCCACTGTCTGTGTCTTCCAGAGTGCAAAACAATTTTGTGTGAATGAAACCCTATATGAATAAATACATCTGGAAACAGTTATCATATTTTAGATGTTATTGTAGGGCTATTCTGTTTTATTTTAACATTCACTATTAGTTTCAAAAGCAATCCTTCTATACTGTAAAATTGTGCTACTAGAGTATCTATATAAAATAGTTTATAGAATAATGAATGGCTGTTGCAGATAAAGCTCAGAATCCCTAGACAGAGATTACTACCAAATCCTGTGCAGGTTTTATATTATTTTCCCTATAATAGTGAGACAAGATTTCATATAGTATTATAGTTTTTCTTCATAGATAAACTATGGTGGGGCCACTTGGCAATAGTGATCATAACATGATCAAATTTGAACTAATAATTGGAAGAGGGACAATAAGTAAATCTACAGATCTAACATTAAACTTTCAAAAGGGAAACTTTGATAAAATGAGGAAAATAGTTAGAAAAGAACTGAAAGGTGCAGCTGAAAGGTGCAGCTGCAAAGGTTAAAAATACAATCTTAGATGCATAGTCCTGATGTATTCCATGCATTAAGAAAGGTGGAAGAAAGGCAAAACAATTAGCGGCATGGTTAAAAGATGAGGTGAAAAAGGCAATTTTAGCAAAATAAATCCTTCAAAATTGGAAGAAGGATCCATCTGAAGAAAATAGGAGAAAGTATAAGCATTGTCAAGTTAAGTATAAAACATTGATAAGACAGGCAAAGAGAGAATTTGAAATGAAGTTGGCCATAGAGGCAAAAACTCATAATAAAAACTTTTAAAAATATATCAGAAGCAAAAAAACTGTGAGGGAGTTGGTTGGATCATTAGATGACCAAGGGGTTAAAGGAGCTCTTAGGGAATATAAGGCCATTGCAGAAAGACTAAATTAATTCTTTGCTTCTGTGTTTACTAATGAGGATGTTGGGGAGATACCAGTTCCTGAGATGGTTTTCAAGGGTGATGAATCAGATGAACAGAAGCAAATCACTGTGAAACTGGAAGATGTAGTAGGCCAGATTGACAAACTAAAGAGTAGCAAATCATCTGGACCGAATGGTATACATCCCAGGATTCTGAAGGAACTAAAAAATGAAATTTCAGATCTGTAAGTTAAAATTTGTAACCTATCATTAAAATCATCCATTGTACCTGAAGACTGGAAGGTGGCCAATGTAACCATAATATTTAAAAAGGGCTTCAGGGGTGATCTGGGAAACTATAGATTAGTGAGCCTGACTTCAGTGCCGGGAAAAATAGTGGAAACTATTCTAAAGATCAAAATCACAGAGCATATGGAAAGACATGATTTAATGGAACACAGTCAACATTGATTTACCCAAGGGAAGTCTTGCTTCACAAATCTGTTTTATTTTTTTGAAGGAGTTAATAAACATGTGGATAAAGGTGAATCGGTATTTGAATTTCAGAAGGTATTTGACAAAGTCCTTCATGAGAGGCTTCTAAGAAAACTAAAAAGTCATGGGATAGGTTGAAAGACAGGAAACAGAGAGCAGGATTAAATGGTCAATTTTCTCAGTGGAAAAGGGTAAACAGTGGAGTGCCTCAGGGATCTGTACTTGGACTGGTACTTTTCAATATATTTATAAATGATCTGAAAAGGAATATGATGAGTGAGGTTAGCAAAGTTGCAAATGATGCAAAATTAATCAGAGTAGTTAAATCACAAGCGGATTGTGATAAATTGCAGAGGACCTTGTGAGACTGGAAGATTGGGCATCCAAATGGCAGATGAAATTTAATGTGAACAAGTGCAAGGTGTTGCATATAGGGAAAAATAACCCATACAGAAGTTACATGATGTTAGGTTCCATATTAAGAGCTACCACCCAGGAAAAAGATCTAGGCATAATAATGGATAATACAGCTCAGTGTACTGCAGCAGTCAAAAAAGCAAACAGAAAGTTATGAATTATTAAGAAGGGAATGACTCTGTATCACTCTATGGTGAGACTGCACCTTGAGTACTGTGTACAGTTCTGGTCACCACATCTCTAAAAATATATAGTTGCACTGGAGAAGGTACAGAGAAGGGAAATGAAAATGATAAAGGGGATAGAACACCTCCCCTATAAGGAAAGGCTGAAGAGGTTAGGCCTGTTCAGCTTGGAGAGGAGATGGCTGAGGGTGAATTATATAGAGGTCTTTAAAATCATGAGAGGTCTAGAACTGGTAGATGTAAATCAGTTATTTTCACTTTTTGATAATATAAGGACTAGGGGGCACTCCATGAAGTTAGCAAGTAGCACATTTAAAACTGATCGGAGAAAATTCTTTTTCACTCAAAGCACAATTAAGCTTTGGAATTTGTTGTCAGAGGATGTGGTTAGTGCAGATAGCGTAGCTGGGCTTAAAAAAGGTTTGGATAAGTTCTTGGAGGAGAAGTCCATTAACTGCTATTAATCAAGTTGACTTAGGGAGTGGTCTGTGCTATTACTGGCATCAGTAGCATGGGATCTTCTTAGTGTTTGGGCACTTGCCAGGGTTTTGTTGCCTGGTTTGGCCTCTGTTGGAAACAGGATGCTGGGCTTGATGGACCCTTGGTCTGACCAAGTATAGCAATTTATTTTGTTCTTATAGCATCAGATACAATATAATAGATTTCTCAGCAAATTTTAGAAAACTTGATTCCTTTCCTGTGCATTACTGAAGACTTCCAAAAGCAGGAGGGACATGCTATGTTGCTAGCCTTTTAAACAACTTATTACTTAATCACACTAACCATAATTTACCTAGTTAAGCTAGCTGATGCATAAATTGCTCTGCTAGTCATCTTCAAAAAGCTATTAAAGTTAAATGAATCCCTGAAGTGTTATCTTGGATGAGGAGATTAGGGATGTGCATTATTATTATAGTGAGTTTAATTTTGTTTTAACTTGAACTAATTCAAAATAGTGCAGAACCTAAAAAACAAATAAAATACACACACTAGATTTCCAAATACCATGCACTAAAAGGAAATAGCATGCACTAAGGGGTAGATTTTAAAAGGTGCACACGCGTCCATGTGCATGTGCTACCCAGCGTGCGCTCATTGACGCGCCGATTTTATAATGTGCACTCGTTGGCGCATGCACATTATAAAATACATGGGCTGCACGCACATATGGGCCAGATTTTATAATCCGTGCACGTATGTATGGTTGGCATGCGCAAGGGGGGTACAATTTTGCAAATTTGCATGGCATTGAGATCGGTGCTCCCCCAGTTCCCTCCCAGTCTTCTCCAATTTAGGAGCGGACTGGGAGGGAACTTTCCTACCCCCTACCCTAACCTCCCTTCCCCTTCCCCTTCCCTTCTCTTCCCCACCCTCTAAATCCCCATTTTTTTTTTTACCTTTTTTCCATCAAGTTACTTCAGGGCCCAACCTGAAGTAAGTTGCACTGTCCCAGCCCGCGCCCCGCTCTGCCCCCTAACCACCCATACCTACCCCCCGGCTTTCCCATTTGTCAGGGCCCAGCACTTATGCACCTATCACCACTTACGCGTGTGGCCGGGTCCTTTTTAAAATGCACGCATCGCACACAGGGTCCAGCCACACGTGTAAGTGGAGATTTTTATGCGTGCGGCAGATTTAAAATCCAGCTGTAAAACTTTAGTGCACACTATGGGCCAGATTTTAAAAGGGTTACGCCTATTTTAAAAAGGCCCGGCGACGAGCGTAAAGCCCCGGGACGCGTGTAAGTCCCAGGGCTAGCAAAAATGGGTGGGGAGGGGGTGGGGTATGGGTGGGGCAGGGGCGGGGTCAGGTTCCTGGCACAGCGGCCATATTTGCCGCTGGGCCGGGGATCACGAGCCGGCAGTGGTCTGGCGTGCGCAGCTTACTTCAGCCCCAGGGCTGAAGTAAGTTTTGAAACAAAAAGAAAGCGTTAAAAAAGGTAGGGGGGGAAAGGGCGGGGGAGGTAAGGGAAGAAGGTGGAGTGGGGGGTAAGGGAAATTCCCTCTGAGGCTGCTCCGATTATGGAGCGGCCTCGGAGGGAATGGGGGAAGGCAGCATGGCTCGGAGCCGGCTCAGCACGCGCAAGGTGCACAATTGTGCACTCCCTTCTGCGCGCCGATCCCGGATTTCATAACATGTGTGAGCCTGCGCGCGCATGTTATAAAATCGGGCACACATGTGTGCGCCGGGTAGCACGTGCACATGTACTCCGCGCACGCTGCTTTTACAATCTACCTCTATTTCATTTTAGTGCATGCTATTTCTTTCTTTAGTGCATGCTATTTGGTTTCAATTGATTTTATTTTGCAAAACAAAAGTGAAATTGAAAATATGAAGTGAAAAACAAATGCAAAAATGAAGTGAAACTGAAAAAGTGAAAGAAACAAAAAATAGTCACCCTCCACATCTCTAGAGAAGATGTAAAAAATGGAGCGATAACCACATCATAACCAATGAGTCCTAGCTTTTAAGAAGAAAAAATACTTTTTCTTCGGAAAAATAATACAAAACAGAAAGAAGAAAAGCACCAATGCACAAGATAAATATGGAGATAGAATTGCTGCTTTATCAAATCAAGTTGTTTGCTAAGTACTGTAGTAATGAATCCTGAAGCTCCTCGTAAATAATAACAGCTTGCTGAAGACCTCAGTCTAATAAAAGTATCTTGAAGTCTGCTCTATGGAGCGAGTGGATGCATGGGACTATCTGTGTCTCCCGCCTACTTAAGTCCATGGTACAGTTACTGGCGTGAGGAGTCATGACTGACACCCATATCACCTAGGAGGAATCTATGGAGAAGCTGAGCTGCTCTGAGATGGTGACTTTAAAACGAGTGTGCAGGTGCCCATATATATGTGTATATGGGCACGGGGCCACATACACTGAAATTGTTATAAAACAGGATTAACGCTGCATGTATGCTCCTTATTTTAAGCATTTACATGAACAGCAGGGAATTGTCAGCATTCACATATACAAGTGAGGACATTTTATAACATGTGTGCGTGAAGGAAATTACCGGTTTAACCAGTTCATCCACCAGATTGCCCAGTCAATCCTTAGGTCATCAAGACCCCCGTAATTATTTACCCAGCACTCCCCCAGTTAATTCAGACTGCTCAAGCAGTTTGTATATGGCTATAAATACTTTTATTCAGACTTATACCTGATCAATAGCAGAAGTAAATTTGCACAGAAACGAACCGGCCTCGCGCAGCATTCACTTCGCTTCATGCACACATATTTGTTGGCCCCACCCAGGAATATCCATGGCCTGCCCCCATTCTGCCCCTTTTTCTCTCGATGCAGCATATTTGCATATCGGTACTTGTGCATGTATGTGGCTAGGTTTATAAAATCGGCTGGCTGCGAATAAGCAATACAAGTATGTGCATCTCCCACTTTCGGCGCATATATTACTTTGAAAATTCACCTTTAAGTGTGTATTGGCTGGTCACCAGATATGCTGTTTTCCTTTCAGGGTATCTGTTTTTTACAAAATTCCCAAGTCCCTTCCACCTCTTGCATCCAATATAATGGCATTTAGTCATAAATGTGTGTGTTAATTTGGTTTCAGGCATTTATTTAATTTATATTCCACCTTTCAGGCACTTTAAAGTGGATTACATTCAGGCACTGTAGATATTGTAGGTATGAACGTTATCTCATAGTGGCCCTTTAGGTTTGCATAGCTGTGCTGGGTAAAGTACGTGAATGCATGGTTTGTAGGAAGAACAATTTTCAAAGCCATGTCTGTGAGTTAAACATTCCTTTACCCATAGAAATGAGATTTCCAAAAATGTCCCACCTGCTCTACGAGTAAAACTACACACATAAAGATGAATTTTAAAAGCCTGACATGCACCAAAACTGGGAAGTATATGAATATGTACGGCCAGTGCGCGCAGAGTAGATTTTAAAAGCTCCCCAAGTATGCGTGTATCTCCTACTGTGTGCACAAATGGGGTGGGGAATGGGCGTTCCCGGATTTCAACTTCAAATTGGCACGTAAATACTTACGTGCATGCACCAGGATCCCTTCCTGCATATCTTTACTTCTGCTATGGAGGTTATGTAAGTAATAAAATAAAGATACATTGATAGATTGGCTTAATTTTAAGGGTTGGGGCTAACAGGGGAGAAAGGAGGCTATTAAACTACGGGGATTTGGAAGTCCTATCCCTTACCTGGACAAGCCGGGAATGAACTGGTAATGGTGTCAGCGTGCGTGTCTATTAAAATCCCCGTAACTTACGCAGTAGAAGTGGCATTTGCATGCATCCACTTAAAATTGCGTGCACAGGTGCACGCATTCAGGCTAGTTTATAACATGCATACATGTTGCGGTTCTGGCCACGAGTGCCGCGACCAGACCCTTACCTCCGTGCTCCTGGACCTACTCCTGCTTCTGGAGGCCTGGTTTGCGCCCTGTTCAGCGGCATCCCCACGGGGGCCGCACCGCCGGGAAGCTTCCTATGAACGCCCTGCTTCTAGGCGTGCGCACGCGCCACTTGGACGCTTTTCTAGGCCGTTTCCCGCCAGTGGTGACTCCACCCAGTTCCTGATGTCAGACACCATGGCCTTGATAAGCCGGCCGCGGACACTCAGTTTTTGCCTTGCAACGGGTTTACCTCCCGGTTCCCGGTTGCGTTGTGCCCCGGAGTGAGCTGCCTTGCTACTCGCTCCGTTCCTGCTTGCCTGCTACAGTACCTGCTTGGTTCCTGCTTGCCTGCTACAGTTCCTGCCTGGTTCCAGTACCCGAGCCCTGCTACAGTTCCTGCCTGGTTCCAGTACCTGAGTCTTGCTACAGTTCCTGCCTGGTTCCAGTACCCGAGCCCTGCTACAGTTCCTGCCTGGTTCCAGAACCGGAGCCCTGTTACAGTACTGATCTACTGTCCTAGTCTGGTTCCAGTTCCCTGTCTTGATCAACAACCTGCCTAAGTCCCAGCGGCCGAGTCCCTATGGACTCCTCCCGGGGGAGCTTTGGCTTCCAAGGGTGAAGCCACCTAAGTCCCAGCGGTTGGGCTCCTACGGGCTCCTCCCGGGTGAGTACCAGCTTCCAGGGTGAAGAGCACCTCTACGTCCTGCCTGAACATCTGCCTCCCGGCCTGCCACATACTAGAGACATTGACCACCTTTCCCAGTTTCCTGCAGGTCGGCCCAAGGGTCCACTAAACTGAGACTCCATAACACATACATATATGCACATATATTACAAAATGGCTGCGTCTTTTGGCATGGGCCGAAAACAGGGCCGATGCAAGGGGATTTGGTGCCCAAGGCAAGCCTTCTCCCTTGTGCCCCCCCCTGGTCTCGGCCCCAATTCCTACATCATTCTCGATCACGCCCACCGGCTGTGTGGTTTTCTGGGCGCTGCTCGCCGCCCGCCAAATCTCCACTTCTCTTTGCCGCCATTTGTGGCACCATATGGTTCGCACCCAGTGGCGTACCAAGGGTCTCCGGTGCCCGGGGGCTAATGTATTTGTGTGCCTTTCCAGCATCCCCTCCTTAATCCTTCTTGTACTAATGCTTAAGGTCACAGAAAATCAGTGGCATCTCTAGACAAGAATTCTTTTTTTTTTTTGGCGGGGGGGGGGAACCAAAATGACATTTCTTCATCACACCCACCTCTATAGTATGGCTCCTGCTCTAAAATTGGTTTAAAAAAAAGCGTAATTTTAAAAAGCTGGCCATTTTCACACTTCTAGTAAAACTACTATAAAATTATTTGATAGCCGCATTCAACTAATTCTGTATGGCTATGAGAGTGAAGTATGGAATATATAGGAAGGGAAAGAATGTCAATATAAATCCTGCACCTCCAGTTCTGTAACTCTGTGCATCCACTGAAAATTCCCCCAAACAATGGAGCTTGGATGTTTCCCTTACAGCTCATCATAGTAAAAGATATTTTCAAATTCTGGTGTCACTTCACAGTAACAGCAGCACAAACACCTTCCACTGCCAGGCACATTGTGAACTAACACAAAACCCCGCAAAAAAAGACACTCAAAATCTATACTGCAATCCCATCGTAACATAACACCAAGGACTCAAAAAACAATACCCCTACCTGTGAAAAAGCAAGGGTAAATATTACACTGGGTCCTAGAATACCAATACACCACCTACCGAGGAAACAAAACAAACCTGATTGCTATAGATCCCTATACAGACACTACATGTTAGCAGAATCTCTCATCATGGTCATACACACAGAGCAGAGACAGACCCTCACGAAA